>NW_027140594.1:1008062-1327417 GCF_036365525.1 Heterodontus francisci | reverse complement strand
AGCACTCCCCTGGTCCTCCGAAAACAAAAGGGAATTCACTTTTAAACTTACACTGAAATTGACTTCACAGCTGTAAGCCCGCTCCCGCACCTCCGTTACTATCAAAGCTGCAGTCACCGAAACTAAAAGAAAGAGATTTTACACCACACAAATATATACTTTTTACTTACCCAGCAGTCCCCTGGTCCTCCGAAAACAAAAGGGAATTCACTTTTAAACTTACACAGAAATTGACTTCACAGCTGTCAGCCCGCTCCCGCAACTCCGTTACTATCAAAGCTGCAGTCACCAAAACTAAAAGAAAGAGATTTTAAACCACACAAATATATACTTTTTACTTACCCAGCAGTCCCCTGGTCCTCCGAAAACAAAAGGGAATTCACTTTTAAACTTACACTGAAATTGACTTCACAGCAGTAAGCCCGCTCCCGCACCTCCGTTACTATCAAAGCGATCAAAGTATCTCTGAACTAAACTAAACTAAAGCTGGGGTTGTTCTCTGTGTCTCTATCTGTCTCTCCCTCCTGCTATCTCTGACACGAAGAGGGAGACAGAGGAAGAGAGGCTTAGATATGCAGGCAGAGAGAGGGCTGTTGAGAGGGACAAGGTTGGAGACAGAGAGATTGTTGGGGTGGATTGAAAGGGAGAATGTAAGATATATTCATTTGATGTAATCCTTGACTGTTGTGTACGGAAACAGAGAAAGATAGCTATGTAGAGTGAAATATTGGTCGAGTGGGAGAAATGTGGATGAAGTTGGGGCCCAGGCGGCCAGTTTTGATGATCAGGAAGGAAAACACTCCATTGTAAATATCCAGCAATGTATTCCACCATGGAAGCCATCACACCCTCATGATATTGGTGTGGAAATCTTGTAATCTATGCCCGTGGTTATTGACCCCTCTGTTAAGGTCCTTCCTATCCTCTCTATCTAGGCCTGTCATTATTTTATGCAGCTCAATTAAATCTTCCCTTCAACCTTCTCTGTTCCAAAGAAAACAATTCCAGCCTATCCAATCTTTACTCATAGTTAAAATTCTCCATTCCTGACAACATCCTCTGTAAATATCCTCAGTGCTCTCTCTAGTGTGATCACATCCTTCCTGTAATGTGGTGACCAGAACTGTACACAGTACACTAGCTGTGGTCTAACTGGTGTTTTATACCGTTCTAGCATAACCTCCCTGCTTTTATATTCTATACATCGGCCAATAAAGGAAAGTATTCCGTAAGCCTTCTTAACCACATTTTCCACCTGTCCTGTTACCCTCAGGAATCAGTGGACAGTCACTCCAAGGCCCCTCTGTTCCCAGACAGAGCGATTGTTCTCTTAGATTGAAAGAGCAAATGCAAAACATAATTTGATGCAATCCTTCACTGCAGTATACACAGACAGAGAAGCGAGAGGCATGGAGTGAGAAACATCGGGTTAGAGGGAGAAAAATGCATGGAGATGGTAACAAATTGGAAAGGAGTGATAGGGACTGAGAGAGAGGTAATGTCTGGTGAACTCTCTTGCTGATAATCTCTCTCCATCTCTATCTCTCTCTTCCCATCTCTTCTACTCTCTGAAACCCTATTTCTGACCTCTGTTACTCACTTTCCAAGTCTATCTCTCCCATTTCTCTCTCTATCTCCCTCTGCATACAATCCCAATCTCACCCTCTTGCTCTCAGGATGGGAAGAGGGAGAAAGAGAGGCAGAGAAAGGGTGTTGCAGGCAGTGAGAGATGTGGAGAAAGAGATAGAGGAACAGTAGGTCTGGCGTTGATAGATGGATCTTTACTCTGTATCAAACCCCGTGCGTACCTGCCCTGTGAGTATTTGATGGGGACAGTCTCGGACGGGAGGGAATGTCTAAAAATCAAACATTGGTCGAAAGCTCTTTCAAAGATGAAATTTAGAAACACTTCTGCATAAATGTGTGGTAGAAGTTTGGAACTGTCTTCCACAAATGACCCCGAACTATCTCTGCGATCCCCAATTTGAATTGTTCCAACATTGGTGGCCGTGCGTTCAAGCTGCCAAGACCCTAACTCTGGAATTCCTTTCCTAAACCTCTCCGTCTCACTAATTCTCTTACCTACTTGAAGACGCTCCCTCAAACCAACCTCTTTGACCACGTTTTTGTTCGTCTCGTCTAATATCTCCATAAGTGACTCGGTGTCAACTTTTTATTTTCTTTACTTATTTGTTGGATGTGTCCATTACTTGCCAGGCCAGCATTTATTACCCATTCCTAATTGCCCTTGAAAAGGCGGTTTTGAGCCTCCTTCTTGAACCGCTGCAGTCCATGTGGGGTAGGTACACCCACAGTTCTGTTAGGAAGGGAGTTCCAGGACTTTGACCAAGTAACAGTGACGGAATGGCGATATAGTTTCACGTTAGGATGGTGTGTGACTTTAGTTGTTGTGTGCAGACAGTATTTTCAGTGCGCAGCCCATTAATATTATTCATTATTTATTTTTTTCACGTGGTTAGATGTAAAGTTTCTCCTACAATCTGACTTCCTCCCCGTATCTCCTCACTCTTTCTGCCCGTCCCCCCCTCCTTTTCTAAATCCACTGCTTTACTCTGTATCTAAACTCACACTTTACCTGCCCTGGGAGGTCTCATTATGGTGCTTAAGCAATGAGTTATACAGTTCCAGCATAACCTCCCTGCTCTTATATACTTTAATAGCCTTGTTGGGAATGGCACTGCAGCTTGAAAATATGAAACACTGATCCAACATTCACCCCTAAAACACTTACATTAACCTCCAAAAACAGGACTGGGCAGATAATGCGGATTGTTAATGATTGTTACAACTTGTCTCATCCTCTCTCTGTCTCTCCCTCTCATGTCTGTTTCTTCCCATCTTTCTCTCTCTATCTCTCTCCCTCACCCTCTCCCTCTTTCTCTGCCTCTTTCCATGACTCTGTCTCTAACATCATCTCTCTCTCCTTGGACAGAAATGTTTTTATCCATTTCTTGGTTAACTTTGAACCTGTAAATCTTGCTCTTGCTGGGATCGTCACTGCAGTTTGAAAATATCAAACACTGATCAACACTCGCCCCCTAAACTCTCACACTAAATCCCCAATACAGGACTGTGCAGATAATGGGGATTGTTACTGAGGTTCTGTCAAGGTACCCCATTCTGTATCCCATTTCCCCTGCTTCTAATGTTTGTCCATGTTTAATAATATTTTTTTCAATAATATTAAATGTCACTTCAGTTTGAAAATATCAATCACTGATCCAACACTTACCCCCAAAACATTCACACTAAACCCCTTATCTTTCCTTTCAAAATTAGTTCTTGCACACAGCCAGTTTTACTTTTTAATTCTATCTTTTGTCAACATTATTCGATATAAAGTTTTTCCTACAATCTCGCCCTCCCTCTCTCTCTCTCTCTCTCTCTCTGTCTCTCCCTCTGTCTCTGTTTCTGCCTCTGTTTGTCTCTCTCCCTCTCTCTCTCACTGTCCCTTTCTCCCTCTGCATCTGTCCCTCTCCCTCTGCATCTGCCTGCCTCCCTTTCTGTCTGTCTCACTCTGCATTTCCCTGCCTCCCTTTCTGTCTCTCTCACTCTGTCTCTGTTTCTCCTTTTTTCTCTATCATTCTAGCTCTGTCTCTTTCTCTCCCTCTGTCTCTGTCCGCACTCTGTCTGTGTCTCTCTCCGTCTGTGTCTCACTCCTTCCATCTCTCCGTCCCTCGTTACATGGACAGCAATGCTTTGAGCCATTGGTTTGGTTAATTCTGAATCTTTAACTCTTGCTTTTGTTGGGAATGTCAATGCAGTTTGAAAATATCAAACACTCATCTAACACTCATCCCTAAAACCCTCACATTTAACCCCAAATACCGGACTGGGCAGACAATGGGGATTGTTACTGGGGTTCCGTCAAGGTCTCATTTCACTATCTCTTCTGTCTCTCACTGTCTTCCACTTTGTCCCTCTCTCTCCATTTCCCCATTTGTTTTCGTTTCCCTCGCTCCTCTTTCCTTCATCACCCCCAACTTTATAAATAAAGAAGGAGCTCCCTCCACTTTATCCATAGAGAGGGCGCGCCCTCTACTTTATACATAGAGAGGGCGCTTCCTCCACTTTATAAATAGAGAGGGAGCTCCTTCCACTTTCTAGCTGGAGAGCGAGCTCCCTCTACTCGAAACACAGAAAGGGAGCTCCCTCTGTTTTATATAGCTGCTGTGGTGGGATATGAACCCCTGTCCCCAGGCCATCAAGTTGGGCCTCTGGATTACGTGACCATTGATATTATCACTACCCAACTGCCTCCCAAATGGATGCATACAGTGTCTGTCCCGTAATATCACTCACAGTAGTTTCTGGGCTGTAACCCTGAAAATGGTCCCGAATCAGAGACTCAAAGTTCACATTTTTACTGGGAAAAGGCAGGAACAGAGTGAAACGGGATTGCTTTTGTCCCTGGATTCAGTGTTTACTGCAGACAGAACATTTACATTTACAACAGAAATGCCAGGAGTGAACAAGGTCAATACAATAATATGGAAAATGTAAATGATGCCTCTCATAATTGCCATCCATCCAGTATGAGTACAGATTTCAGGTTTATTTCGAGAGAGGTCTTACTCAGAAAATGTCATTGACACTGAAATGATTGTGTTTTATCCACCACATTATTTACATCAGAGTCAAAGCTGCTGATGTAATGTGTTTGTACAGGTGAGTGTAATTAATTACAATGATCAGGGGTATAACCGTGTCAGTGGAGACTTATCCCCTGAATAAATCAGGACCCATTGGAATGGATCAGCTCAGAGTGCCTGGTGGAGCTGTGGATTCCAGGCTCACAGAAGACCCTGCTTCTCACAGGAATAGGATATCCAGTAATGCATCAGATAGAAGGCATTTATTATCCTGTACTTGCTGCAATTGGAGTTCCTGGTGAGCAGTATCTCAGCTGTTAATGGTGTAAATCAATGTTAACTGTGCTGCTGTACTGGGTATTATTTCCCTCTGTGTGTGTTGCACAGCCACCTGTTCTTTTCCAGCAATTTACTGATGGAATCTCCTTATTGTCTCCTCTTCCATTCTTGTAGGAACTGCATTATGTATTTAATGGTATTGTTTTAAGTAACTGAGGCATTATTACTGGATTATTCTGTGTATTGAATGTATTGGAATGAGATGTTTCAGTGAGGATCAATAATCGAACCATCAGGAGTTTTTAACATTTTCATGAGGTGGATCTAACCGGTCCTGGAATATTTTTATGATTTTGTTTTCAGTGATTGAGAATGAGACATCTCACAGTCTCAGTGTTACAAGGGGACAGAACAATGTCCTCCCTCCCGAATAACATGGCTCAGTTTAACTGGGATTTCAATGTGTTTATTGATGATCACTGTTATCAAATATTATTTCACTCTGTGTGTGTCTGACGCTGCTTCAGAAGTCTGGCTACTGAACTGAGTTTGCTGCTGACACTTTCACTTCTCCTTCTCTGCTTCACTGTGAACCTTCACTGTCACTGGACTACATGGTAAAATAGAAAGTATTGATGTGATGTTTTACTGGTTTTCACTCTATCAGTAGGAATCAAGAGTCTTTCCATTTATCTGTAGATTATCAGCTGCAGCGCTGATGTTGGTGTTTTATTAATTAAACAATCCCACATTCTAACAGATTACTTTATAATTCCAGGAGAATGAATTTCAATGATTGTGAGGTTTGTCTGGAAGTAGCTTTCAATCCTGTTTATGCCATGTATTGTAGATGAAGTGAAGAGTGTATGTGAACAGGTGGAGACTTGAGTGTTCTGTCGATACACTAAATTATTCACAGAGGATTCACCACTCAACAAACTGACTCTGAGAAGAGAATTAATGAACCTGGGGCAGGTGAACAGAACACACACGCAGAATGTTAGGAATAAATCATATGTGAAAAGCAGCAATAAGTAACAATTTACAGGGTGTGAGTACTCCGGAGAGATAGGGAAGGAGGAAAGGAGCAGGGAGAACGAAACCGAGGGAAAGAGATAAGCAGAAGTAAAGAGAAAGAGAAAGAAGCAGCAGTTTAAATAATTCATTATCGTAAAGTGCTGGAATGTCCAGAACAATTAGTGAGAGAAACTGTGAGTTGAAGTTGTCTGTTGTCAGATTGTGTTCATTTTCCTGTTGGACTTGATCCTCTGTGTTGATTTCTGTCAAGTCCTCATTTTGTTTTGTAGAAAGTTCCTATTCCTTACTTAGTGAATGAATAAACAGAATAGAATCAGTTCATCACTGATGGTCATTCATTATTTAAATACTTCACTTTAAAATCTCTGTGACTGCTGAATTCAATAAAGAGAGAGGCTGATATCAGAAATATATTTAAATTTATATTTAATAGTCTGTACAAACTAAATATATTGACTATATTGTAGAAACAATGAACTGTTCTCCAACACCAATAACCACAGGTATTATTGTTTGAATGTATGAATTGACTTGTATTACTTGGATCTCCAGATTAGATTTCCTCTAACACTCTGCTGCAGTCTCTCACTGTGAATCTCAGCCTCTCCTCTCGCTGTATTGAATCCTCAGTCTCCTCATCCATTGCTTCAGTTTATCCACTTTCCCAAACCATCTGCTCCAGTCTCCCCTCCTGCTCCTACATGTCCTTTCCCTGCAATTTGAAAGGTTATGGGGTGATTTGATGAATGTATTCAAGATAATATGGGAAACTGATCGGGTTGACAGAGAGTAGCAATTCCCACTTGCTGCGGAGTCAGGAACTTGGAGGCATAGTCTAAAAATCTAAACGCAGTCGAAAAACCTTTCAGGGGTGAAATGAAGAAACACTTCAAAACACCAGGTGTGGTATCAGTTTGGAACTCTCTTCCACAAACAGCAACTGATGCTGAGACACTTGTTAATTTTTAAATCTGAGTTTGATAGATTTTTGTTAACCAAAGGTATTACTGGGCATAGATAGGTACATGGAGTTAGATCACACATCAGCCATGAGCTCATTGAATGACAGAAGAGGGTTGAGGGGCCAAAGGGCCTCCTCCTCTTCCTCTGTCCAATGACAAATATCTTGCTATCACTCTCTGTGTCTTGGTCTGTGTCTCTCTCTGTGTCTCTCTTTCTGTCTGTCGGTCTCTCTCTCCTCTCTCACACATCTGTGGAAATCCACAAACATTAGTCAGCCATTTTAGGCTGGTTCTTGGTGGCCATTTTATGTAACCACAACACTGGGACATTTATTCCAGAGGCCGACTCCTCACCAATGTATGGGTCGTGCTTCAAATGTGACAGAGACAGAGACACTGAGACACACTATACGAGAAAAGAATTAATCGTTCTCTTGTGCCTAATTATTCTCCCTCCACTGTGATTAGGCTGGGTGGCCTGTAATTGCTCAGTCTATTACTTTCACCCTTGTTAATCAACAGTACAACATACGCAGTCCTCCAGTCCTCTGGCAACACGACGATAACCAGAGAGGATTGGAAAATGATGGTCAGAGCCTCTGCTATTTCCCCCCTTGCACCTCTAAACAGTCTGAGCCTGATGAATTATCAGCTTTCAAAGATGCTAAACCCCTTTAATATTTCCTCTCTCATTGTTTATCCCATTCAATATTTCAAACCCCTCCTCATTGACTACAATGTCTATGTCATCCCCTCTTTTGTGAAGACAGTCGGTATGTATTCATTAAGAACCCTGCCCGCATCTTCTGCCTCCATGGTTAGGAAAAAGGAGGAGAGACGATATAAAGAAAAGGATAGAATTCTAAAGGAGGTGCAGGAACAGACACATCTGGGGGGTATTTGTGCACCAATCACTGAAGGTGGCAGGGCAGGCTCAGAAAGTGGTTAAACAGCAGAAGGCTTCCTGAGATTATAAATGGAGACATTGAATACAAAAGCAAGGAAATTATGACCTTTGTAAAACGCTGGTTTGCCTTCAAATGGAGCATTGTCCAATTCTGGACACCGTACTTTAGGAAGAATATGGGGGCATTAGAGAGGTTGCAGAAAAGATTCACAAGAATGGTTCCAGGGATGAGGGACTTCAGTTACGTGGATAGATTGGAGAAGCTGGGGTTGTTCTCTGTGTCTCTCTCTGTCTCTCCCTCCTGCTATCTCTGACACTAAGATGTAGACAGAGGGAGAGAGGCTTAGATATGCCGATGGAGAGAGTGCTGTTGAGAGGGACAAGGTTGGAGAGAGAGAGATTGTTGGGGTGGATTGAAAGGGAGAATGGAAGATATATTCATTTGATGTCATCTATCACTGCTGTGTCCGCAAACAGAGAAAGATAGGTATGTCGAGTGAAATATTGGTAGAGTGGGAGAAATGTGGATGAAGTTGGGGCCCAGGCAGCCTGTTCTGATGATCAGGAAGGAAAACGCTCCATTGTAAACATCCAGCAAGTTATTCCACCATGGAACCCTCATGATATTGGTGTGGAAATCTGGAAATCTCTGCCACTGGTGATTGCCCCCTCTGTTCAGGGAAATGGGTCCTTTCTATCCACTCTATCTCGACTCATCATCATTTTATGCACCTCAATTAAATCTTCCCTTCAACCTTCTGTGTTCCAAAGAAAACAATTCCAGCCTATCCAATCTCTTCTCATAGTTAAAATTCTCCATTCCTGACAACATCCTCTGTAAATCCCCTCTGTACCCTCTCTAGTGTGATCACATCCTTCCTGTAATGTGGTGACCAGAACTGTACACAGTACACTAGCTGTGGTCTAACTGGTGTTTTATACCGTTCTAGCATAACCTCCCTGCTCTTATATTCTCTACATCGGCCAATAAAGGGAAGTATTCCGTAAGCCTTCTTAACCACCTTATCCACCTGTCCTGTTACCCTCAGGAATCAGTGGACATTCAATCCAAGTTCACAGTCTGCGAGGTTCTTCAGTTGGATTGAAGGGACAAATGTAAAATATAATAATTTGATGTAATCCTTCACTGAAGTATACACAGACATACGAGCGAGAGGCATGGAGTGTGAAACATCGGGTGAGAAGGAGAAAACTAGTTGGAGATGGTAACAAATTGGAAAGGAGTGATAGGGACTGAGAGAGAGGGAATCTCTGGTAAACTCTCTTGCTGGCAATCTCTCTCCATCTCTATCTCTCTCTTCCCATCTCTTCTACTCTCTGAAACCCTATTTCTTCTCTCTGTTACTCACTTTCCAAGTCTATCTCTCTACTTTTCTCCCTTTATCTCTCTCTCCCTCTGCACGCCATCTCAATCTCTCCCTCTTGCTCTCAGGATGGGAAGAGGGTAAAAGAGAGGCAGAGAAAAGGTGTTGCAGGCAGTGAGAGGTGAGGAGAAAGAGACAGAGGAACAGTGAGTCTGGCATTGGTAGGTGGATCTTCACTCTGTATCGAACCCCGTGCGTACCTGCCCTGTGAGTATTCAATGGGGACAGTCTCGGACGGGGGGGACAGTCTAAAAATCAAAAATTAGTCGAAAGCCCTTTCAAAGATGAAATTCAGAAACACTTCTCCATACAAAGGGGGGTAGAAGATTGGAACTGATTTCCACAAATGACACCTCCCTATCTCAGCAATCTCCTCCAGCTCCACAATCCCCAATATCTGCGATCCTCTAATTCTGGCCTCTTGAGCATCCCCAATTTGAATCGTCCCACCATTGGTGGCCGTGCCTTCAAACTGCCAGGACCCTAATTCTGGAATTCCTTTCCTAAACCTCTCCGTCTCACTAACTCTCTTTCCTCTTTGAAGACGCTCCCTCAGACCAACCTCTTTGACCAAGTTTTTGTTCATCTCGTGTAATATCTCCTTAAGTGACTCGGTGTCAACTTTTTATTTGCCTTATTTATTTGTTGGATTTGTGCGTTACTGGCCAGGCCAGCATTTATTGCCCATTCCTAATGGCCCTTGAGAAGGTGGTGTTGAGCCTCCTTCTTGAACCGCTGCAGTCCATGTGGGGTAGGTACACCCACAGTGCTGCTAGGAAGGGAGTCCCAGGATTTTGACCCAGTAACTGTGAAAGAATGGCGATATAGTTGCAAGTTGGGATGGTGTGTGACTTTAGTTGTTGTGTGGACAGTATTTTCAGTGCGCAGTCCATTAACATTTTTAATTATTTATTTTTTTCATTTGGTTACATGTAAAGTTTCTCTGACAATCTGACTGCCTCCCCGTATCTCCTCACTCTTTCTGCCCGTCTCTCCCTCCTTCTCTAAATCCACTGCTTTACTCTGTATCTAAACTCACACTGTACCTGCCCTGGGAGGTCTCATTATGGTGCTTAAGCAATGAGTTATACACTTCCAGCATAACCTCCCTGCTCTTATATACTTTAACAGCCTTGTTGGGAATGTCACTGCAGTTTGAAAATATGAAACACTGATCCAACATTCACCCCTAAAACACTCACACTAACCTCCAAAAACAGGACTGGGCAGATAATGCGGATTGTTAATGATTGTTACAACTTGTCTCATCCTCTCTCTGTCTCTCCCTCTCATGTCTGTTTCTTCCCATCTTGCTCTCTCTATCTCTCTCTCCCTCACCCTCTCCCTCTTTCTCTGCCTCTTTCCATGACTCTGTCTCTAACACCATCTCTCTCTCTCCTTGGACAGAAATGTTTTTATCCATTTCTTGGTTAATTTTGAACCTGTAAATCTTGCCCTTGCTTGGAACGTCACTGCAGTTTGAAAATACCAAACACTGTTCAGCACTCGCCCCCGAAACTGTCACACTAAATCCCCAATACAGGACTATGCAGATAATGGGGATTGTTACTGATGTTCTGTCAAGATCCCCTCACACACTATCTCCCATTTCCCCGCTTCTAAAGTTTGTCAGTGTTTAATAATATATTTTCAATAATATTAAATGTCACTTCAGTTTCAAAATATCAATCACTGATCCACCAATTGCCCCCAAAACATGCACACTAAACCCCTGATCTCTCCTTTCAAAATTAGTTCTTGCACACAGCCAGTTATACTTTTTATCCTTTTTTGATCCTTTTTCAACATTATTAGATGTGATGTTTTTCCTTTAATCTCGCCCTCACTCTCTCTCTGTCTGTCTCCCCCTCTGTCTCTGTTTCTCCCTCTGTTTGTCTCCCTCCCTCTCTGTCTCTCTCTCCCTTTCTCCCTCTGCATCTGTCTCTCTCCCTCTGTATCTGTCTCACTCGCTTTCTCCCTGTCTCTCTCCCTCTGCAGCTGCCTGCCTCCCTTTCTGTCTGTCTCACTCTGCATTTGCCTGCCTCCCTTTCTGTCTCTCTCCCTCTCCCTCATTCGCTGTCCCACTCTGTCTGAGTCTCTCTCCATCTGTCTCTCACTCCCTCCATCTCTCCGACCCTCTGCACTTGGACAGCAATGCTTTGAGCCATTTCTTTGGTTAATTTTGAATCTTTAACTCTTGCTTTTGTTTGGAATGTCAATGCTGTTTAAATATATCAAACACTCATCCCTAAACCATTCACATTAAAACCCAAATACCGGACTGGGCAGACAATGGGGATTGTTACTGGGGTTTCGTCATGGTCTCATTTCGCTATCTCCTCTGTCTCTCCTGTCTTCCACTTTGTCCCTCTCTCTCCATTTCCCCATTTGCTTTCGTTTCCCTCTCTCCTCTTTCCTTCATCGCGCCCAACTTTATAAATGGAGAGGAAGCTCCCTCCACTTTATACATAGAGAGGGAGTTCCCTCCACTTTATAGCTGGAGAGCGAGCTCGCTCTACTTTATACATAGAAAGGGAGCTCCCTCTGTTTTATATAGCTGCCGTGGTGGGATTTGAACCCCTGTCCTCAGGCCATCAGGTTGGGCCTCTGCATTACGTGACCAGTGATATTATCACTACCCAACAGCCTCCAAAATGGATGCGTACAGCGTCTGTCCCGAAAAATCACACACAGTAGTTTATGGGCTGGAACCCTGAACATGGTCCCGAATCAGAGTCTCAAAGTTCACATTTTAACTGGAAAAAGGGAGGAACAGAGTGAAACAGGATTGCTTTTGTCCCTGGATTCAGTGTCCACTGCAGACAGATCAGTTACATTTACAACAGAAATGCCAGGAGAGAACAAGGTCAATACAATAATATGGAGAATGTAAATGACGCCTCTCATAATTGCCATCCATCCAATATGAGTACAGATTTCAGGTTTATTCCCGAGAGTGGTCTTACTCAGAAAATGTCATTGATATTGAAATGATTGTGTTTTATCCACCACATTATTTACATCAGAGTCAAAGCTGCTGATGTAATGTGTTTGTTCAGGTGAGTGTAACTAACAGCAATGATCAGGGGTATAACCGTGTCAGTGGAGACTTATCCCCTGTATAAATCAGGACCCATTGGAATGGATCAGCTCAGAGTGCCTGCTGGAGCTGTGGAATCCAGGCTAATAGAAGTCTCTGCTTCTCACAGAAATGGGATATCCAGTATTCGTTCAGTTCATATTCATTTACTATCCTGTACTTGCAGCAATTGGAGTTCCTGGTAAGCAGTATCTCAGCTGTTAATGGTGTCAATCGGTGTTAACTGTGCTGCTGTACTGGGTATTATTTCCCTCTGTGTGTGTTACACAGCCACCTGTTCTTTTCCAGCAATTTACTGATGGAATCTCCTCATTGTCTACTCTTTCATTCTTGTAGGAATTGTGTTATGTATTGAATGGTATTGTTTTAAGTAACTGTGGCATTATTACTGGATTATTCTGTGTATTGAATGTATTGGAATGAGATGTTTCAGTTCGGATCAATAATCAGACCATTAGGAGTTTTTAACATTTTCATGATGTGGATCTAACCGGTCCTGGAATATTTTTATGATATCTTTTCAGTGATTGATAATGAGGCATCTCACAGTTTCAGTGTAACAAGGGGACAGAACAATGTCCTCCTTCCCCAATAAGATGGCTCAGTTTAACTGGGATTTCAATGTATTTATTGATTATCACTGTTATCAAATATTATTTCACTCTGTGTGTGTCTGACGCTGCTTCAGAGGTCTGGCTACTGAACTGAGTTTGCTGCTGACACGTTCACTTCTCCTTTCCTGCTTCACTGTGGACCTTCACTGTCACTGGACTACATTGTAAAATAGAAAGTATTGATGTGATGTTTTATTGGTTTTCACTCTGCCAGTTGGAATCAAGAGTCTTTCCATTTATCTGTAGATTATCAGCTGCAGCGCTGATGTTGGTGTTTTCGTTGGAGAGAAGGAGGAGGAGAGGTGACTTAATAGAGACATACAAGATAATCAGAGGGTTAGATAGGGTGGATAGTGAGAGTCTTTTTCCTCGGATGATGACGGCAAACTCGAGGGGACATAGCTTTAAGTTGAGGGGTGAAAGATATAGGACAGATGTCAGAGGTATTTTCTTTACGCAGAGAGTAGTAGGGGCGTGGAATGCCCTGCCTGCAACAGTAGTAGACTCGCCAACTTTAAGGGCATTTAAGTGGTCATTGGATGGACATATGGATGAAAATGGAATAGTGTAGGTCAGATGGTTTCACAGGTCGGCGCAACATCGAGGGCCGAAGGGCCTGTACTGCGCTGTAGTGTTCTAATTCTAATTCTATGAATGAAACAATCCCACATTCTAACAGATTACTTTATAATTCCAGGAGAAGGAATTTCAATGATTGTGAGATTTGTCTGGAAGTAGCTTTCGATCCTGTTTATTACATGTATTGTAGATGAAGTGAAGAGTGTAGGTGAACAGGTGGAGACTTGAGTGTTCTGTAGATACATTAAATTATTCACAGAGGCTTCACCATTGAACAAACTGACTCTGAGAATAAAATCATCGAACCTGGGGCTGGTGAACAGAACACAGACGCAGAATGTTCGGAATAAATCATATGTGAAAAGCAGCATTAAGTAACAGTTTACAGGGTGTGAGTACTCCAGAGAGATAGGGAAGGAGAAAAGGAGCTGGGAGAACGAAACCGAGGGGAAGAGATGAGCAGAAGTAAAGAGAAAGAGAAAGAAGCAGCAGTGTGAATAATTCACTATCATAAAGTGCTGGAATGTCCAGAGCAATTAGTGAGAGAAACGGTGAGTTGAAGTTGTCTGTTGTCAGATTGTGTTCATTTTCCTGTTGGACTTGATCCTCTGTGTTGATTTCTGTCAGGTCCTCATTTTGTTTTGTAGAAAGTTTCTATTCCTTACTTAGTGACTGAATAAACATAATAGAATCAGTTCTTCACTGATGGTAATTCATTATTTAAATACTGCACCTTAAAATCTCTGTGACTGCTGAATTCAATAAAGAGCGAGGCTGATATCAGAAATATATTTACATTTATACTTAATAGCCTGTAAAAACTAAATATATTGACTACATTGTATAAACAATGAACTGTTCTCCAACACCAATAACCACAGGGATTATTGTTTGAATGTATTAATTGAGTTGTATTACTGGGATCTATAGATTAGATTTCCTCTAACACTCTGCTGCAGTCTCTCCCTGTGAATCTCAGCCTCTCCTCTCACAGTATTGAATCCTCAGTCTCCTCATCCATTGCTTCAGTTTATCCACTTTCCCAAACCATATGCTCCAGTCTCCCCTCCTGCTCCAACATGTCCTTTTCCTTCTCTCCCTTCCAATCTCACTCACTGTCTCCACCTCCAGCTGCCACGTCCAACCTGATAGGAATACTGTAACATGGGAGCAGGAGGAGGCCATTCAGCCCTTCGAGCCTGCTCTGCCATTCTAGATCTTTGCTGATACTCCAACACAGCGCTGCAGTTTTCCCATTTGATAACACTCTCTGTCGGTTCCCTGAACCCAGAGCAACAAACCAGCTACACATCCCGCTCTCCCCAAACCTTCCCAACCAACAGTCTGGAGACAAATTCCCAATTAACACATTGGATTCCATCTCTGTAAAACCCCTTCTCATTTCCCCACTGACACAGCATCCTCACTCAGTACTTCCAGTAGATCCGGTGCTGACTTTATTCACTTTCTGCATCAATTTCCCAATTCATTATTAATAATTGTGTTTTCAAACATTTCACTGTGACAAAGCGCTGCCTGGGTCAATGAATCAGTTTTCACTGCTCGATGCAGCAACAAAGCTGGAAATTTCAGCCCAGATCCTGTCAAACTGCTGCTTTGTCTCCAAGTCTGATCAGTAATTTCTCTTCTTCCTTTTCTCTCTCTCTCTTCCAGTTAACTTGGTTGCGATTGTGATCCTGTCCCGATGTACAAATAAAACAACAGGATCAAATAAAACTCAAACAGTCATTTAAAAATAAAAACTCTCAATATAAGTTGTGTTGAGTTCTTGATCACTAACGTTATGACATCTCTCTCTCACACACTTCTCTTTCTATGTTGGTATCTTCTCTACGATAACTAAGAGTAGTTGAAATTTTGATCCAATTGTCTTTAGAAAGTTAATATTGAATCTGCTTTCAGAAACCTTTCAAACTTGCCTATTTGTTCCTCCCCTCTGCGAGTGTAAACAGTCCCTCCTCATATCTCCAAACTGAGGGAAAGATTTTGAATACAATGCAATTAATTTCTCCAGGACAGCAGCTGCAGAGGATCTGGAACCTCCTAAATTTGGACAAACAATGAACAAAAATCCCTCTGAATCCCCCGGGAGAACAGAGGATAAAAACAGTCTGGAAGCAAAGGGAAACAAGTGACACTTTATTGCAGCAGAAAAAAGTCTTTGTCAGAATGTTTACGTCTTTATTGCTGAACTTTATATAAACTGGAGGTGAAAAGTGGAAGATGTTTAATACCATTTGTGTTAAATGGCCATTTCCCAGCTTTGTAAACCCTTGTAACATTAAACTGGTGAATGTTAAGAATGCTTTATTGATTGATTACAGCTAATACATAAATACAGCAGCATCAAATACAGGGCAAAGAATCATTGACAAATATAACTGTAAATATGGGTAAGAATTGTTGTGTGAAATGTCACTGGTTATAAAAGTTCTCTTGGCTGCCTCATTAACCTGGCTCTAGTTTCAGTCATTGTCACACAGTGGAAATGAAAAACCGAATAAAAACCGCATGTTTGTACTGCAGTCAAACAGGCCTCTCCAGCAATAACACTTTGTCAGAATTTCAAGGTAATTGCAATGAGTCATTTTCTGAACTTTCTGTTAACTGGAGGTGAATAGTGAAAGACATTTAACACAATTAGTGTTAAATCGCCATTATCCAAACCGGTCCCTCCAGGTTTTAAATGACAGCAGTTTTTCTGTTCTGTTAATGAGGTTTTTGGTTGAGGGAGAGAGAGAGAGAGAGGCAGACAGGTTTCTATCTGGAATGGTCCATTTGGGATATGTCTGGAATATCCCTCTCTCCCCCATTCGCTGTTTTCACAGAGACTCACCTTGGACTGCCCCATACCTGGGAGGGAGTGTCCAGATGGAGGAAGCTGAGAGCTGGTTGGTTGAGCTGCATTTTGGGTAGACTGTCTGTTTTGAGTGACAGGTTCTGGGATATATGAGGACAACATCAGACCACATTCTTTCCTTCCAGGCGGCTGGTTTCTGAAGGTGAGTTTATGTGTCTCAGTCTCTGTGCCCAGGCGAATTGGAACTGATTACAGTGTGTGTGTGTGAGAGAGTCCAGTCTGAATCCCTCACTCTCTTTGTCCCGGTCCTGACGCTTTTCTCCAAATCCCACCAGAATGCCCCTCTCCAGGATCTCTTCCCCATGGATGAGCTGATGGCGGGAAGGTGTTGGAGTCCAACGATGGAAAGCAGACGGTGTGGGATGCTGAGTATCAAATCTTTATTGTCTGTTTCTGCTTTTCTCCCTTCTTCTGACTCAGTCTCTTTCACTAAGTCTCTCTCACTGTATCTCTCTCTGAATCACTCTCCCACTGAATCTCTCTCCCACTGAATCTCTCTCACTGAATCTCTCTTCCACTGAATCTCTCTCTCACTGAATCTCTCTCCCACTGAATCTCTCTCCCACTGAATCTCTCTCCCACTCAATCTCTCTCCCACTCAATCTCTCTCTCACTCAATCTCTCTCTCACTGAATCTCTCTCTCACTGAATCTCTCTCTCACTGAATCTCTCTCTCACTGAATCTCTCTCCCACTGAATCTCTCTCCCACTGAATCTCTCTCCCACTCAATCTCTCTATCACTGAATCTCTCTCTCACTCAATCACTCTCTCACTCAATCTCTCTCTCACTCAATCTCTCTCTCACTCAATCTCTCTCTCACTGAAACTCTCTCTCACTCAATCTCTCTCTCACTCAATCTCTATCACTCAATCTCTCTCTCACTGACTCTCTCTCCCACTGACTCTCTCTCCCACTGAATCACTCTCCCACTGAATCTGTCTCCCACTGAATCTCTCTTCCACACGATCTCTCTCCCACTCAATCACTCTCTCACTGAATCTCTCTCTCACTCAATTTCCCTCTCACTCAATCTCTCTCTCACTGATACTCTCTCACTCAATCTCTCTCTCACTCAATCTCTCTCTCACTCAACCTCTCTCTCTCACTCAATCTCTCTCTCTCTCACTGAAATTCTCTCTCACAGAAACTCTCTCTCACTGAATCTCTCTCTCACTGAATCTCTCTCTCACTGAAACTCTCTCACTCAATCTCTCTCTCACTCAATCTCTCTCTCACTCAATTTCTCTCTCACTCAATCTCTCTCTCACTCAAACTCTCTCTCACTCAATCTCTCTCTCACTGAAACTCTCTCTCACTCAATCTCTCTCTCACTCAATCTCTCTCTCACTGAAACTGTCTCTCACTGGAGATCTCTCTCACTGAAACTCTCTCTCACTGAATCTCTCTCTCAATGAAACTCTCTCGCACTCAATCTCTCTCGCACTCAATCTCTCTCGCACTCAATCTCTCTCGCACTCAATCTCCCTCGCACTCAATCTCCCTCTCACTCAATCTCCCTCTCACTCAATCTCCCTCTCACTGGCTGTCCCTCGCACTCAATCTCCCTCGCACTCAATCTCCCTCGCACTCAATCTCTCCTCACTCAATCTCTCCTCACTCAATCTCTCCTCACTCAATCTCTCTCCCACTCAATCTCTCTCTCACTGAATCTCTCTCTCTCTCTCTCAATCTCTCTCTCTCTCAATCTCACTCGCACTGAATCTCTCTCTCACTCTCTCTATTTCTGAATCTCTCCCTCACCTTGTATTTCTGTCTCTGTGTTTCTCACTATCTCTCTGTTCCTCCATCTCTCTCTCTCTCCCTCACTTTGTGTTTCTCTCTCTCTCTGAGTGATTGTGCGTCTTTCTGTCTCAGTGGCTTTCTCTGTCCTCTCTCTCAATCTCTATGTGATTCTCTGTTCTCTCTCTCAATCTCTCTGTGATTCTCTGTCCTCTCTCTCAATCTCTCTGTGTTTCTCTGTCCTCTCTCTCAATCTCTCTGTGATTCTCTGTTCTCTCTCTCAATCTCTCTGTGATTCTCTTTGTCTTTCTCATTGGCTTTCTGTCTGTCTCTTTGGTGCCTTCAATTTCTTTGTGTCTCTGTTATTTCCCTCCACTTTTTTCCCTTCTCTTTTTCTCTCTCTTTCTTTGTATCTTTCTGTCTTCTCTATTTCTCTTTCTGTCATTTCTCTCTCTCTTTCCAAATTTTTCTGTCTTTTCCTGACCCTATCCACCATGCTCAATTTATCCACTGCCCTCAATTTATCCACCGCCCTCAATTAATCCACCACTCGCAATTTTTATCAACCACGCAACACTTTTTCCTGCAATTCCCCCCACCAGAATACATCCCCCCCTTGTACAGACACCCCCAATCTAAATAATCCTCATCTGCAGACAACTGTCTGATATCCCCTGTTAAATGACCCCCATCTAATTATCACCTTCCCTCTGTTACAAGACAACCCATCAAACTACCACCCACCCAGGACAGATTCCCATCTAAATAGACCCCGGGAACAAACACCCATTTAAAATTCCCCCTGGAACAAACTACCATCTGAATAACACCCAAAGGAACAGACCCCGATCTAAATACCCCCCAGGAACAAACTCCTATCTTAATACCCCCACCCCGGAATAGACTGCCATCTAAATACACACCAGAACAAACTGCCATCTAACTACACACCAGGAACAAACTCCCATCTAAATACCCTCCCAGGAACAAACTCCCATCGAAATACACCCCGGGAACAAACGCCCAACTGAATACATCCCCAGAACAAACTCCCATCTAAATATACCCCCAGGAACAAACTCCCATCTAAATACCTCCCCATGAACAAACTACCATCTAAATACCTCCCCCACCCCCAGGAACAAACTCCCCACTGAATAACCCCCCAGGAACAAACTCCCATCTCAATACCCTCCTGGAACAAACTCCCATCTTAATACCCCCCGGGAACAGACTCCAATCTCTATACCCTCCTGCAACAAACTCCCCTCTGAATAACCCCCCAGGAACAAACTCCCATCTACATACCCTCCTCTAACAAACTCCCCTCTGAATACCCCCCGGGAACAGACTCCCATCCCTATACCCGCCCGCAGCAGACCCCCATGTAAATACCCCCCGTTCTGTGAACAGTCTCCCATCTAAAAGCCCCCATTAACTGAACCCAATCTAATTCTCCCCCCGCTCTCCACTGTAAACTCTCCCGGTTTCTAAATACGCTCCCTGTCCTGTAAAAGCCCCCCTCTACTAATTCCCACCCTGTATCATCACCCCCGTGAACAGCCCCCAACCCACCTCAATCCCCACCATGTTATTCCCACCTCCATCACTTTCCTGGGTTTGGCTCCGTCTCCCGACTATCTTTCGTTCATTTTAATTCCAGATCTGGATAAGCCACTGGAATTCCAACAACTTGCTCCCAGATCCCCGGCACCTTTAACTCCTGTCCGGCCAAAATCAGGGCCGGGCATAGAGCAAGGACCTTCAGAGGCTAACTGGCATTCTGAGCCTTTAACGCACAGGACACAGCCCTCTCTGCAGAAAGGTGTTTATACGTGCTCTCCCCATCGGCTTCAGGGAATCAAACAGAGGGAGGCACACACAAACACTCACACATTGATTTTGCACAGGGACGGGAAGAGGCCATTCAGCCCTTTGATCCTGTCCCACCCATGTTAGATAATGGCTGACTTGTCCCTTCCCCCATTGAACCACAAGGAGACAGGCAGAGACAGTCTGGGTGCAGATACACCGAGAGTCAAAGAAACACTGGGCTGGACTCGGACTTGGTGCCAATGGTGCAAACCAGGGTGGAGGGGAGGAGGGTGTTTGTGTATCGGCTGTCCGTTCATCATCTCTACCCTGTTTTTACCTCAATGGGAGCAAAACTGGGCAGAGATGGAAAGCAGGATCCCACTTCACAATCACCCTGTACAACACCAAGGCTGTGAGTTCAAATCCACCCCCAGACAGTGGGACAGAGACACAGAAAACAGATCCCAGGATTAGGACAGAACAGAGAGAGAGATAAATAAATGAAAAAGGAGCTGGAGAATGAGATGCAGGGAGTCCGACACCAGTGAGAGAAACTGAGAACAGAGGGTCGGAAATACTGAGAAGGGCAGAGAGAGAGAGAGAAATGGAGATATTGAGAAAGATCCCAGACCAAGAGAGAGATGCAGAGACAGAAAGATGTGGAGGGGCAGAGATACAAAGTAATATGCGTTTACAGAATAGAGAGGGATGCTGCGGGATGGGGGAAATGCAGAGATAATCTTGCAGGAAAGGAGGAGCAGCGATGGAAAGATTTAGGGATTTGGAAGTGAGTGAGAGAAGAAATGGAGTGAGAGAGAGACAGATAAAGATGCAGAGAGTCGCAGAAAGAGAATGACAATGGAAACTTGTGAGACTCTAGAGAGAGGCAGAGATAGAAAGGATGTTGAGAGATACAGAGATAGGGATTTAAAGATGTGAAGAAACAGAGCTAGGAACAAGGAGGAAGGTGCAGGGAACAAGGAGCAGCAAGAGATGGAGAGAGGGAAATCTATGGGATTACATTGACTGTTCTGGAGCAGCGATTCCCAAACTATTCCCTTCGGAGCACCCTCCAGCCCCCTCCCTTGTGGCAAAAAAAATCCACAGACCCCCGAAAACACAAAATCAAAATACTGAGGATGCTGGAAATCTGAAATAAAAACTGTTCTGGAAATACTGAGCATTTCCAGCACTTTGTTTTTTTTTTTATCAGCCCCGAAATCACAAACAGTTTTCTTTTCTGTATTTAGAAATGAATTTGACAATGACAAATATATATTTATTATTATTTTCCCTCCCTGGTCAAAGCTCTTGTCTGAGAATTCCACGTGGCAAAAAGATTCTTCCTCTGCATCATCACAGCTGCAGCTTCCGAAAAGATTCTCCTTGGCAATAAGAGAAATAAAATTGATTCAAACAAAGCAAAGCATTTTTGAACAGAAATAAAACACAGCGAGAGTCCAGGGCTCTTTCTCTCACTCACTCACATAAAACAATTTCCCAGTGACTCCCCATCTTACAAACACATCCCCTGACAAAGAGCCAGAGACTGGGAAGTGTAGATGTGTTTACCCTGTCATTTCCTGCTCTCTCTCTCTCTATTTCTCTGTGTGTGTCTCTCTACATCTGTTTCTGCCTCATTGTAAAAGCACACAAACACTGGTGACCCCCATCCCCTCTCCTGTAGAAGGATAGAGAGAGAAATCCACATTCCCATCCCTGAAAATCTGAATTTAAATGGTCCCCAGGTGTTTCATTTCACTGTCAAATTCAGCCTACAGCCTGAAACACCAGCAATATTCGGGAATGAGAACAAGCCTTTACAAACCTTCACATTTCACCCATTTCATTGCTGATTCACAGAAGTATTTGACACGCAATGAATTTAATTTTTAAAGTGCTCGTCACTGTTGCAGTGTTGGAAATGCTGCAGGACATTGGTACACAGCAAGATCTCACAAGCAGCAGTGTGATAACAGCCTGCAAGCTGTGCACAGCAAGATCCCAGAAATGGTGACACTTCAACCAAGGTTTGAGTGTGGATTTCTCTCTCTGTCTTTCTCCATCTTTCTCTGCCTTCCCTCCCTCACCCACACTCCGCCTGTCTCTCTCTCTCTCTCTGTTTAACCTGCCAACTCCAGCTGTTTCGCACTCTCCCTCTTTTTCTCTCCACCTGTTTCTGCCTCAGTGTTGTAATGTAAGAATTCATGCAGGGAATGTATGCACAGCAGGATCCCACAATGCGATCATATCCAAATATCCCAACACAGTGCTCAGAAAATGCTAAACTCCATCTTTAAACTGAAAACAACCTTTATACAGCTTCACGTTCAGCTCTTGTAATTATTGGCCCTCAGGAGCAGTTGACACTCAATGAATTAATTTTGAATGTGGTCCACTGTTGCAATGCAGGAAAACTGCAGGCAGTGTGTGCACAGCAACATCCCACAGGCAGAAATCTGATATGCAGATAATCTGCTTTTAGTGCACAGCAAGATCCCTGCAATGGTGACACTTCAATATTCAGTTGACCAAGGTTTTGAGTGTAGATTTCTCTCTCCCTCTCTCTCTGTCTCTGTCCATCTTTCTCTGCCTTCCCTCCCTCACTCACCTGTCTCTCTCTCTCTCTGCATTCAACCTGCCTCTTCCAGCTGTCTCTCACTCTCCCTCTTTTTCTCTCCACCTGTTTCTGCCTCAGTATTGGAATGGAGGAATTGATGCAGGGAATGGATGCACAGCAGGATCCCACAATTGATTAAAAGGCATTGTTAAGCAAAATAGCACAGCAAGAGCCCAGGAATTGCCCTCAGTGACACAGACACTCTCTCAGCAACACCCAAATACAGACAAATCACATTTAATAAACCAAAGGATAAAAGCGTTCAGACAGCAACCTCCACCTCTCTGTGTCTGTCTCTGTATCTCTCTCCCCTGTCTCTGTATCTCTCTCCCCTGTCTCTGTATCTCTCTCCCCTGTCAGTGTATTTCTCTCCCCTGTCTCTGTATCTCACTCCCTGTCTGTGTATTTCTCTCCTCTGTCTCTGTATCTCTCTCCCTGTCTCTGTATCTCTCTCCCTGTCTCTGTATCTCTCTCCCCTGTCTGTGTATTTCTCTCCCCTGTCTCTCTCTCTACATCCATATCTGTTTTTGTCCCTCTATCTCTATCTCTTGACTGAAAATAGCTGTGAAATATTTCTGTCTCACCATTTAAACCAACAACAAATCACAGGGCTGTGTGTGTTTTTAACTATTGAAGGTTTAAATGGAGAGACAGAGGGAAAGAATTCTGGAGAAAGACAGAGAGAGAATTCGAAACTCAGAACTTCAGTAAACTGAATTGTTTGAATCGGGAACATTTGACACTCAGTGAACTGTTTAAGTGCTCGTCACTATTGCAATGTTGGAAACACTGCATTCCATATGTGCACAGCAAGATCCCACAATTTATTTCACCCTCAAATTCACGTCACTGCCCTAAATACCAGCATCACTCTGGAATTATACCGGCTCCAAGCTCAAGACTTTAGTTCCGTAATATCATTCACAGTAGTTTCTGGGCTGCAACCCTGAACATCGTCCCGAATCAGAGACTCAAAGTTCACATTTTAACTGGGAAAAGACAGGAACAGAGTGAAACAGGATCGCTTTTGTCCCTGGATTCAGTGTCCACTGCAGACAGATCAGTTACATTTACAATAGAAATGCCAGGAGTGAACAAGGTCAACACAATAATACGGAAAATGTAAATGACGCCACTCATAATTGAAGCATCCGTCCAGTATGAGTACAGATTTCAGGTTTATTCCAGAGAGAGGTCTTACTCAGAAAATGTCATTGATATTGAAATGATTGTGTTTTATCCAGCACATTATTTACATCAGAATCAATGGAGGGAGTGAATGTTTGCAATTGGTGTGCCAATCAAACGGGCTGATTTGTCCTGGTTGGTGTTGAGCTTATTGAGTGTTGTTGGAGCTGCACCCATCCAGGAAAGTGGAGAGTATTCCATCACACTCCTGACTTGTGCCTTGTAGATGGTGGACAGGCTTTGGGGAGTCAGGAGGTGAGTTACTCGCCTCAGGATTCCTAGTCTCTGACCTGCTCTTGGAGCCATGGTATTTATGTGGCGACTCCAGTTCAGTTTCTGTTCAATGGTAGCATCTAGGATGTTGATAGTGGGGGTTTCAGCGATGGTAATGCCGTTGAATGTCAAGGGGAGATGGTTACATTCTCTATTGTTGAGATGGTCATTGCCTGACACTTGTGTGGCGCGAATGTTACTTGCCACTTTTCAGCCCAAGCCTGGATATTGTCCAGGTCTTGCTGCATTTCTACACAGACTGCTTCAGTATCTGAGGAGTCACGAATGGTGCTGAACATTGTGCAATCATCAGCGAACATCCCCACTTCTGACCTTATGATTGGAGGAAGGTCATTGATGAAGCTGCCGAAGATGGTTGGACCTAGGACAATACCCTGAGGAACTCCTGCAGTGATGTCCTGGAGCTCAGATGATTGACCTCCAACAACCACAGCCATCTTCCTTTGTGCGAGGTATGACTCCAGCCAGTGGAGGGTTTCCCCCCTGATTCCCATTGACCTCAGTTTTGCTAGGGCTCCTTGATGCCACACTCGGTCGAATGCTGCCTTGATGTCAAGGGCAGTCACTCTCACCTCACCTCTTGTGTTCAGCTCCTTTGTCCATGTTTAAACCAAGGCTGTAATGAGATCAGGAGCTGAGTGGCCCAGGCGGAAACCAAACTGAGCGTTACTGAGCAGGTTGTTGCGAAGCAAGTCCCTGGATTCAGTGTCCACTGCAGACAGATCATTTACATTTACTATAGAAATGCCAGGAGTGAACAAGGTCAATGCAATAATATGGAAAACGTAAATGAAGCCAATCATAATTGCCATCCGTCCAATATGAGTACAGATTTCAGGTTTATTCCCGAGAGAGGTCTTACTCAGAAAATGTCATTGACATTGAAATAATTGTGTTTTATCCACCACACTATTTACATCAGAGTCAAAGCTGCTGATGCAATGTGTTTGTTCAGGAGAGTGTAACTAATACCAATGATCAGGGGTAGAACCATGTCAGTAGAGACTTATCCCCTGGAGAAATCAGGACCCATTGGAATGGATCAGCTCAGAGTGCCTGGTGGAGCTGTGGATTTCAGGATAATAGAAGTCTCTGCTTCTCACAGAAATGGGATATCGAGTAATGCATCAGATAGAAGACATTTATTATCCTGTACTTGCAGCAATTGGAGTTGCTGGTAAGCAGTATCTCAGCTGTTAATGGTGTAAATCGATGTTAACTGTGCTGCTGTATTTGGTATATTTTCCCTCTGTGTGCGTTACACAGCCACCTGTTCTTTTCCAGCAATTTACTGATGGAATCTACTCATTGTCTACACTTTCATTCTTGCACGAACTGCATTATGTATTTAATGGTATTGTTTTAAGTAACTGTGGCATTGTTGCGGATTATTCTGTGTACTGAATGTATTGGAATGAGATGTTTCAGTGAGGATCAATAATCAGACCATTAGGGGTTTTTAAGATTTTCATGATGTGGATCTAACATTTCCTGGAATATTTTTATGATTTTTTTTCAATGATTGATAATGAGGCATCTCACAGTCTCAGTGTTACAAGTGGACAGAACAGTGTCCTCCCTCCCCAATAACATGGCTCAGTTTAACTGTGATTTCAATGTATTTATTGATTATCAATGTTATCAAATATTATTTCACTCTGTGTGTGTCTGATGCTGCTTCAGAAGTCTGGCTACTGAACTGAGTTTGCTGCTGACACTTTCACTTCTCCTTCTCTGCTTCACTGTGGACCTTCACTGTCACTGGACGACATTGGAAAATAGAAAGTATTGATGTGATGTTTTATTGGTTTACACTCTGTCAGTTGGAATCAAGAGACTTTCCATTTATCTGTAGATTATCAGCTGCAGCGCTGAATTTGTTGTTTTATTAATTAAACGATCCCACATTCTAACAGGTTACTTTACAATTCTAGGAGAAGGAATTTCAATGATTGTGAGGTTTGTCTGGAAGTAGCTTTCGATCCTGTTTATTCCATGTATTGTAGATGAAGTGAAGAGTGCAGGTGAACAGGTGGAGACTTGAGTGCTCTGTAGACGCATTAAATTATTCATAGAAGTTTCACCATTGAACAAACTGACTCTGAGAATAAAATCATTGAACCTGGGGCTGGTGAACAGAACACAGACGCAGAATGTTAGGAATAAGTCACAAGTGAAAAGCTGCATTAAGTAACAATTTACAGGGTGTGAGTACTCCAGAGAGATAGGGAAGGAGAAAAGGAGCAGGGAGAACGAAACCGAGGGATAAGAAAAGCAGAAGTAAAGAGAAAGAGAAAGAAGCAGCAGTGCAAATAATTCACGATCATAAAGTGCTGGAATGTCCAGAACAATTAGTGAGAGAAACTGTGAGTTGAAGTTGTCTGTTGTCAGATTGTGTTCATTTTCCTGTTGGACTTGATCCTCTGTGTTGATTTCTGTCTGATCCTCATTTTGTTTTGTAGAAAGTTCCTATTTCCAACTTAGTGACTGAATAAACAGAATAGAATCAGTTCATCACTGATGGTAATTCATTATTTAAATACTGCACTTTAAAATCTCTGTGACTACTGAATTCAATAAAGAGCGAGGCTGATATCAGAAATATATTTAAATTTATATTTAATAGCCTGTACAAACTAAATATATTGACTATATTGTCGAAACAATGAACTGTTCTCCAACACCAATAACCACAGGGATTATTGTTTGAATGTATTAATTGAGTTGTATTACTGGGATCTATAGATTAGATTTCCTCTAACACTCTGCTGCAATCTCTCCCTGTGAATCTCAGCCTCTCCTCTCACTGTATTGAATCTTCAGTCTCCTCATCCATTGCTTCAGTTTATCCACTTTCCCAAACCATCTGCTCCAGTCTCCCCTCCTCCTCCAACATGTCCTTTCCCTGGAATTTGGAAGGTTGTGGGGTGATTTGATGAATGTTTTCAAGATAATAAGGGAAACCGAACGGGTTGACAGAGAGTAACAATTCCCATTGGCTGCGGAGTCAGGAATTTGGGGGCATAGCTGAAGAATCTAAACGCAGTCTAAAAACCTTTCAGGAGTGAAATGAAGAAACACTTCAACACACCAGGTGTGGTATCAGTTTGGAACTCTCTTCTACAAACGGCAATTGATGCTGAGACTTTTGTTAATTTTTAAATCTGAGTTTGATAGATTTTTGTCAACCAAAGGTATTAAGGGGCAAAGATAGGTACATGGAGTTAGATCACACATCAGCCATGAACTCTTTGAATGACAGAAGAGGGTTTAAGGGCCAAATGGCCTCCTCCTCTTCCTCTGTCCAATGACATATATCTTGTTATCACTCTTTGAGTCTTGTTCTGTATTTCTCTCTTTATCTCTCTTTCTGTCTGTGTGTCTCTCTCTCTCTCCTCTCTCAAACATCTGTGGAAACCACAAACCTTAGTCAGCCATTTTAGTCTGGTTCTTGGTGGCCATTTTATGTTACCACAACACTGGGACATTTATTCCAGAGACCGACTCCTCACCAATGTAAGGGCATTGCTCAAATTGTGACAGAGACACAGACATGGAGACACTGAGACACACAATACTAGAAAGGCATTAATGAATTCCTTTGTGCCCAATAATTTTCCCTCCACTGTGATTCGGCTGGGTGGCCTGTAATTACTCAGTCTATTGCTGTCTCCCTTGTTCATCAACAGAACAACATACGTAGTCCTCCAGTCCTCTGGCAGCACGACTATAACCAGAGAGGATTGGAAAATGATGGTCAGAGCCTCTGATATTTCCTCCCTTGCACCTCTTAACAGCCTGAGCCTGGTGAATTATCAGCTTTCAAAGATGCCAAACCCCTGAATATTTCCTCTCTCACTGTTATCCCATTCAATATTTCAAACCCCTCCTCATTGACTACAATGTCTGTGTCATCCCTTCTTTTGTGAAGACAGTCGCAATGTATTCATTAAGAACAACGCCTGCATCTACTGCCTCCACGGTTAGGAAAAAGGAGGAGAGACGATGGAAATTAAAGGATAGAATTCTAAAGGAGGTGCAGCATCAGACACATCTGGGGGTACTTGTGCACCAATCACTGAAGGTGGCACGACCGGTGCAGAAATTGGTTAAACGGCATCAGGGATCGTGAGATTATAAATAGATACATTGAATAGAAAAGCAAGGAAAATATGACCTTTGTAAAACATTGGTTTTCCTTCAACTGCAGCATTGTCCAATTCTGGACACCGTACTTTATAGGCATCAGAGAGGGTGCAGAAAAGATTCACAAGAATGGTTCCAGGGTTGAGGGACTTCAGTTACGTGGATAGATTGGAGAAGCTGGGGTTGTTCTCTGTCTCTCTCTCTCTGTCTTCCTCTCTCTGTCTCTCCCTCCTGCTATCTCTAACACTAAGAGGGAGACAGAGGGAGAGAGGCTTAGATATGCAGATCGAGAGAGGGCTATCGAGAGGTACAAGGTTGGAGAGAGAGAGAGATTGTTGGGGTGGATTGAATGGGAGAATGTAAGATATATTCATTTGATGTAATCCTTCACTGCTGTGTACACAAACAGAGGAAGATAATTATGTAGAGTGAAATATTGGTAGAGTGGGTGAAATGTGGATGAAGTTGGGGCCGAGGCGGCCAGTTTTCATGATCAAGAAGGAAAACGCTCCATTGTAAACATCTAGCAAGGTATTTGACCATGGAAGCCATCACACCCTCATGATATTGGTGTGGAAATCTTGTAATCTATGCCCACGGTTATTTACCCCTTCTTAAGGGAAATGGGTCCTTCCTATCCTCTCTGTCTAGGCCCGTCGTTATTTTATACACCTCAATTAAATTATTCTCTTCAACCTTCTCTGTTCCAAAGAAAACAATTCCAGCCTATCTAATCTTTACTCATCGTTAAAATTCTCCAATCCTGACAACATCCTCTGTAAATCTCCTCTGTACCCTCTCTGGTGTGATCACATCCTTCCTGTAATGTGGTCACCAGATCTGTGCACAGTACTGTGGCTGTGGTCTAACTAGTGTTTTATACAGTTCCAGCATAACCTCCATGCTCTTATATTCTCTACATTGGCCAAAAAAGGGAAGTATTTCCTAAGCCTTCTTAACAAACTTATCCACCTGTCCTGTTGCCCTCAGGAATCAGTGGACATGCACTCCAAGGCCCCTCTGTTCACAAACTGAGAGATTGTTTAGTTAGATTGAAAGAGCAAATGTAAAACATAATAATTTGATGTAATCCTTCACTGCAGTATACACAGACATATGAGCGAGAGGCATGGAGTGTGAAACATCGGGGTGGAGGGAGACAAATAGATGGAGATGGTAACAAGTTGGAAAGGAGTGATAGGGACTGAGAGAGAGGTAATCTCTGGTAAATTCTCTTGCTGGTAATCTCTCTCCATCTCTATCTCTCTCTTCCCCTCCCTTCTACTCTCTGAAACCCTATTTCTTCTCGTTGTTACTCTCTTTCGGAGACTATCTCTCTGCTTTTCTCCCTCTATCTCGATCAGGATGGCAAGAGGGAGAAAGAGAGGCAGAGAAAGGGTGCCGCAGGCAGTGAGAGATGAGGAGAAAGAGACAGAGGAACAATGAATCTGGCATTGGTAGATGGATCTTTACTCTTTATCTAACCCCGTGCGTACCTGCCCTGTGAGTATTCGATGGGGACAGTCTCGGACGGGGGGGGACTGTCTAAAAATCAAAAAATAGTCGAAAGCCCTTTCAAAGATGAAATTTAGAAACACTTCTACAGACAAAGGGTGGTAGACGTTTGGCACTGTCTTCCACAAATGACCCCTCCCTATCTCTGCAATCTCCTCCAGCTCCACAGTCCAACAATATCTGCGATCCTCTAATTCTGGCCTCTTGAGCATCCTCAATTTGAATTGTTCCAACATTGGTGGCCGTGCCTTCAAATTGCCAAGACCCTAACTCTGGAATTACTTTCCTAAACCTCTCCGTCTCATTAACTCTCTTTCCTCTTTGAAGACGCTCCCTCAAACCAACCTCTTTGACCAAGTTTATGTTCGTCTAGTTTAATATCTCCTTAAGTGACTCGGTGTCAACTATTTTATTTGCCTTATTTATTTGTTGGATGTGTGCATTACCGGCCAGGACAGCATTTATTACCCATTCCTAATTTCTCTTGATAAGGTGGTGTTGAGCCTCCTTCCTGAACCGCTGGAGTCCATGTGGGGTAGGTACACCCACAGTACTGTTAGGAAGCGAGTTCCAGCATTTTGACCCAGTAACAGTGAAGGAATGGTGATATAGTTTCAAGTTGGGATGGTGTGTGACTTTAGTTGTTGTTTGCGGACAGTATTTTCAGTGCGCAGTTCATTTAAATTTTTAATGATTTATTTTTTTCATGTGGTTAGATGCAAAGTTTCTCCTACAATCTGACTGCCTCCCCGTATCTCCTCACTCTTTCTGCCCGTCTCTCCCTCCTTCTCTAAATCGACTGCTTTATTCTGTATCTCAACGCACACTGTACCTGCCCTGGGAGGTCTCATTATGGTGCTTAAGCAATGAGTTATACAGTTCCAGCATAACCTCCCTGCTCTCATATACTTTAACAGCCTTGTTGGAAATGTCACTGCAGTTTGAAAATATGAAACACTGATCCAACATTCACCCCTAATACACTCACACTAACCTCCAAAAACAGGACTGGGCAGATAATGAGGATTGGTAATGATTGTTGCAACTTGTCTCATCCTCTCTCTGTCTCTCCCTCTCATGTCTGTTTCTTCCCATCTTTCTCTCTCTCTCTCTCTCTCCCTCACCCACTCCCTCTTTCTCTGCCTCTTTCCATGACTCTGTCTCTAACACCATCTCTCTCTCCTTGGACAGAAATGTTTTTATCCATTTCTTGGTTAATTTTGAACCTGTAAATCTTGCCCTTGCTGGGAACGTCACTGCAGTTTGAAAATATCAAACATTGATCAACAATCGCCCCCTAAACTCTCACACTAAATCCTCAATACAGGACTGTGCAGATAATGGGGATTGTTACAGATGTTCTGTCAAGATCCCCTCACACACTGTATCCCATTTCCCCTGCTTCTAAAGTTTGTCAGTGTTTAATAATATTTTTTCAATAATATCAAATGTCACTTCAGTTTTAAAATATCAATCACTGATCCAACAATTGCCCCCAAAACACTTACACAAAACCCCTGATCTCTCCTTTCAAAATTAGTTCTTGCACACAGCCAGTTATACTTTTTATCCTTTTTTGATCCTTTTTCAACATTATTAGATGTAAAGTTTTTACTTTAATCTCGCCCTCCCTCTCTTTCTGTCTGTCTCTCCCTCTGTCTCTGTTTCTCCCTCTGTTTGTCTCCCTCCCTCTCTGTCTCTCTCTCTCCCTTTCTCCCTCTGCATCTGTCTCTCTCCCTCTGTATCTGTCTCACTCGCTTTCTCCCTGTCTCTCTCCCTCTGCAGCAGCCTGCCTCCCTTTCTGTCTGTCTCACTCTGCATTTGCCTGCCTCCCTTTCTGTCTCTCTCCCTCTCCCTCTGTCTCTGTCCCACTCTGTCTGTGTCTCTCTCCATTTGTCTTTCACTCCCTCCATCTCTCCGTCCCTCTGTACATGGACAGCAATGCTTTGAGCCATTTCTTTGGTTAATTTTGAATCTTTAACTCTTGCTTTTGTTGGGAATCTCAATGCTGTTTAAAAATATCAAACACTCATCCAACACTCATCCCTAAACCAGTCACATGAAAACCCAAATACCGGACTGGGCAGACAATGGGGATTGTTACCGGGGTTTCGTCAAGGTCTCATTTCACTATCTCTTCTGTCTCTCACTGTCTTCCACTTTCTCTCTCTCTCTCTCCATTTCCCCATTTGCTTTCGTTTCCCTCTCTCCTCTTTCCTTCATCACGCCCAACTTTATAAATGGAGAGGAAGCTCCCTCCACTTTATACATTTTGAGGGAGTTCCCTCCACTTTATAGCTGGAGAGCGAGCAACCTCGACTTTATACAAAGAAAGGGAGCTCCCTCTGGTTTATATAGCTGCCGTGGTGGGATTTGAACCCCTGTCCCCAGGCCAACAGTTTGGGCCACTGGATTACGTGACCAGTGATATTATCACTACCCAACTGCCTCCAAAATGGATGTGTACAGTGTCTGTCCCGTAATATCACTCACAATAGTTTCTGGGCTGGAGCCCTGAACATGGTCCCGAATCAGAGTCTCAAAGTTCACATTTTAACTGGGAAAAGGCAAGAACAGAGTGAAATGGGATTGATTTTGTCCCTGGATTCAGTGTCCACAGCAGACAGATCAGTTACATTTACAATAGAAATGCCAGGAGTGAACAAGGTCAGTGCAATAATATGGAAAATGTAAATGACGCCTCTAACCATTGTAGCATCCGTCCAGTGTGAGTACAGATTTCAGATTTATTCCAGAGAGAGGTCTTACTCAGAAAATGTCATTGATATTGAAATGATTGTGTTTTATCCACCACATTATTTACATCAGCGTCAAAGCTGCTGATGTAATGTGTTTGTTCAGGTGAGTGTAACTCATAGCAATGATCAGGGGTATAACCCTGTCAGTGGAGACTTATCCTCTGTAGAAATCAGGACCCATTGGAATGGATCAGCTCAGAGTGCCTGGTGGAGCTGTGGATTCCAGGCTAATAGAAGTCTCTGCTTCTCACAGAAATGGGATATCCAGTATTCGTTCGGTTCATATTCATTTATTATCCTGTACTTGCAGCAATTGGAGTAGCTGGTAAGCAGTATCTCAGCTGTTAATGGTGTAAATCGATGTTAACTGTGCTGCTGTACTGGGTATTATTTCCCTCTGTGTGTGTTACACAGCCGCCTGTTCTTTTCCAGCAATTTACTGATGGAATCCCCTCATTGTCTACTGTTTCATTCTTGTAGGAATTGTATTATGTATTTAATGGTATTGTTTTAAGTAACTGTGGCATTATTACTAGATTATTCTGTGTATTGAATGTATTGGAATGAGATCTTTCAGTGAGGATCAATAATCAGACCATTAGGAGATTTTAACATTTTCATGATGTGGATCTAACTGGTCCTGGAATATTTTAATGATTTTTTTCAGTGATTGATAATGAGACATCTCACAATCTCAGTGTTACAAGGGGACAGAACAATGTCCTCCCTCCCCAATAACATGGCTCAGTTTAACTGGGATTTCAATGTGTTTATTGATTACCACTGTTATCAAATAATATTTAATTCTGTGTGTGTCTGACGCTGCTTCAGAAGTCTGGCTACTGAACTGAGTTTGCTGCTGACACTTTCACTTCTCCTTCTCTGCTTCACTGTGGACCTTCACTGTCACTGGACGACATTGTAAAATAGAAAGTATTGATGTGATGTTTTACTGGTTTTCACTCTATCAGTTGGTATCAAGAGTCTTTCCATTTATCTGTAGATTATCAGCTGCAGCGCTGATGTTGGTGTTTTATTAATGAAACAATCCCACATTCTAACAGATTACTTTATAATTCCAGGAGAAGGAATTTCAATGATTGTGAGGTTTGTCTGTAAGAAGCTTTATATCCTGTTTATTCCATGTATTGGAGATGAAGTGAAGAGTGTAGGTGAACAAGTGGAGACGTGAGTGTTCTGCAGATACATTAAATCATTCACAGAGGTTTCACCATTGAACAAACTGACTCTGAGAATAGAATCATTGAACCTGGGGCTGGTGAACAGAACACAGACGCAGAATATTAGCAATTAATCATATGTGAAAAGTAGCAATAAGTAAAAATTTACAGGGTGTGAGTACTCCGGAGAGATAGGGAAGGAGAAAAGGAGCATGGAGAAGGAAACCGACGGGAAAAGAAAAGCAGATGTAAAGAGAAAGAGAAAGAAGCAGCAGTGTAAATAATTCTCCATCATAAAGTGCTGGAATGTCCAGAACAATTAGTGAGAGAAACTGTGAGTTGAAGTTGTCTGTTGTCAGATTGTGCTCATTTTCCTGTTGGACTTGATCCTCTGTGTTGATTTCTGTCAGGTCCTCATTTTGTTTTGTAGAAAGTTCCTATTTCCAACTTAGTGACTGAATGAACAGAATAGAATCAGTTCATCACTGATGGTAATTCATTATTTAAATACTGCACTTTAAAATCTCTGTGACTACTGAATTCAATAAAGAGCGAGGCTGATATCAGAAGTATATTTAAATTTATATTTAATAGCCTGTACAAACTAAATATATAGACTATATTGTATAAACAATGAACTGTTCTCCAACACCAATAACCACAGGGATTATTGTTTGTATGTATTAATTGAGTTGTATTACTGGGATCTATAGATTAGATTTCCTCCAACACTCTGTTGCTGTCTCTCCTTGTGAATCTCAGCCTCTCCTCTCACTGTATTGAATCCTCAGTCTCCTCATCCATTGCTTCTGTTTATCCACTTTCCAAAACCATCTGCTCCAGTCTCCCCTCCTACTCCAACATGTCCTTTCCCTGGAATTTAGAAGGATATGGGGTGATTTGATGAATGTATTCAAGATCATAAGGGAAACTGAACGGGTGGACAGAGAGGAACAATTCCCACTGGCTGTGGAGTCAGGAACTTGGGGGCATAGTCTAAAAATCTAAACCTCGTCTAAAAACCTTTCAGGAGTAAAATGAAGATACAAGGTGTGGTATCAGTTAGGAACTCTCTTCCACAAACAGCAATTGATGCTGAGACACTTGTTAGTTTTTAAATCAGAGTTTGATAGATTTTTGTTAACCAAAGGTATTAAGGGGCAAAGATAGGTACATGGAGTTAGATCACACATCAGCCATGAGCTCATTGAATGACAGAAGAAGGTTGAGGGGCCAAATGGCCTCCTCCTCTTCCTCTGTCCAATGACAAATATCTTGCTATCACTCTCTGTGTCTTGGTCAGTGTCTCTCTCTTTGTCTCTCTTTCTGTCTGTCTGTCTGTCTCTCTCTCTCTCTTCTCTCAAATATCTGTGGAAATCCACAAACATCAGTCAGCCATTTTAGGCTGGTTCTCGGTGGCCATTTTATGTTACCACAACACTGGGACATTTATTCCAGTGACGGACTCCTCACCAATGTATGGGTCGTGCTTCAAATGTGACAGAGACAGAGACATAGAGACACTGAGACACACTGTACGGGAAAATAATTAATCATTCCCTTGTGCCTAATTATTTGCTCTCCACTGTGATTAGGCTGGGTGGCCTGTAATTACTCAGTCTTTTACTTTCTCCCATGTTAAACAACAGTACAACGTGTGCAGTCCTCCAGTGATCTGGCAGCACGACTGTAACCAGAGAGGATTGGAAAATGATGGTCAGAGCCACTCCTATTTCCTCCCTTGCACCTCTAAACAGTCTGAGCCTGGTGAATTTTCAGCTTTCAAAGATGCTAAACCCCTGAATATTTCCTCTCACTGTTTATCCCATTCAATATTTCAAACCCCTCCTCATTGACTACAATGTCTATGTCATCCCCTCTTTTGTGAAGACACTCGGTATGTATTCATTAAGAACCCTGCCCGCATCTTCCGCCTCCACGGTTAGGAAAAAGTAGGAGAGACGATATAAAGTAAAGGATACAATTCTAAAGGATGTGCAGGAACAGACACATCTGGGGGTTATTTGTGCACCAATCACTGAAGGTGGCAGGGCAGGTTCAGAAAGTGGTTAAACGGCATAGGCGATCCTGAGATTATAAATAGAGACATTGAATACAAAAGCAAGGAAACTATGACCTTTGTAAAATGCTGGTTTGCCTTCACATGGAGCATTGTCCAATTCTGGACACCGTACTTTAGGAAGAATGTGGGCGCATTAGAGAGGGTGCAGAAATGATTCACAAGAATTGTTCCAGGGATGAGGGACTTCTGTTACGTGGATAGATTGGAGAAGCTGGGGTTGTTCTCTGTGTCTCTCTCTGTTTTCCTCGCTCTGTCTCTCCCTCCTGCAATATTTGACACGAAGGGGGAGATGGAGGGAGAGTGGCTTCGATATGCAGGCAGCAAGAGTGTTGTGGAGAGGGACAAGATCGGAGACAGAGAGATTGCTGGGGTGGATTGACAGGGAGAATGGAAGATATATTCATTTGATGTCATCTTTCACTGCTGTGTACGCAAACAGAGAAAGATAGTTATGTCGAGTGAAATATTGGTCGAGTGGGAGAAATGTGGATGACGTTGGTGCTCAGGCAGCCAGTTCCGATGATCATTAAGGAAAACGCTCCATTGTAAACATCCAGCAAGGTATTCCACCATGGAACCCTCATGACATTGGTGTGGAAATCGCTGCCCCTGGTGATTGCCCCCTTTGTTAAGGGAAATGGGTCCTTCTTCTCCACTCTATCTCGGCCCATCATCATTTTATACACCTCAATTAAATCTTCCCTTCAACCTTCTGTGTTCCAAAGTAAACAATTCCAGCCTATTCAATCTTTATTCATCGTTAAAACTCTCCATTCCTGACAACATCCTCTGTAAACCTCCTCTGTACCCTCTCTAGTATGATCACATCCTTCCTGTAATGTGGTCACCAGAACTGTACACAGTACTCTAGCTGTGGTCTAACTAGTGTTTTATACAGTTCTAGCATAACCTCCCTGCTCTTATATTCTCTACATCGGCCAATAAAGGGAAGTATTCCGTAATCCTTCTTAACCACCTTATCCACCTGTCCTGTTACCTTCAGGAATCAGTGGACATTCACTACAAGTTCACAGTCTGAGAGATTGTTCAGTTAGATTGAAAGGACAAATGTAAAACATAATAATTTGATGTAACCCTTCACTGCAGTATGCACAGACATACGAGCGAGATGCATGGAGCGTGAAACATCGGGTTAGAAGGAGAAAACTAGTTGGAGATGGTAACAAATTGGAAAGGAGTGATAGGGACTGAGAGAGAGGTAATTTCTGGTAAACTCTCTTGCTGGTAATCTCTCTCCATCTCTATCTCTCTCTTCCCCTCTCTTCTACTCTCTGAAACCCTATTTCTTCTCGTTGTTACTCACTTTCCAAGTCTATCTCTCTATTTTTCTCCCTCTATCTCTATCTCCCTCTGCACACTATCTCAATCTCTCCCTCTTGCTCTCAGGATGGGAAGAGGGAGAAAGAGAGGCAGAGAAAGGGTGTTGCAGGCAGTGAGAGACGAGGGGAAAGAGACAGAGGGACAGTGAGTCTGGCATTGGTAGATAGATCTTTACTCTGTATCTGACCCCGTTCGTACTGCCCAGTGAGTATTCGATGGGGACAGTCTTGGACTGGGGGGGGGGGGGGGGGCTGTCTAAAAATCAAACATTTGTCGAAAGTCCAATCAAAGATGAAATTTAGAAACACTTCCACATACTTAGGGTGGTAGAAGTTTGGAACTGTCCTCCACAAAAACCCCTCCCTATCTCTGCAATCTCCTCCAGCTCCACAATCCACCAATATCTGCGATCCTCTAATTCTGGCCTCTTGATCATCCTCAGTTTGAATTGTTCCAACATTGGTGGCCGTACCTTCAAGCTGCCAAGGCCCTAACTCTGGAATTCCTTTCCGAAACCTCTCTGTCTCACTAACTCTCTTTCGTCTTTGAAGACGCTTCCTCAGACCAACCTCTTTGACCAAGTTTTTGTTCGTCTGGTGTACTATCTCCTGAAGTGAGACGGTGTCAACTTTTTATTTGCCTTATTTATTTGTTGGATGTGTGCGTTACTGGCCAGGCCAGCATTTATTGCCCATCCGTCATGGCCCTTGAGACGGTGGTGTTGAGCCTCCTTCTTGAACCGCTGCAGTCCATGTGGGGTAGGAATACCCACAGTGCTGTTCGGAAGGGAGTTCCAGGATTTTGACCCAGTAACAGTGAAGGAATGGCAATATAATTTCAAGTCAGGATGGTGTGTGACTTCAATTCTTGTGTGCGGACAGTATTTTCAGTGCGCAGTCCATTTATATTTTTAATTATTTATTTTTTTCATGTGGTTAGATGTAAAGTTTCTCCTACAATCTGACTGCCTCCCCGTATCTTCTCACTCTTTCTTCCCGTCTCTCCCTCCTTCTCTAAAGCCACTGCTTTACTCTGTATCTTAACTCACACTGTACCTGCCCTGGGAGGTCTCATTATGGTGCTTAAGCAATGATATATACAGTTCCAGCATAACCTCCCTGCTCTTATATACTTTAACAGCCTTGTTGGGAATGGCACTGCAGTTTGAAAATATGAAACACTGATCCAGCATTTACCCCAAAAAAACACTCACACTCACCTCCAAAAACAGGACTGGGCAGATAATGAGGATTGTTAATGATTGTTACAACTTGTCTCATCCTCTCTCTGTCTCTCCCTCTCATGTCTGTTTCTTCCCATCTTTCTCTCTCTCTCTCTCTCCCCCTCACCCTCTCCCTCTTTCTCTGCCACATTCCATTACTCTGTCTCTAACACCATCTCTCTCTCCTTGGACAGAAATATTTTTATCCATTTCTTGGTTAATTTTGAACCTTTAAATCTTGCCCTTGCTGGGAACGTCACTGCAGTTTGAAAATATCAAACACTGATCAACACTCGCCCCCTAAACTCTCACACTAAGCCCCCAATACAGGACTGTGCAGATAATGGGGATTGTTACTGAGGTTCTGTCAAGGTCCCCTCACACACTGTATCCCATTTCCCCTGCTTCTAAAGTTTGTCAGTGTTTAATAATATTTTTTTCAATAATATTAAATGTCACTTCAGTTTGAAAATATCAATCATTGATCCAACACTCACTCCCAAAACATTCACACTAAACCTCTGATCTTTCCTTTCAAAATTAGGTCTTGCACACAGCCAGTTTTACTTTTTAATTCTATCTTTTGTCAACATTATTAGATGTAAACTTTTTCGGATAATCTCACCCTCCCTCTCTCTCTCTCTCTGTCCCTTTCTCCCTCTGCATCTCTCTCCCTCCCTCTGTATTTGCCTGCCTCCCTTTCTGTCTCTCCCCCTCTGTCTCTGTTTCTCCCTTTTCCTCTATCATTCTACCTCTGTCTCTCTCCCTCTCCCTCTGTCTCTGTCCCACTCTGTCTGTGTCTCTCTCCGTCTGTGTCTCACTCCTTCCATCTCTCCGTCCCTCTGCGCATGAACAGCAATGCTTTGAGCTATTTGTTTGGTTAATTTTGAATCTTTAACTCTTGCCTTTGTTGGGAATGTCAATGCAGTTTGAAAATATCAAACACTCATCTGACACTCATCCCGAAAACACTCACATTAAAGCCCAAATACCGGACTGGGCAGACAATGGGGTTTGTTACTGGGGTTCCGTCAAGATCTCATTTCGCTATCTCTTCTCTCTCCATTTTCCCATTTGTTTTCATTTCCCTCTTCTCCTCTTTCCTTCATCGCCCCCAGCATTATAAATAGAGAGGGAGCTCCCTCCACTTTATACATGGAGAGGGTGCTCTCTCCACTTTATACGTAGAGGCGGAGATCCCTCTTCTTTTTCAAAGAAAGGCAGCTCGCTCTGTTTTATATAGCTGCCGAGGTGGGTTTTGAACCTCTGTCCCCAGGCCATCAGGTTGGGCCTCTGGATTACGTGATCAGTGATATTATCACGACCCAACTGCCTTCCAAATTGATGCGTACAGTGTCTGTCCCGTAATATCACTCACACTAGTTTCTGGGCTGAAACCCTGAACATGGTCCCGAATCAGAGACTCAAAGTTCACATTTTAACTGGGAAAACGCAGGAACAGAGTGAAACAGGATTGCGTTTGTCCCTGGATTCAGTGTCCACTGCAGTCAGATCAGTTACATTTACAATAGAAACGCCAGGAGTGAACAAGGTCAATGCAATAATATGGAAAATGTAAATGACGCCTCCCATAATTGCCATCTATCCAGTATGAGTACAGATTTCAGGTTTATTCTCGAGAGAGGTCTTACTCAGAAAATGTCATTGACATTGAAGTGATTGTGTTTTATCCATCACATTATTTACATCAGAGTCAAAGCTATTTTAACGCAAGAAGTGTCAGGAATAAGGGTGATGAACTTAGAACATTTATATTGCAAACACAGAACAGTGACATAAAGCTACAAATACCAGAGGTGCCGCATTATAAAATCCTCTCAGTACTTGGAGCTACGATGTTGTGGCCATTACGGAGACTTGGATATCATGGGACAGGAATGGATGTTGGATGTTCCAAGGTTTTGATGTTTCAAACGGAATAGGGAGGGAGGTAAAAGAGGTGGGAAGTGGCATTGCTAATCAGGGATAGTATCACAGCTGCAGAAAGGGAGGTCGTCGAAGAGGATTTGTCTACTGAGTCATTCTGGGTGGATGTCAGAAACAGGAAAGGAGCAATCACTTTATTGGGAGTTTTCTATTATACCCCCCAATAGCAACAGAGACACGGAGGAACAGATTGGGAGGCAGATTTTGGAAAGGTGCAGAAGTAACAGGGTTGTTGTCATGGGTGACTTCAACTTCCCTAATATTGATTGGATCCTCCTTAGTGCAAATAGTTTGGACGGAGCAGTTTTTGTCAGGTGTGTCCAGGAAGGTTTCCTGATTCAATATGTAGATAGGCCGACTAGAGGGTAAACTATGTTGGACTTGGTGCTTGGCAATGAACCAGGCCAGGTGGCATATCTCTCGGTGGGAGAGCATTTCGGTGATAGTGATCACAACTCCCTGACCTTTACTATAGTCATGGAGAGGGACAGGAGCAGACGGGATGGGAAAATATTTAATTGGGGGAGGGGGAATTACAATGCTATTAGGCAGGAACTGGGGAGTATTAATTGGGAACAGATGCTCTCCGGGAAATACACGACAGAAATGTGGAGGTTGTTTAGGGAGCACTTTCTGCGACAGCTGGTTAGGTTTGTCCCAATGAGGCAAGGAAGGGATGGTAGGGTGAAGGAACCTTGGATGACAAGAGATGTGGAACAGCTAGTCAAGAGAAAGAAGGAAGCTTACTTAAGGTTGAGGAAGCAAGGATCAGACAGAGCTCTAGAGGGTTACAAGGTAGCCAAGAAGGAACTGAAAAATGAACTTAGGAGAGCTACAAGCGGACATGAAAAAGTCTTGGCGGGTAGCATTAAGGAAAATCCCAAGGCGTTCTACACTTATGTGAGGAACAAGAGGATGGCCAGAGTGAGGGTAGGGCCGATCAGGGATAGTGGAGGGAACTTGTGCCTGGAGTCGGAGGAGGTAGTGGAGGTCCTAAATGAATACTTTGTTTCAGTATTCACTACTGAGAGGGACATGGTCGTTTGTGAGGATAGCGTGGAACAGGCTGATATGCTCGAACAGGTTGAGGTTAAGAAGGAGGATGTGCTGGAAATTGTGAATGATATGAGGACACATAAGTCCCCGGGGCCAGACGGGATATACCCAAGGATATTACGGGAAGCGAGGGAAGAGATTTCCGCCCCTTTGCCGATGATCTTTGCGTCCTCACTGTCCACTGGAGGAGTACCAGATGATTGGAGGGTGGCAAAAGTTGTTCCCTTGTTCAAGAAAGGGAATAGAGATAACCCTGGGAATTATAGACCAGTTAGTCTTACATCGGTAGTGGGCAAATTATTGGAGAGGATTCTGAGAGACAGGATTTATGATTATTTGGAAAAGCATGGTTTGATTAGAGACAGTCAGCATGGCTTTGTGAGGGGCAGGTCATGCCTCACAAGCCTTATTGAATTCTTTGAAGATGTGACAAAACACATTGATGAAGGAAGAGCAGTGGATATGGTGTATATGGATTTTATCAAGGCGTTTGATAAGGTTCCCCATGGTAGGCTCATTCAGAAAGTAAGGAGGCATGGGATACAGGGAAAGTTGGCTGTCTGGATAAAAAATTGGCCGGCCCATAGACAGAGGGTGGTAGCAGATGGAAAGTATTCAGCCTGGAGCTCGGTGACCAGTGGTGTTCCGCAGGGATCTGTTCTGGGACCTCTGCTCTTCGTGATTTTTATAAATGACTTGGATGAGGAAGTGAAAGGCTGGGTTAGCAAGCTTGCCGATGACATGTAGATTGCTGGAGTTGTGGATAGTGTGGTTGGCTGTTGTAGGTTGCAACGGGAGATTGACAGGATGCAGAGCTGGGCTGAGAAGTGGCAAATGGAATTCAACAAGGAAAAGTGTGAAGTGATTCATTTTGAAAGGTCCAATTTGAATGCGGAATACAGGCTTAAAGACAGGATTCTTGGTAATGTGGAGGAACAGAGGGATCTTGAGGATGCTGCCTGGACTGGAGGGCATGTCCGACCAAGAAAGATTGAGGGAACCACGGCTTTTCTCATTGGAGCGAAGAAGAATGAGAGGTAACTTGATTGAGGGGTACAAGATGATGAGAGGCATAGATAGAGTGGATAGCCAGAGACCTTTTACCACGTTGGAAAGGGCTATCACCAGGGGGCATAATTTTAAGGTGATTTGGAGGAAGATTTCGGGGAGATGTCAGAGGTAGGTTCTTTGCACAGAGAGTGGTGGGTGCGTGGAATGCACTGCCAGCGGTGGTAGTAGAAGCAGATACGTTTGGGACATTTAAGCGACTCTTTGATAGGTACATGGATGATAGCAGAATGAAGGGTAGGGAGTTAGTTTGATCTGAGAGTAAGTTAAAGGTACGGCACAACATCGTGGGCCGAAGGGCCTGTACTGTGCCGTACTGTTCTATGTTCTATCTATGTTCTAAAGCTGCTGATATAATGTGTTTGTTTAGGTGAGTGTAACTAATAGCAATGATCAGGGGTATAACTGTGTCAGTGGCGACTTTTCCCCTGGATACATCAGGACCCATTGGAATGGATCAGTTCAGAGTGCCTGCTGGAGCTGTGGATTCCAGGCTAATAGAAGTCTCTGCTTCTCACAGAAATGGGATATCCAGTAATGTATCATTTAGCAAGGATTCATTATCCTGTACTTGCAGCAATTGGAGTTGCTGGTAAGCCAGTATCTCAGCTGTTAATGGTGTAAATCAATGTTAACTGTGCTGCTGTACTCAGTATTACATCTCCCTGTGTGTGTTACACAGCCGCCTGTTATTTTCCAGCAATTTATTGATGGAATCTCCTCATTGTCCACTCCTTCATTCTTGCAGGCATTGTATCATGTCTTTAATGGAATTGGTTTCGGTAGCCGTAGCATTCTTACTGGATTATTCTGTGCAGCGAAGGCTTTTGAATGATATGTTTCAGTTCGGATCAAAAATCGAACCATCAGGAGATTTTAACAGTTTCATGATGTGGACCAAATCCGTCCTGGAATATTTATATAAATATTTTTATTTTGGTGATTGATTATGGGACATCTCACAGTCCCAGTGTCACAAGGGGACAGAACAATGTCCTCCCTCCCCAATAACATGGCTCAGTTTAACTGGGATTTCAATGTATTTATTGATTATCACTGTTATCAAATATTATTTCATTCTGTGTATGTCTGATGCTGCTTCAGAGGTCTGGCTACTGAACTGAGTTTGCTGCTGACACTTTCACTTCTCCTTCTCTGTTTCACTGTGGACCCTTCACAGTCACTGGACGACATTGTAAAATAGGAAGTATTGATGTGATGTTTTATTGGTTTACACTCTATCAGTTGGAATCAAGAGTCTTTCCATTTATCTGTAGATTGTCAGATGCAGCGCTTATGTTGCTGTTTTATTAATGAAACAATCCCACATTGTAACATATTACTTTATAATTCCAGGAGAAGGAATTTCAATGATTGTGAGGGTTGTCTGGAAGTAGCTTTCGATCCTGTTTACTCCATGTATTGTAGATGAAGTGAAGAGTGTAGGTGAACAGGTGGAGTCTTGAGTGCTCTGTAGATGCATTAAATTATTCACAGAGGTTTCACCATTGAACAAACTGACTGAGAATAGAATCATTGAACCTGGGGCTGGTGAACAGAACACAGACGCAGAAGGTTAGGAATAAATCACAAGTGAAAAGTAGCATTAAGTAACAATTTGCAGGGTGTGAGTACTCCAGAGAGAAAGGGAATGAAAAAAGGAGCAGGGAGAACGAAACAGAGGGAAAGAGATAAGCAGAAGTCAAGAGAAAGAGAAAGAAGTAGCAGTGTAAATAATTCACTCTCATAAAGTGCTGGAATGTCCAGGGAGAGAAACTGTGAGTTGAAATTGTCTGTTGTCAGATTGTGTTCATTTTCCTGTTGGACTTGATCCTCTGTGTTGATTTCTGTCAGGTCCTCATTTTGTTTTGTAGAAAGTTCCTATTCCTTACTTAGTGACTGAATAAATAGAATAAAATCAGTTCATCACTGATGGTAATTCATTATTTAAATACTTCACTTTAAAATCTCTGTGACTGCTCAATTCAATAAAGAGCGAGGCTGATATCAGAATTATATTTAAATTTATATTTAATAGCCTGTGTAAACTAAATATATTGACTATATTGTAGAAACAATGAACTGTTCTCCAACACCAATAACCACTGGGATTATTGTTTGTATGTATTAATTGAGTTGTATTACTGGGATTTATAGGGTTAGATTTCCTCTAACACTCTGCTGCAGTCTCTCCCTGTGAATCTCAGCCTCTCCTCTCACTGTATTGAATCCTCAGTCTCCTCATCCATTGCTTCAGTTTATCCACTTTCCCAAACCATCTGCTCCGGTCTCCCCTCCTGCTCCAACATGTCCTTTCCCTGGAATTTGGAAGATTATGGGGTGATTTGATGAATGTTTTAAAGACAATAAGATTTTTGTTAACCAAAGGTATTAAGGGGCAAAGATAGGTGCATGGAGTTAGATCACACATCAACCATGAGCTCATTGAATGACAGAAGAGGGTTGATGGGCCAAATAGCCTCTTCCTCTTCCTCTGTCCAATGACAAATATCTTGTATCACTCTCTGTGTCTTGGTCTGTGTCTCTCTCTTTCTCTCTCTTTCTGTCTGTCTGTCTGTCTGTCTGTCTCTCCTCTCTCAAACATCTGAGGAAATCCACAAACATTAGTCAGCCATTTTAGGATGGTTCTCGGTGGCCATTTTATGTTACCACAGCACTGGGACATTTATTCCAAAGACCGACTCCTCATCAATGACAGATGCACACACATGGAGACACTGAGACACACAAAACTAGGAAGGAATTATTCATTCCCTTTAACCCAATGATTTGCCCTCCACTGTGATTAGGCTGGGTGGCCTGTAATTACTCAGTCTATTACTTTCTCCCTTGTTAATCAATAGTACAACACGTGCAGTCCTCCAGTCCTCTAGCAGCACGACTGTAACCAGAGAGGATTTGGAAAATGATGGTCAGAGCCTCTGCTATTTCCTCCTTTGCACCTGTAAACAGTCTCAGCCTGGTGAATTATCAGCTTTCAAAGATGCTAAGCCCCTTAATATTTCCTGTCCCACAATTTATCCCATTCAATATTTCAAACCCCTCCTCACTGACTACAATATCTGCGTCGTCCCCTCTTTTGTGAAGACAGTCGCAATTTATTCATTAAGAACCATGCCCACATCTTCCGCCTCCACGGTTAGGAAAAAGGAGGAGAGACGATATAAAGTAAGGGATATAATTCTAAAGGAGGTGCAGGAACAGACACATCTGGGGAGTATCTGTGCACCAATATCTGAAGGAGGCAGGACAGTTTCAGAAAGTGTTTAAATGGCAGAAGGGGTCCTGAGATTATAAATAGAGACATTGAATACAAAAGCAAGGAAAATATGACCTTTGTAAAACGCTGGTTTGCCTTCAACTGGAGCATTGTCCAATTCTGGACACCGTACTTCAGGACGAATGTGGGGACATTAGAGAGGGTGCAGAAAAGATTCACAAGAATGGTTCCAGGGATGAGGGACTTCAGTTACGTGGATAGATTGGAGAAGCTGGGGTTGTTCTCTGTCTCTCTCTCTGCCTTTCTCTCTTTGTCTCTCCCTCCTGCTATCTCTGACACTAAGAGGGAGACAGAGGGAGAGAGGCTTAGATGTGCAGGCAGAGAGAGGGTTGTGGAGAAGGACAAGGTTGGAGACAGAGAGACTGTTGGGGTGGATTGAAAGGGATAATGTAAGATATATTAATTTGATGTAATCCTTCACTGCTGTGTACGCAAACAGAGAAAGATAGGTATGCAGAGTGAAATATTGGACAAGTGGGAGAAATGTGGATGAAGTTGGAGCCCAGGCGGCGAGTTTTAATGATCAGGAAGGAAAACGCTCCATTGTAAACATCCAGCAAGGTATTCCACAATGGAAGCCATCACACCCTCATGATATTGTTGTGGAAATCTTGTAATCTATGGCCACGGTTATTGACCCCTCTGTTATTGGAAATGGGTCCTTCCTATCCACTCCATCTGGGCCCGTCATTATTTTATACATCTCAATTAAATCTTCCTTTCAACCTTCTCTGTTCCAAAGAAAACAATTTCTTTCTATCCAATCTTTACTCATAGTTAATATTCTCCATTTCTGACAACATCCTTTGTAAATCTCCTCTGCACCCTCTCTAGTGTGATCACATCCTTCCTGTAATTTGGTGACCAGAACTGCACACAGTACTCTAGCTGTGGTCTAACTAGTGTTTTATGCAGTTCCAGCATAACCTCCCTGCTCTTATATTCTCTACATCGGCCAATAAAGGGAAGTATTCCGTAAGCCTTCTTAACCACCTCATGCACCTGTCCTGTTACTCTGAGGAATCAGTGGACATTCACTCCAAGGCCCCTCTGTTCACAGTCTGACAGATTGTTCAGTTAGATAGAAAGGACAAATGTAAAACATAATAATTTGATGTAATCCTTCACTGCAGTATGCACAGACATACGAGCGAGACGCATGGAGTGCGAAACATCGGGTTGGAAGGAGAAAACTTGTTGGAGATGGTAACAAATTGGAAAGGAGCGATATGGACTGAGAGAGAGAGTTAATCTCTGGTAAACTCTCTTGCTGGTCATCTCTCTCCATCTCTATCTCTCTCTTCACATCTCTTCTACTCTCTGAAACCCTATTTCTTCTCCCTGTTACTCACTTTCCAAGTCTAACTCTCTACTTTTCTCCCTCGATCTCTATCTCCCTCTGCACACTATCTCAATCTCTCCCTCTTGCTCTCAGGATGGGAAGAGGGAGAAAGAGAGGCAGAGAAAGGGTGTTGCAGGCAGTGAGAGATGAGGGGAATGAGACAGAGGAACAGTGAGTCTGGCATTGGTAGATCGATCTTTACTCTGTATCTAACCCCGTGCGTACCTGCCCTGTGAGTATTCGATGGGGACAGTCTCGGACCGGGGGGAACTGTCTAAGAATCAAAATTTAATCGAAAGCTCTTTCAAAGATGAAATTTAGAAACACATATACAGACAAAGATTAGATCAGATTAGAGATACAGCACTGAAACAGGCCCTTCGGCCCCCCAAGTCTGTGCCGAGCATCAACCACCCATTTATACTAATCCTACACTCATCCCATATTCCCAACAAACATCCCCACCTGTCCCTATATTTCCCTACCACCTACCTATACTGGTGACAATTTATAATGGCCAATTTATCTGTCAACCTGCAAGTCTTTTGGCTTGTGGGAGGAAACCGGAGCACCCGGAGAAAACCCACGCAGACACAGGGAGATCTTGCAAACTCCACACAGGCAGTACCCGGAATCGAACCCGGGTCCCTGGAGCTGTGAGGCTGCGGTGCTAATCACTGCGCCACTGTGCCGCCCTAAGAGTGGGAGAAGTTTGGAACTGTCTTCCACAAATGACACCTCCCTATCTCTGCAATCTCCTCCAGCTCCATAATCCACCAATATCTGTGATCCTCTATTTCTGGCCTCCTGAACATCCCCAATTTGAATTGTTCCAACATTGGTGTCTGTGCCTTCAAGCTGCCAAGACCCTAATTCTGGAATTCCTTTCCTAAACCTCTCCGTCTCACTAACTCTCTTTCCTCTTTGAAGACACTCCCTCAAACCAACCTGTTTGACCAAAGTTTTGTTCGTCTCGTGTAATATCTCCTTAAGTGACTCGGTGTCAACTTTTTATTTGCCTCATTTATTTGTTGGATGTGTGCATTACAGGCCAGACCAGCATTTATTACCCATTCCTAATTGCCCTTGAGAAGGTGGTGTTGAGCCTCCTTCTTGAACCGCTGCAGTCCATGTGGGGTAGGTACACCCACAGTGCTGTTTGGAAGGGAGTTCCAGGATTTTGACCCAGTAACAGTGAAGGAATGGTGATATAGTTTCAAGTTAGGATGGTGTGTGACTTCAGTTGTTGTGTGCGGACAGTATTTTCAGTGCAAAGTCCATTTAAATGTTTAATTATTTATTTTTTTCATGTGGTTAGATGTAAAGTTTCTCCAACAATCTGACTGCCTCCCCGTATCTCCTCACTATTTCTGCCCGTCTCTCCCTCCTTCTCTAAATCCACTGCTTTACTCTGTATCTAAACTCACACTGTACCTGCCCTGGGAGCTCTCATTATGGTACTTAAACAATGAGTTATACAGTTCCAGCATAACCTCCCTGCTCTCATATACTTTAACAGCCTTGTTGGGAATGGCACTGCAGTTTGAAAATATGAAACACTGATCCAACATTCACCCCGAAAACACTCACTTTAACCTCCAAAAACAGGACTGGGCAGATAATGAGGATTGTTAATGATTGTTACAACTTGTCTCATCTTCTCTCTGTCTCTCCCTCTCATGTCTGTTTCATCCCATCTTTCTCTCTCTCTCTCTCTCCCTCGCCCTCTCCCTCTTTCTCTGCCTCTTTACCTGACTCTGTCTCTAACACCATCTCTCTCTCCTTGGACAGAAATGTTTTTGTCCATTTCTTGGTTAATTTTGAACCTGTAAATCTTGCCCTTGCTGGGAACGTCACTGCAGTTTGAAAATATCAAACATTGATCAACACTCGCCCCCTAAACTCTCACACTAAACCCCCAATACAGGACTGTGCAGATAATGGGGATTGTTACTGAGGTTCTGTCAAGCTCCCCTCACACACTGTATCCCATTTCCCCTGCTTCTAAAGTTTGTCAGTGTTTAGTAATATTTTTTCAATAATATTAAATGTCACTTCAGTTTGAAAATATCAATCACTGATCCAACACTTGCCCCCAAAACACTCACACTAAACCCCTGATGTTTCCTTTCAAAATTAGTTCTTACACGCAGCCAGTTTTACTTTTTAATTCTATCTTTTTTTCAACATCATTAGATGTAAGGTTTTTCCATTAACCTCGCTCTCCCTCTCTCTCTCTGTGAGTCTCTCCCTCCGTCTCTGTTTCTCCCTCTGTTTGCCTCTCTTCCTCTCTCTCTCTCTCTGTCCCTTTCTCCCTCTGCATCTGTCTGTCTCCCTCTGCATCTGCTTGCCTCCCTTTCTGTCTGTCTCACTCTGCATTTGCCTGCCTCCCTTTCTGTCTCTCTCCCTCTGTCTCAGTTTCTCCTTTTTTCTCTATCATTCTAGCTCTGTCTCTCTCTCTCTCCCTCTTTCTCTGTCCCACTCATTCTGTTTCTCTGTCTGCCTGTGTCTCCCTCCCTCCATCTCTCCGTCCCTCTGTGCATGGACAGCAACGCTTTGAGCCATTTGTTTGGTTAATTTTGAATCTTTAACTCTTGCTTTTGTTGGGAATGTCAATGCAGTTTGAAAATATCAAACACTCATCTAACACTCATCCCTAAAACCCTCACATAAAAACCCAAATACCGGACTGGGCAGACAATGGGGATTGTTACTGGGGTTTCGTCAAGATCTCATTTCACTATCTCTCTGTCTCTCACTGTCTTCCACTTTGTCCCTCTCTCTCCATTTCCCAATTTGTTTTCGTTTCCCTCTTCTCCTCTTTCCTTCATCGCCCCCAACATTATAAATGGAGAGGGTGCACCTCCCACTTTATAAATAAAGATGGAGCTCCCTCCACGTTATGCATAGAGAGGGAGCTCCCTCCACGTTATGCATAGAGAGGGAGCTCCCTCCACTTCATGCATAGAGAGGGCGCTCCCTCCACTTTATACATTGAGAGGGCGCTCCCTCCACTTTATACATAAAGAGGGAGCTCCCTCCATTTTATACGTAGAGGCGGAGATCCCTCTACTTTATACACAGAAAGGGAGCTCCCTCTGTTTTATATAGCTGACGTGGTGGGATTTGAACCCCTGTCCCCAGGCCATCAGTTTGGGCCTCTGGATTCCGTGACCAGTGATATTATCACGTCCCTGCTGCCTCCCAAATGGATGCGTACAGTGTCTGTCCCGTAATATCACTCACAGTAGTTTCTGGGCTGTTACCCTGAACATGGTCCCGAATCAGAGACTCAAAGTTCACGTTTTAACTGGGAAAAGGCAGGAACAGAGTGAAACAGGATTGTTTTGTCCCTGGATTCAGTGTCCACTGCAGACAGATCAGTTACATTTACAATAGAAATGCCAGGAGTGATCAAGGTCAATACAATAATGTGGAAAATGTAAATGACGCCTCTCAGAATTGCCATCCATCCAGTATGAATACAGATTTCAGGTTTATTCCCGCGAGTGGTCTTACTCAGAAATTGTCATTGAACTTGAATTGATTGTGTTTTATCCACCACATTATTTACATCAGAGTCAAAGCTGCTGATGTAATGTGTTTGTTCAGGTGAGTGTAACTAATAGCAATGATCAGGGGTATGACAGTGTCAGTGGAGACTTATCCCCTGAATAAATCAGGACCCATTGGAATGGATCAGATCAGAGTGCCTGCTGGAGCTGTGCATTCCAGGCTAATCGAAGTCTCTGCTTCTCACAGAAATGGGATATCCAGTAATGCATCAGATAGAAGACATTTATTATCCTGTACTTGCAGCAATTGGAGTTGCTGGTAAGCCAGTATCTCAGCTGTTAATGGTGTAAATCGATGTTAACTGAGCTGCTGTACTGGGTATTATTTCCCTCTGTGTGTGTTACACAGCTGCCTGTTCTTTTACAGCAATTTACTGATGGAATCTCCTCATTGTCGACTATTTCATTCTTGCAGGAACTGTATTATGTATTAAATGGTAATGTTTTAAGTAACTGTGGCATTGTTTCTAGATTATTCTGTGTATTGAATGTATTTGAATGGGATGTTTCAGTGAGGATCAATAATCAGACCATGAGGAGTTTTTACCAGTTTCAAGATGTGGATCTAACCGGTCCTGGAATATTTTTATGATTTTGTTTTCAGTGATTGATAATGAGACATCTCACAGTCTCAGTGTTACAAGGGGACAGAACAGTGTCCTCCCTCCCCAATAACATGGCTCAGTTTAACTGTGATTTCAATGTATTTATTGATTATCACAGTTATCAAATATTATTTCATTCTGTGTGTGTCTGACACTGCTTCAGAAGTCTGGCTACTGAACTGAATTTGCTGCTGACACTTTCACTTCTCCTTCTCTGCTTCACTGTGGACCTTCACTGTCACTGGACTACATTGTAAAATAGAAAGTATTGATGTGATGTTTTACTGGTTTTCACTCCTTCAGTTCGAATCAAGAGACTTTCCATTTTTCTGTAGATTATGAGCTGCAGCGCTGATGTTGGTGTTTTATTAATTAAACAATCCCACATTCTCACAGATTACTTTATAATTCCAGGAGAAGGAATTTCAATGATTGTGAGGTTTGTCTGGAAGTAGCTTTCAATCCTGTTTATTCCATGTATTGTAGATGAAGTGAAGAGTGTCGGTGAACAGGTGGAGACTTGAGTGTTCTGTAGATACATTAAATTATTCACAGAGGTTTCACCATTGAACAAACTGACTCTGAGAATAGAATCATTGAACATGGGGCTGGTGAACAGAACACAGACACAGAATGTTAGGAATAAATCAGTTGTGAAAAGTAGCATTAAGTAACAATTTACAGGGTGTGAGTACTCCAGAGAGATAGGGAAGGAGAAAAGGAGCAGGGAGAACGGAACCGACGGGAAAGGAAAAGCAGAAGTAAAGAGAAAGAGAAAGAAGCAGCAGTGTAAATAATTCACTCTCATAAAGTGCTGGAATGTCCAGAACAATTAGTGAGAAAAAGTGTGAGTTGAAGTTGTCTGTTGTCAGATTGTGTTCATTTTCCTGTTGGACTTGATCCTCTGTGTTGATTTCTGTCAGGTCCTCATTTTGTTTTGTAGAAAGTTCCTATTCCTTACTTAGTGACTGAATAAACAGAATAGAATCAGTTCATCACTGATGGTAATTCATTATTTAAATACTGCACTTTAAAATCTCTGTGACTGCTGAATTCAATAAAGAGGAGGCTGATATCAGAAGTATATTTACATTTATATTTAATAGCCTGTACAAACTAAATATATTGACTATATTGTATAAACAATGAACTGTTCTCCAACACCAATAACCACAGGGATTATTGTTTGAATGTATTAATTGAGATGTATTACAGGGATCTATAGATTAGATTTCCTCTAACACTCTGCTGCAGTCTCTCCATGTGAATCTCAGCCTCTCCTCTCACTGTATTGAATCCTCAGTCTCCTCATCCATTGCTTCAGTTTATCCACTTTCCCAAACCATCTGCTCCAGTCTCCCCTCCTGCTCCAACATGTACTTTTCCTTCTCTCCCTCCCAATCTCACTCACTGGCTCCACCTCCAGCTGCCTTGTCCAACCTGATAGGAATACAGTAACATGGGAGCAGGAGGAGGCCATTCAGCCCTTCGAGCTTGCTCCACCATTCAAGATCATGGCTGATACTCAAACTTAGCGCTGCAGTTTTCTGCCTTTTCCCATTTGATAACATTTCCTGTCGGTTCCCTGAACCCAGAGCAACAAACCAGCCACACATCCCGCTCTCCTCAAACCTTCCCAACCAACAGTCTGGAGACACATTCCCAATTAACACATTGGATTCCATCAAAACAGCTTCTCATTCCTCACTGGCACTGCATCCTCACTCAGTACTTCGAGTAGACCCGGTGCTGACTTTATACACTTTCAGCATCAATTTCCCAATTCATTATTAATAACTGTGTTTACAAACGTTTCACTGTGACAAAGCACTGCCCAGGTCATTGAATCAGTTTTCACGGCTCGATGCAGCAACAAAGCTGGAAATTTCAGCCCAGATCCTGTCAAACTGCTGCTTTGTCTCCAGGTCTGATCAGTAATTTCTCTGCTTCCCTTTCTCTCTCTCTTCCAGTTAACTTGGTGGCGATTGTGATCCTGTCCCGAGGAAAGTCCGGTCTCTCCAAATGTATCACTGTCTACCTGGTGGGAATGGCAGTGTCTGATCTCCTGGTCGTTATCGCTAATCCCATATTGTACTGGATTGTTTTAATTTATTTCCCATATTCATTCCTGAGCATTACTCCTGTGTGTTCTCTCATTACCGTTCTGCTTTCTGCATCCACAGTTGTTTCTGTCTGGCTCACAGTCACTTTCACCTTTGATCGATTTGTGGCCATTTGTTGTGAGAAGCTGAAAACAAAATATTGCAGCGAGAAAAGGGCGGCTGTGGTTGTGGGAACAGTGAGTGCGCTGGGCTGTTTAGAGTCTCTTCCCTGGTACTTTACAGCGGAACAACAATACATTATTGATAATGTTCCCATGGGTTGTGGTTATAAACTGAGCTTCTTTACTTCCCCCATATGGGGGGCATTTGAATTGTTTGACCGCATTTTAACCCCTTGTGTCCCGGTCTTTCTGATTTTGCTGCTCAATGTTCTGACTGTCAGACGGATTTTATTCTCCAGTAAAGTGCGCAGGGGATTCCGGCGCCACAGCAATGCGGAGAATCACAAGGAACCAGAGATGGAGAATCGCAGAAAATCAATTATTTTACTCTTCAGTATATCCGGCAGTTTTATCCTGTTTTGGGTGACCCGGGTTGTGTATAACATTTATAGGAGAATTGTAGATATTTATTATTATTCCTCCTTCACTGACCCTCTCTATATCACAGAACAAACATCAAAGATGCTGCAGATTCTCAGTTCCTGCACCAACACATGTATTTACATTGTGACCCAGACTAAATTCAGACAGGAGCTGAAGAAGGGGGTGAAATACCCTCTCAATCTCATTGTTAAATTAGTGAAATCATAGAAAGAGCTGAAGGGTTTCAAACACTGGAACTAAATCCCATTCCCCCTCCTACCCCCCCCAGACCCCCAGCTCCACCTCCCACCCTCCACCCACCTCTGTGATTATTTGACCGGCGCCATCTTTAGTCCTAGCAGCGAATGAACGTGCAGACCCTGATGGTTCACGGGAACAGGATACGTTTGCGCATCTGCCAGTACAGCGCCACCTCGTGGTTGCTGTTGTCAACAACAACAGCCAGTGGATAAAGCTGCAAATCGGAGTGAATGTGAGGTCGTGAGCAGGGCAGTAACTGCAGTGTGTCAGGGACACCAGCAGATGGAGGTGGAAAGAGGGGAGCAGTAACTGCAGTGAGGCAGTGACACCAGCAGATGGCGATGGTGAGTGGGCCAGTAGCTGCAGTAAGACAGGGATACCAGCAGATGGCGATGGTGAGCGGGGGCAGTAACCGCAGTGAGGCAGGGTTACCAGGAGATGGAGATGGTGAGAAAGGGCCAGTAACTGAAGTGACACAGGGAAACCAGCAGATGGAGATGGTGAGAGAGGGACATCAACTGCAGTGAGACAGGGACACCAGGAGATGGAGATTGTGAGGAAGGGACAGTAACTGCAGTGAGGCAGGGACACCAGCAGATGGAGATGCTGAGCCATTACTGATGGGAGATTCCCTTGCTGAGTTTGAAAGTTTCCACAAGTCTGAAGTATTTACTTTGTTGTAAACTTGAGATGCTGAATAAAATAATTTCAATGCAACTTTTGTAAAATGGCTATTTTTCTACTGTGTGAACACTTGTAACATGAAACTCATTCCTGTTTGCAAAGTTATATTGAGTGATTAAAGGTAATGGAGACATAAAACAAGAGGATCAAATAAAACTCAAACAGTCATTTATAAATAAAAACTCTCAATATAAGTTGTGTTGAGTTCTTGATCACCTACGTTATGAAATCTCTCTCTCTCACACTTCTCTTTCTATGCTGGTATCTTCTCTACTGTAACTAAGAGTAGTTGAAATTTTACTCCAATTGACCTTTGAAATGTAATATTGAATCTGCTTTCAGAAACCTGTCAGACAGTGAATTCCAGACCACAATAACTCCCTGCCTATTTGTTTCACCCCTCTACTAGTGTAAGCAGTCTCTCCTCATATCTCCAAAATGAGGGAAAGATTTTGAATGCAATACAATTAATTTCTCCAGGACAGCAACTGCAGAGGATCTGGAACCTCCTGAATGTGGACAAACAATGAACAAAAATCCCTCTGAATCCCCCAGGAGAGCAGAGGATAGAAACAGTCAGGAAGCAAATGGAAACAAGTGACACTTTATTACAGCAGAAAAAACACTTTGTCAGAAAGTAGAGGTCTTTATTGCTGAACTTTATATAAACTGGAGGTGAAAAGTGGAAGATCTTTAATACCATTTGTGTTAAATGGCCATTTCCCAGCTTTTTGAACCCTTGTAACATTAAACTGGTGAATGTTAAGAAGGTTTTATTGATTGATTACAGTTAATACATAAATACAGCAGCATCAAATACAGGGCAAAGAATCATTGACGAATACAACTGTAAATATGGGTAAGAATTGTTGTGTGAAATGTCACTGATTATAAAAGTTCTCTTGGCTGCCTCATTAACCTGGCTCTAGTTTCAGTCTTTAAATAAAAAGCTTACCTTATCAACACACCAGAGTCCTTTTTTTGGTTGGAGGAGGAGGGTGGGTGGGAGACACTACACGTGTAGTGTCTCGGGTACTGCCACTGCCCAAATAAATAGTTTTCCCTTACCCAGCAGTCCCCTGGTCCTCCGAAACAAAACGGGATTAACCTGTAATTTACTGAAATTGACCGCTCAGCTGTAAGTTCGCTCCGCAACTCGTTCTGTCAAAGCTGCTCCTCGCAAAAACTTTATACATAGAGAGGGAGCTTCCTCCACTCTCAGCGCAGAGATGGAGCTCCCTCCACTTTATACATGGAGAGGGAGCTCCCTCCATTTTCTACATAGAGAGGAAGTTCCCTCCACTTTACACATAGAGAGGGAGCTCCCTCCACTTTATACATGGAGAGGGAGCTCCCTCCACTTTATGCATGGAGAGGGAGCTCCCTCCACTTTATACATGGAGAGGGAGCTCCCTCCGCTTTCAGCGTAGAGAGGGAGCTCCCTCCACTTTATACATAGAGATGGAGCTCCCTCCACTTCATACATAGAGAGGAAGTTCCCTCCACTTTATACATGGAGAGGGAGCTCCCTCCCCTTTATACATGAAGAGGGAGCTCCCTCCACTTTATACATGGAGAAGGAGCTCCCTCCGCTCTCAGCGTAGAGAGGGAGCTCCCTCCGCTCTCAGCGTAGAGAGGGAGCTCCCTCCGCTTTCAGCGTAGGGAGGGAGCTCCATCTATTTTATACAGCTGTCAAGGTGGGATTTGTACCCCTGTCCCCAGGCCATTAGGTTGGGCCTCTGGATTACCTGACCGGTGATATACTCATTGTGCGATTCCCTCCAGAATGGACATGGACACTGTCTGTCTGTCCCATCATATCACCCACAGTAGTTTCTCTGCTGTAATGCTGTACATGGTTCCGAATCAGAGTCGAATCAGAGTCTCAAATTTTCACATTTTAACTGGGCAAAGGCAAGAACAGAGTGAAACGGGATGACTTTTGTCCCTGGATTCAGTGTACACTGCAGACAGATCAGTTACATTTACAATAGAAATGCCAGGAGTGAACACGGTCAATGCAATAATATGGAAAATGTAAATGATGCCTCTCATAATTGTTGCATCCGTCCAGTATGAGTACAGATTTCAGTTTTCTTCCTCAGGGAGGTCTTACTCAGAAAATGTCATTGACATTGAAATGATTGTGTTTTATCCACCACATTATTCACATCGCAGTCAAAGTTGCTTATGTAATGTGTTTGTTCAGGTGAGTGTAACTAATAGAAATGATCAGGGGTATAACCATGTCAGTGGAGACTTATCCCCTGTATAAATCAGGACCCATTGGAATGGATCAGCTCAGAGTGCCCGCAGGGCTGTGGATTCCAGGCTAACAGAAGTCTCTGATTCTCACTGAAATGGGATATCCAGTAATGTATCAGATAGAAGACATTTACTATCCTGTACTTGCAGCAATTGGAGTTCCCGGGAAGCAGTATCTCAGCTGTTAATGGTCTAAATCGATGTTAACTGTGCTGCTGCACTCTGTATTATTTCTCACTGTGTGCATTACACAGCCGAATGTTCTTTTCCACCAATTTACTGCTGGACTCTCCTCATTGTCTACTCTTTCAGGTTTGTAGGAGTTCTATCATGTGTTTGCAGATATTGTTTTCTGTAACCGTGGCATTCTTACTTGATTATTCTGTGTATTGAATGTATTGGAATGAGATGTTTCAGTGAGGATCAATAATCAGACTATCAGGAATTGTTAACATTTTCATGATGTGGATCTAACTGGTCCTGGAATATGTTCATGATTTTGTTTAGTGATTGCTAATGAGACATCTCACTGTCTCAGTGTTACAAGCGGACAGAACAAGATCCTTCCTCCCCAAAAACATGGCTCAGTTTAACTGGGATTTCAATGTATTTATTGATTATCACTGTTAACAAATATTATTTCATTCTGTGTGTGTCTGACGCTGCTTCAGAGGTTTGGCTACTGAACTGAGTTTGCTGCTGACACTTTCACTTCTCCTTCTCTGCTTCACTGTGGACCTTCACTGTCACTGGAATACATTGTAAAATAGAAAGTATTGATGTGATGTTTTACTGGTTTTCACTCGATCAGTTGGAATCAAGAGACTTTCCATTTTTCTGTAGATTATCAGCTGCATTGCTGATGTTGGTGTTTTATTAATTAAACAATCCCACATTCTAACAGATTACTTTATAATTCCAGGAGAAGGAATTTCAATGATTGTGAGGTTTGTCTGGAAGAAGCTTTCGATCCTGTTTATTCCATGTATTGTAGATGAAGTGAAGAGTGTAGGTGAACAGGTGGGGACTTGGGTGTTCTGTAGATACATTAAATTATTCACAGAGGTTTCACCATTGAACAAACTGACTCTGAGAATAGAATCATTGAACCTGGGGCTGGTGAACAGAACACAGAAGCAGACTGTTAGCAATAAATCATATGTGAAAAGTAGCATTAAGTAACAGTTTACAGGGTGTGAGTACTCCAGAGAGATAGGGAAGGAGAAAAGGAGCAGGGAGAACGGAACCGACGGGAAAGGAAAAGCAGAAGTAAAGAGAAAGAGAAAGAAGCAGCAGTGTAAATAATTCACTCTCATAAAGTGCTGGAATGTCCAGAACAATTAGTGAGAGAAACAGTGAGTTGAAGTTGTCTGTTGTCAGATTGTGTTCATTTTCCTGTTGGACTTGATCCTCTGTGTTGATTTCTGTCAGGTCCTCATTTTGTTTTGCAGAAAGTTCCTATTCCTTACTTAGTGACTGCATGAACTGAATAGAATCAGTTCTTCACCGTTTTTTTAAATTCATTCATGGAATGTGCGCATCAATGGCGAAGCCAACATTTATTGCCCATTCCTAATTGCACTTGTGAAGGTGGTGGTGAGCTGCCTTCCTGAACCGCTGCAGTCCATGTGGGGTAGGTATACCCACAGTGCTGTTCGGAAGGGAGTTCCAGGATTTTGACCCAGTGACAGTGAAGGAACAGCGAGATAGTTCCAAGTCAGGATGGTGTGTGGCTTGGAGGGGAACTTCAGGTCGTGATGTTCCCATCCAGTTGCTGCTCTTACCTTCGAGGTGTTGGAGGTCGCGGGTTTGGAAGGTACTGTCGATGGAGCCTTGGTGCATTTCTGCAGTGCATCTTGTAGATGGTACACACTGCTGACACTGTGCGTCGGTGGAGGAGGGAGTGGATGTTTGTAGATGGTGTGCAAATCAAGTGGGTTGCTTTGTTCTGGAGAGGGTCGAGCTTCTTGAGTGTTGTTGGAGCTGCACCCATCCAGGCAAGTGGAGAGTATTCCATCACAATCCTGACTTGTGCCTTGTTGATGGTGGACAGGCTTTGGGGAGTCAGGAGGTGAGTTACTCGCTGCCGGATTACTAGCCTCTGAACTGCTCTTGTAGTCACGGTATTTATATGGCTACTCCAGTTCAGTTTCTGTTCAATGGTCGCCTCTCGGATGTTGATAGTGGGGGATTCAGCGATGGTAATGCCGTTGAATGACAAGGGGAGATGGTTATATTCTCTCTTGTTGGAGATGGTCATTGCCTGACAGTTGTGTGGTGCAAGTGTTCCTTGCCAGTTATCAGCCCAAGCCTGGATATTGTCCAGGTCTTGCTGCATTTCTATGCATGGTAACTCATTATTTAAATACAGCACCTTAAAATCTCTGTGACTGATGAATTCAATAAAGAGCGAGGCTGATATCAGAAATATATTTAAATTTATATTAAATTGCCGGTACTAACAAAATATATTGACTAAATTGGAGAAACAATGAACTGTTCTCCAACACCAATAACCACAGGGATTATTGTTTGAATGTATTAATTGAGTTGTATTACTGGGATCTATAGATTAGATTTCCTCCCACACTCTGCTGCAGTCTCTCCCTGTGAATCTCAGCCTCTCCTCTCACTGTATTGAATCCTCAGTCTCCTCATCCATTGCATCAGTTTATCCACTTTCCCAAACCATCTGCTCCAGTTTCCCCTCCTGCTCCAATATGTCCTTTTCCTTCTCTCCCTCTCAATCTCACTCTCTGCCTCCACTTCCAGCTACCTCGTCCAACCTGATAGGAATACAGTAACATAGGAGCAGGAAGAGGCCATTCAGCCCTTCCAGCCTGCTCTGCCATTCTGCATCATGGCTGTTACTCAGACTCAGCGCTGCAGTTTTCAGCCCTTTCTCAAAGGGAATAGTTTGGGAATCGCTGCTCCAGAACAGTCAATGTAATCCCATAGATTTCCCTCTCTCCATCTCTTGCTGCAACTTGTTCCCTGCACCTTCCTCTTTGTTCCTAACTCTGTTTCTTCACATCTTTAAATCCCTATCTCTGTATCTCTCCCAATACCTGTCTCTCTTCCTCTGTGCCTCCCTGTCTCGCTCTCTCTACCTCTGTCTATCCCTCATTCTGTCTCTTTCTCTCCCTCTTTCTGTATCCCTCCCTATCTGTCCCATTCTATCCTTCCATCTCTCTGTGTCCCTCCATCTGTCTTTCCCTCTTTCTCACTCCCTCTCTCTCTCCTTCGAACTCTGTCTCTCTCTCTATACCTCCATCTGTCTTTCCCTCCCTGTCCATCCCTCTCTCTCCTTCCATCTCTCTCTCTCTCTCTGTCCCACCGTCTGTCTTTCCTTCTCTGTCACTCCCTCTCTCTCCTCTCTCTGTCTCTCTCTCTGTCCCTCCATCTGTCTTTCCCTCCCTGTCACTCCCTCTCTTCTTCGATCTCTGACCCTCTCTCTGTCTCTCTCTCTCTCTCTCCCTCCCTGCATCTGTCTTTCCCTCTCTGTCACTCCCTCTCTCTCTCTCACCTTCGATCTCTGTCTCTCTCTGGCATTATCTCTGTCTCTGCATCTATCACTGGCTGTTCCTCTATCCTTCTCTCTCTCTCTCTGTATCTCCCTCTCTGTTCCATCTGAATCCCAGTCTCTCCCTCTCTGTTACTCTTTGAATCCCAGTCTCTGCCTCTCTATTATCCTCTGAATCCCAGTCTCTCCTTCCCTGTTACCCTCTGAATCCTAGTCATTCCCTCTCTGTTAACCTCTGTAACCCTCTGAATCCCACTCTCTTCTCTCTGTTACCCTCTGAATCCCAGTCTCTCTCTCTGTTACCCTCTGAATCCCAGTCTCTTCTCTTTGTTACCCTCTGAATCCCAGTCTCTCTCTCTCTGTTCCCCTCTGAATCCCAGTCTCTCCCTCCCTGTTACCCTCTGAATCCCAGTCTCTCCCTCTGTTACATTTTGAACCCAGTCTCTCCTTCCCTGTTACCCTCTGAATCCCAGTCTCTGTATTATCCTCTGAAACCCAATCTCTCCCTCTCTGTTACCCTCTGAATCCCAAACTCTGCCACTCTGTGATCCTCTGAATCCCATTCTCTCGCTGTCAGTTACCTTAAGGGATCAGTGAACATTCACTCCAAGGTCCCGCTGTTCACAGACACAGAGAGAATGTTGGAGACAGTCACGTTGTTCGGTTAGATCAAAAGGGCAAATGTCAAATATAATCATAGTTTGATGTAATCCTGTGTACACGGAGGTACAAGAAATAGGCATACAGTGAGAACGATCAGGAGAGAGGGAGAAATAAAGATGGAGAGAATGTAACAGTGAGAAAGGGAGAGATATACATGGAGAGAGAAGTGGAAAGCGACTCTGACTGGTAATCTCTCTCTATCTCCGTCTTTCCCTCTCCCTTACTCATTCAATCGCTAGTTCCCCTCTCTGCTACTCTCTCCATGTTTATATGTCTCCTCTTCTCTCTCTATCTCTATCTCCCTCTGTCCCCTCTCAATCCCAATCTTCGCTGTGTCAAATCTTCCAGTCTGCTGAACACAGCTTTGCAGGAACACTGACCGACAGTCTCCATCCCAATCTCTTCCTCTTTCTCACTGATACTTCCTCCCCATTGCTGTCCCTCCCTCCCTCTGTTTTACTCTCTCTATATCTATCCCTGTCTCTCTCACTGTTACTCTCTCCATCTGGATGGAGGAAGGGAAAGAGAGGCACATATCGAGTCAGCTTTACTCTGTATATACCCCCACACTGTACCTGCCCTGGGAGTGTTTGATAGAACAGTGAGGACAGAGATTTACTTAATAGCTAACGAATAGCTTGGCAGCATTTGATGGGACAGTGTAGACGGAGCTTTACTCTGTATCCCTGGAATTTAGAAGGTTAAGTGGTGATCCAAGCAAAGTTTAAAGTTGTGGATGGGTTGCCAATCAAGTGGGCTGCTTTGTGCTGGATGGCGTCGAGCTTCTGGAGTATTTTCGGTCCTGCACTCATCCAGGCAAGTGGAGAGATACCATCACACACCTGACTTGTGTCTTGTAGGTGGTGGAAAGGCTTTGGGGAGTCAGGGGTGAGTCACTTGTAGCCACAGTACTGATGTGATTACTTCAGCTCAGTTCCTGGTCACTGTCTCCCCAGGATGTTGATGCTGGAGGATTCAGCAATGGGATAATGCTTTGAATGCCAAGGGGAGGTGGTTGGATTCTCTCTTGTTGCAGATGCTCATTGCCTGTCTGTGTTTTTTTCTGTGCTCTGGGACCCATTTCCTCATGGGGACGTCTTAATGGTGCCTCATAATTGACTAGTTCACGAAAGGAATGTTGATGGAATGAACGGGACAGGGACAGAGTGGAAACAACATTGGCTAAGGCACAGGACACAGAGAGTACTGGTGAATGGTTGCTTCAGACTGGAGGGCGGTATCTATGCCTGACATAATCTTATACACTTCTATTCAATCTCCCCTCAATCTCCTTTGTTCCAAGGAGAACAAACCCAGCATTTCCAACCTAACTTTGTAGCTAAAATCCCCCATCTCTGAAACCATTCTGGTAAATCTCCTCTGCACCCTCTCAAGGACCCTCACCTCCTTCTTAAAGTGTGGTGACCAGAACTGAACACAATTCTCCAGTTGGGGCCTAATTAGAACTTGATAAATGTTCAGCATAACCTCCCTGCTTTTGTACTCACTGTATACAGTGTACATTGAGGTATAGGGATATTCCCCAGGGGTTTGGATTCGGACCACTGATCTTTTTGATATTTGAATGACTGGGACTAGGGTTTACAGGACATAACTTCAACATTGTGCCATCTGCAATGGCATAAACAGGGAAGGGAAAGTAGTAGACTTCAGGAGGATAGACATAGCCTGGGGAAATGGTCAGACACATGGCAGGTTAACTTTAATGCAGAGAAATGTAAAATGATGTATTTTGGAAGGAAGGCTGAGGAGAAGTGATATAAACTAAATGGTACAATGTTAAATTGGGTGCAGGGACAGAGAGACCTGGGATTTCATTTGTGTCACTTCTTCTCTCTTCAAGATTCAATTTGGGGCTTGCAATCTGTAAGTTGAATATAGCTTCACCCTGAAAAGTGTCAGCAGACATGTTGGGAAATGTGTCAAAGCTGTTTCCATTCAGACATTCCAACATTGTGGAAGTGTGAGCTATCTTTGCAGAGACAGGAAATAGGGGTGTTTGAATGGACCTGCAGGTTTTGGTTATTGCAATAAGGTGAGAATTTGAATTGTGTCCCTTGCAGATGCACAGAATTGAAGGTATTTACAGAACACCACATGACGTAGTTTACCAATGTCTGACAAACTTCAAAGACTTCAGACACATGGAAGAAGAGGAAAAGGGAACAATATACACAACCTGAGACAGTCAGACAACAGCAGTAGGAAAATGAATCTATTTTTATGGGTTTTAATTTGAAGACCTGGGCTGATGATTGAAAAAGCAGTTCAAATCCCACACTGGGCTGTTGTGAATTTGAATTCTGTTTTTATCCAAATAAAAAACCCATAAATCTGGAATTGAAAAACCTCTAGGATGGAATGATTCACTCCTGTCTACTGGTGCAAAGTCCGTGTGTGTCTCAGTTTTGCTGTATTTATTAACGATTTAAGATGATGGGGTCGAATGCCACATACCCATGTTTACCAATGACACAAAATAGGCAGCATTGTCAGCAGTGTAGCTGGAGGCATCAAATTACGGCACAGTGGCGCAGTGGTTAGCACCGCAGCCTCACAGCTCCAGCAACCTGAGTTCAATTCTGGGTACTGCCTGTGTGGAGTTTGCAAGTTCTGCCTGTGTCTGCGTGGGTTTCCTCCCGGTGCTCCGGTTTCCTCCCACATGCCAAAGACTTGCAGGTTGACAGGTAAATTGGCCATTATAAATTGGCCCTAGTAAAGGTAGGTGGTAGGGAAATATAGGAACAGGTGGGGATGTGGTAGGAATATGGAATTAGTGTAGGATTAGTATAAATGGGTGGTTGATGGTCGGCACAGACTCGGTGGGCCGAAGGGCCTGTTTCAGTGCTGTATAACTAAACTAAACTAAAGATATTAATATCTTAAATAAATGGGCAATACTGTGGTAAATAGATTTCAATGTCAGTAAAAAAAGACGAGAACAGAGTATTTTATAAATGGTGAAAAACTAGAAACACTGGAGGTCCAAAGAGACTTGCGGGGGTGGGGTCCATGTCCATTTGAGTGCAATGCAGATTTACCAGAATGATAACTGGACTCCAAGGGTTAAATTACAAGGTGATATTTCACAAACTAGGGAGGTATTCCCTACAATTTAGGAGGATCAAGGTGATTTGATCAAAGTTGTTGAGATTTTAGGGGGAGCAATGCCCACAAATCCCACCTCTATACACCAATTCCCCTTTTGATACCTACTTCTCTATCCTGAGTTATCCTCTTGTTCTTCGTGTATTTATAAAACATCTCAGTGCTTTCCTTGATTTTACTTGGTTATATTATTTTCTGACTATCTCTTTGCTTTCGTAATTTGCCTTTTAATTTCACCCCTGCACTTTCTTCACTCCTCTCGGCTTTCTGTGGTATTGAGCTATCTGTATCTGACATAAGCTTCCCTCCTCTGATCCCCCTGAAGGGTCCTCACATCCTTCCTAATGTGTGGTGACCAGAACTGGATGCACTATTCTAGTTGTGACCGAACCAGAGCTTTGGAAAGGTTCAGCATAACCTCAGTGCTTTTGTACTCAACACCTCTATTTATGAAGCCCAGGATCCCATAGGCTTTACTGACTTCTTTTGGGCCTCCTTATCTCGAGAGACAATGGATACGCGCCTGGAGGTGGTCAGTGGTTTGTGAAGCAGCGCCTGGAGTGGCTATAAAGGCCAATTCTGGAGTGACAGGCTCTTCCACAGGTGCTGCAGAGAAATTTGTTTGTCGGGGCTGTTGCACAGTTGGCTCTCCCCTTGCGCCTCTGTCTTTTTTCCTGCCAACTACTAAGTCTCTTCGACTCGCCACAATTTAGCCCTGTCTTTATGGCTGCCCGCCAGCTCTGGCGAATGCTGGCAACTGACTCCCACGACTTGTGATCAATGTCACACGATTTCATGTCGCGTTTGCAGACGTCTTTATAACGGAGACATGGACGGCCGGTGGGTCTGATACCAGTGGCGAGCTCGCTGTACAATGTGTCTTTGGGGATCCTGCCATCTTCCATGCGGCTCACATGGCCAAGCCATCTCAAGCGCCGCTGACTCAGTAGTGTGTATAAGCTGGGGGTGTTGGCCGCTTCAAGGACTTCTGTGTTGGAGATATAGTCCTGCCACCTGATGCCAAGTATTCTCCGAAGGCAGCGAAGATGGAATGAATTGAGACGTCGCTCTTGGTTGGCATACGTTGTCCAGGCCTCGCTGCCGTAGAGCAAGGTACTGAGGACACAGGCCTGATACACTCGGAATTTTGTGTTCCGTGTCAGTGCGCCATTTTCCCACACTCTCTTGGCCAGTCTGGATATAGCAGTGGAAGCCTTACCCATGCGCGTGTTGATTTCTGCATCTAGAGACAGGTTACTGGTGATAGTTGAGCCGAGGTAGGTGAACTCTTGAACCACTTCCAGAGCGTGGTCGCCAATATTGATGGATGGAGCATTTCTGACATCCTGCCCCATGATGTTCGTTTTCTTGAGGCTGATGGTTAGGCCAAATTAATTGCAGGCAGACGCAAACCTGTCGATGAGACTCTGCAGGCATTCTTCAGTGTGAGATGTTAAAGCAGCATCGTCAGCAAAGAGGAGTTCTCTGATGAGGACTTTCCGTACTTTGGACTTCGCTCTTAGACGGGCAAGGTTGAACAACCTGCCCCCTGATCTTGTGTGGAGGAAAATTCCTTCTTCAGAGGATTTGAACGCATGTGAAAGCAGCAGGGAGAAGAAAATCCCAAAAAGTGTGGGTGCGAGAACACAGCCCTGTTTCACACCACTCAGGATAGGAAAGGGCTCTGATGAGGAGCCACCATGTTGAATTGTGCCTTTCATATTGTCATGGAATGAGGTGATGATACTTAGTAGCTTTGGTGGACATCCGATCTTTTCTAGTAGTCTGAAGAGACCACGTCTGCTGACGAGGTCAAAGGCTTTGGTGAGATCAATGAAAGCAATGTAGAGGGGCATCTGTTGTTCACGGTATTTCTCCTGTATCTGACGAAGGGAGAACAGCATGTCAATAGTCGATCTCTCTGCACGAAAGCCACACTGTGCCTCAGGGTAGACGCGCTCGGCCAGCTTCTGGAGCCTGTTCAGAGCGACTCGAGCAAAGACTTTCCCCACTATGCTGAGCAGGGAGATTCCACGGTAGTTGTTGCAGTCACCGCGGTCACCTTTGTTTTTATAGAGGGTGATGATGTTGGCATCACGCATGTCCTGGGGTACTGCTCCCTCGTCCCAGCACAGGCATAACAGTTCATGTAGTGCTGAGAGTATAGCAGGCTTGGCACTCTTGATTATTTCAGGGGTAATGCTGTCCTTCCCAGGGGCTTTTCCGCTGGCTAGGGAATCAATGGCATCACTGAGTTCCGGAGATCCTCTCTCTGGCCCAGATAAAAGGCAGAGCTACAATGTGACAATGTATGGATAACAAAAAAATGAGAGAGAGAGAGAGAGAAAGACAGACGGGGTGCCAGACAGTATGGACGAAGGAGACAGGTTGCCAGACCACATGAACGAAAGAGGCGAGGTGACAGAGAGTGAGTTAAAGGAAGCAGACAGATTGATAGAGAAATACAGACAGTGTTTGAGAGAAAGGATTGGAGAAAAAGAGAGAGAGTAGAAAAGTACAGAGCACCAAACAGTGAGGGAGAGACGTTGGGGAGACAGTGGGGGGGGGGGGGGGGGCGCGGAGACGAGGAGGGGGAGAGACGGGAAGTGACAGTGAGTCAGACAGAGCACAAAACCAAGAGATAGATAGAGAGAGAGAGGGAACAAAAGAGGGTGAACGAAAGTTGGACAGGTAGAGCATGAAATAAAGAGAAAGAGACTGACGTGGAATGAGAGAGTAAATCAGACACGGAGAGAGACAGACATAGAACGAGTGAGAGAGAGGGGGAGTGACAATGAGACTGACAGAGCATGGGAGAGAGACAGACAGACACAGAGAGAAAGTCAGACAGATGGATCTGAATTTGTTCAACGTGAGTTTTGAGCTGAGGTTGGAATTGGCATGTGTCACTGCCTCCCGAACATTTTCCAATCCCTGTGTGGGGCCTGAAAGTGGGGTCAGACATTTTCAAACTGCAGTAATGTTCCCGACAAGGGCTTAGAGTTAAATGTTTTACATCAACTAAACAGGTCCCCTGGTCAAACTGGTTCTGTCCTCATTGTGCTGAATTAACATGTCAATGGACAGGACCCCGAGGAACATATTGAACAACATCACAACGAGTAACATTTTTAAAAATTCTTTCATGGGATGTGGACGTCGCAGGCCAGGCCAGCATTTATTGCCCATCCCTAATTGCCCTTGAACTGAGTGGCTTGCGAGGCCATTTCGAGAGCATGTAAGAGTTAACCACATTGCTGTGGATCTGGAGTCACACGTCGGCCAGACCAGGAAAGGACAGCAGATTTCCTTCCCTAAAGGAATTAGTGAACCAGATGGGTTTTTACAACAATTAACAATGGTTTCATGGCCATCATTAGACCAGCTTTAAATTAAAACATATTCACTGGTGAAGCAAACTGCTGAGCTGGGTTGTGTCTGGGTGGAAAGGAGTCCCAGTTCAAATCCCAAACCCTCTCCCTCCCTCTAACTCCAGTGGAAGGGATATTTCTCTCAGTCTGGTGTGTGTGGGTTGTGTGCTCGCATTGTGAGCTCAATCGATATCACTTTTGATCCTTTGCTTTCTAACCAGCATTTGTTTGAATTGGGATGTTACTGAGAGATTGTCAGTACAACTGAGAGAAAACAGTTTTGGGATCTTGCTGCACCTATTCCTGAGAATCGTTTGCTTTGATTTATCCAATTTAATTTATTTTACTGCTCTGCTCCTGGGGGCATCTGTTTTGCTTTGAAAACTATAATGACAATAAATGAAGAGAGTGAGAGAGTTTTGGGATGAGGAATGTTATTGGACAGACTGTCCATCCGCCTTGGACAGTGTCCTTCACCCAGAGGCAGGATTCGATGTGTCTTCCTGCATTTGTGTCTCTCTTTTGATCTCTCATTTCAACATGTGCTTGTTGGATTGTGGTCCTTGTGTTTTAAAATGGATTAAAGTTTTGGTTAATTTAGGCCGAGCCCATCATTACGACACGAACATGTCAATCCTCGATGCAGTCGTTTAGGAAGGATAGGTGGAGGGGAAAAGGAGGTGTGATAGTGCTGTTAATGAAGGATGAGACAGTACATTAGTGAGACAGTATCTTAGATCAAAGGAGCAAGATGTACAATCAGTTTGGGTGGAACTAAGAAACAGCAAAGGGGCAACAAACATTGGTGGCAGATGTTTTGTCGACCACCAAACTACAGTGGTAATGTTGGAGACGGTAAACATCAGGAAATTACAAGTGCATGTGACATGGGCAATACAGTAACAATGGACATCTTCAATTTACAGATAGATTGTCTCATCCTAATTAGCACTAATTCTGTGGAGGATGAATTCCCAGTATGTGTATGAGATGGATGACTAGAGCAGTATGTTGAAGAACCAACTAGGGATTGAACTATTTCTGATTTAGTATTTTGTAATGAGAAATGGCTAATTAACAACCTTGTTGTAAAGGAGCCATTATGAAATCGTGACCACAATATGATTGAATTTTACATTTGAGAAAAACGATATAGTTCATTCTGAAACTAGGCTTTTAAATCTGAACGATGGAAACGATGAAGATATGAAGGGCAAGTTGCCGATGGTGTATTGGGAAAATGCATTAAACGATTTGACAGTAGCCAGACAATGGCTAGTAGTTAAATAAGTTATTTGACGATTGACAGCAAATGTATATTCCTGTCAGAAACAAAAACCCAACAGAAAATGTGAATCAATCGTGGCTTACAAAATGAGTTGATTATCATTAGGGGTCCAGTTAAATCACAGACAAAATAAACACTTCACCGTCGGCATAAATAGCAAAATTTGTGGCTATTTTATGTCTGTATTCAGACAATATAGACAGCAAAGAATATTATATGGTGGGATGCTGCAGTACGGTCGGAAAAGCAACTTAAAAACAATTATTCACAAGTCTAGTCCAACTTAACTGCAGCTTCGACACGATAAGGTAATAAATGCCAACACTCCTGAGCTTGTTGGAGTACCTTAAGCTTTACTCTGTATGGTTTTCAGAAATTAACATTACACATGTACTACAAGATTAAAGCTCACACGTAGGTTAGGTTACTTAGAACTCCAGGAAAATAGCACTAAAATCCCAGTGAATATTCCTGGAAAAATCAATGCTGGAAATGATCCCCACAGACTCTCACCTAGTCTGTGTCTTCAATTTCACCAAGGCCCACTGGCCAATGATCAGTCGTTCAGGAGGGATCTTCTTCCAATAGCTGGCCCGGCTATCTGGACTGCAGTGTCAGATAAAGGAAAGGGACCCCCTTATATCCAGGACTGACCTTCACTCTCCCCTCGTACACCATGTCACTGGGCTCAGTGTTAGGGTCTTTCACTGCATGATCAATCCCAGTGTGTGATCAATATATTTTCCTATACTGCCTGGACCACCCCACACACACATTGCATTTGCTTCTGCATTCCAAACCTCACCCGTATCTAATTTCTTGTCATTAAAAGACTCAATTTTATTCTCCATATCCTTCCTTCTTGTAATTCCAGTCCTTTGGTCATTTACTGTCCATATCTTGCCTTAGGAATGCAGCACATCGGAAATTCCAGACCCATTTCTGTTGAGTGTTTACTTGTACAAGTGAATTGAACATTTAATATTTTTAACGCTTGTGTTCCCACAAAGATCAAGCTAACAAATTCAACAGTGTCCACGATGACTTCATCCCATCGTGTCTTATGTACATTCTCACAGGATAGCAAATATAACTAACCAGTGGTGTACTGCAGGGATCGGTGCTGGGACCCTTGCTGTTTGTAGTGTACATTAATGATTTTGATGTGAATATAGGAGGTATGATCAGTAAGTTTGCAGATGACATGAAAATTGGTGGTGTCTTAAATAGTGAGGAGGAAAGCCTTAGATTACAGGACGATATAGATGGTCTGGTAAGATGGGTGAAGCAGTGGCAAATGGAATTTAATCCTGAGAAGTATGAGGCGATGCACTTTGGGAGGACTAACCAGGCAAGGGAATAAATAATGGATGGTTGGACCATAGGAAGTACAGAGTGTCAGAGGGACCTTGGTGTACTTGTCCATAGATCACTGAAGGCAGCAGCACAGGTAGATAACGTGGTTAGGAAGGCATATGGGATACTTGCCTTTATTAGCCAAGGCATAGAGTATCAGAGCAGGAAGGTTATGATGGAGCTGTGTAAAACACTCGTTCGGCCACAGCTGGCGGACTCTGTACAGTTCTGGGTGCCACACTATAGGAAGGATGTGATTGCACTTGAGAGGGTGCAAAGGAGATTCACCAGGATGTTGCCTGAGCAGTTCAGCGATGAAGAGAGACTGGATAGGCTGGGTTTGCTTTCCTTCGAGCAGAAAAGGATGAGGGGGGACATGATTAAGGTATACAAAATTATGAGCGGCATTGATAGGTTAGATAGGAAGAAACTTTTTCCCTGAGCGGAGGGGTCAATAACCAGGGGGCACAGATTTAAGGGTAAGGGGCAGGATATTTAGAGGGGATTTGAGGACACTTTATTTCACCCTGAGGGTGGTTGGAATCTGGCACGTTCTGCCTGAAGAGGTGGTAGAGGCAGGAACCCTCACAACATTTAAGAAGTGTTTAGATGAGCACTTGAAATGCCGTAGCATACAAGGCTACGGGCCAAGTGCTGGAAAATGGGATTATAATGGGTAGGTGCTTGATGGTGGGCACGGAACACGATGGGCCGCAGGGCCTGTTTCTGTGCTGTATAACTCTATGACTCCAACTGTCGTCACAGTATTCAGCTGAAAATTGATCAGTGACATTGTTATTTCAGTCCATATTTACAGTACACACGGTACCTTACTGTTGTAATAAAGTCATATCGTATCTATTCATCCCACTGGGGCAAAATGTCACTGGCTCAACAATCTCACCAAATGCTAAAACATTCCACAATGCAAGACTCACAAATTCAACACAAGTTTCCTTTTCTGAGTCTTGTTGGTCTGTTCTGATTCTCTGAGGGATTACTGATGCTTATCCTCCACATGAGCAGTCGTCCGAATCCCGTGTGCCTGTCCTGCTCCGAAACCCGGCATCCACTTATATTAAGACAAGTGATACAGGAGCATCTCAGTGACTGAGGCAGGTGAGTCTTGAGCCTGAGCCAGGCACAGTGAGTGACCCGGGTTAATCCGAAACTCCAGGGAATGTTTAAACGGAGCTGTACTCTGTATCTAACCCGTGCTGTACCTTCTCTGAGTGTATTCGATGGGACAGGGTAGATGTGCAGAAATTATCCCTTCATTTCATCTCTGGGAAATTGGAGAAGCCAGGGTTGTTCTCTGTGTCTCTCTCTGTCTTCCTCTCTACATCTCTCCCTCCTGCTGTTTCTGACACTGGGAGAGACACAGAGGGAGAGAGGGTTAGATATGCAGACAGAGACAGGGCTGTAGAGAGGGACAATGTTGCAGAGAGAGAGTTTGATGGGATGGATTGAAAGGGAGAATGGATGATGTATTAATTTGATATCATCCTTCACTGCTGTGCGCACAGACATATAAGAGATAGGTATGGAGAGAGAAACATCAGGAGAGATACAGAGGGAATATCCTCCATTTTAAACATCAATCAGGTTATTCCACTGTGGGAGCCATCACACCATCATGATATTGGTTGTGTTCATTTTGAAATCTATGTCCCCGCTTATGGACCTCTGTGCTAAGGGAAATATCTACTTCCTATCCACGCTATCGAGGCCCCTCATAATTTTATACACCTCAACACAATCTCCCTTCACCCTCCTCTGTTCCAAAGTAAATAACCCCAGCCTGTCCAATCATTCCTTTGGATTTATTTGCAATGTTGGAACTCTGTTCTGAAAATAGGATTTCATGCTGGCTTAATTGTTAATTTTTAAATCTGCAATTGATAGATTCGTGTTAACCAAACGTATTAAGAGATAAGGGGCAAAGGTGGGATATATGGTGTTACTTAGATCACAGATCAGCCTTGATCTCACTGAATGCAGGAACAGGTTTGAGGGGTTAAATTGCCTCCTCATCTTCCTATGTCTGATGTTAAATATCCTTCTTTCACTCTCAGACACCCTGTCTGTCTGTGTCTCTCTGTTTCTCTCTTTTTATCTATTTCTCCGTCTGTTTCAGACTGCGTAGAGCGTGATTCACTCTGTGTCCACCCCATGATGTTCCTGCCCTGGGAGTGGTCTCTGCTTATGCTGCGTTGCACCTGGTCTCGGTTTGTCTTGCACAAGACCATTACTCTGTTTATAATACAATAGGCTCTGTCTTTACTCTGTGTCTCACCCCATGCTGCCCCTGGCCTGGAAGTGATTAATGGGACAGTGTAGATGGAGCTTTACTGTGTAACTACGGAATTTAGAAGGTTAAGGGGTGATTAGATAAAAGTTTTCAGAATAATAAGTGAAACTGATCGGGTAGACAGAGATAAACTTTTCCCACTGGCTGCGGAGTCTAGAACTTGTGGGCATAATCTAAAAATCTAAACATCGTCTGAAAACATTCAGGAGTGAAATGAAGAAACACTTCAACACACCAGGTGTGGTATCAGTTTGGAACTCTCTTCCACAAACAGCAATTGATGCTGAGACACTTGTTCATTTTTAAATCTGGGATTGATAGATTCTTGTTAACCAAAGGTATTAAGAGATCAGGGGCAAAGGTGGGATCTATGGTGTTAGTTAGATCAGAGATCAGCCCTGATCTCACTGAATGCTGGAACAGGGTCGAGGGGTTAAATTGCCTCCTCATCTTCCTCTGTCTCTTTGGTGTACATGGTCTACCAGAGGGCATTTGATACAGAGCCGCACAAAATTACAGCTCAGTGAATAAATGGGACGGTAGCAACATGCATACAAAACTGGCTGAGAGACGGGAAACAGGGAATAGTTGCACATGGATGTTTTTCGGGCTGGAAGATGGTTTGCAGTGGAGTTCCCCAGGGATCAGTGTTGGGACCCTTGCTTTTCCTGATATATATTAATGACCTAGACCTCTGTGTACAGGGCACAATTCCAAAGTTGGAAGATGATACGAAACTTGAAAGCATTGTGAACTGTGAGGAGGATAGTGCAGAACTTCAAAAGGACATCGACAAGTTGGTGGAATGGGTGGACAAGTGACACATGAGGTTCCATGTGGAGAAATGTGAATGATTAATTTTGGTAGGAAGAACATGGAGAGGCAATATAGAATAGAGGTTACAATTCTGAAGGGGTTGCAGGAGAAGAGGGAGCTGGGTGTATATGTGCATAACTCATTGAAGCTGGCAGGACAGGTTGAGAGAGTGGTTGATAAAGTGTACAGTATCCTGGGCTTTATTAATAGGGCTCAGATTACAAGAGCAAGGAAGTTATGTTCGAACTTGTATAAGACACTAGTTTGGATTGTAACCAGAGAGGATTGGAAAATGATGGTCAGAGCCTCCTCTATTTCCTCCCTTACACCTCTTAACAACTTGGTGAATTATCAGCTTTCAAAGATGTTGAACCCTTAATGTGACCTCTCAATATGTTGATCCCAGCCAATATTTCAAACTCTCCTCCTTGACTACAATGTCTGTGTCGTTCCCTCTTTTGTGAAGATGGATACAATGTATTCATTCTGAACCATGCCCACATCTTCCATCTCCACAGGCAGGAAGAATGAGGAGAGGCAATTTAAACGAAAGAATACAATTCTAACAGGGGGTGCAGAAACAGATAGATCTGGGGGGTATTTGTGCACCAATCACTGAAGGTGGCGGGGCAGGTTGTGAAAGTGGTTCGAAGGCATAAGGGGTCAGTCCTGGGATTTATAAATAGAGACATAGAATACAAAACAAGAGAGATATGATGGACCTTCGTAAATCATTGCTTTCACCTCAACTGGAGTATGGTCCAATTCTGGACACCACACTTTTGGAAGGATGTGGGGGCATTAGAGAGGGTGCAGAAAAGGTTCACGAGCAAGGTTCCATGGATAAGGGACTTCAGTTACGTGGATAGATTGGAGAATCTGGGGGTTTTCTCTGTGTCTCTCTCTGTCCTCCTCTCTGTCTCTCCCTCCTGCTATCTCTGACACTGGGACGGAGACAGAGAGAGAGAGGGTGAGATATACAGACAGAGAGAGTGCTGGAGAGAGGGACAAGGTTGGAGAGAGACAGATTGTTGGGATGGATCGAAAAGGAGAATGTAAGATATATTAATTTGATGTAATCCTTCACTGCTGTGTGTACAAACATCTAACAGACAGGTATGGAGAGAGAAACATCAGGAGAGATCCAGAGAGAATATCTTCCATTTTAAACATCCAGAAAGCTATTCCACTGTGGGAGCCATCAAACCATCATGTTTTTGGTTGTGGAAATTTTGAAATCTATGTCCCCGCTTATGGACCTCTGTGCTAAGGGAAATAGGCCCTTCCTATCCACTCTATCGAGGCCCCTCATAATTTTATACACCTCAACTCAATCTCCCTTCAGCCTCCTCTGTTCCAAAGAAAACAACCCCAGCCTCTCCAATCATTCCTTTGGATTTCTTTGCAATTTTGGAAATCTCTTCTGCAAACAGGAATTCATGCTGGCTTAATTGTTAATTTTTAAATCTGGGATTGATAGATTCTTGTTAACCAAAGGTATTAAGAGATAAAGGGCAAAGGTGGGATATATGGTGTCAGTTAGATCAGAGATCAGCCCTGATCTCATTAAATGCTGGAAAAATGTTGAGGGGTTAAATTGCCTCCTCCTCTTCCTATGTCCGATGTTAAATATCCTTCTTTCGCTCTCAGTCACCCTGTCAGTCTGTGTCTCTCTGTTTCTCTCTTTCTGCCTCTCTCTGTTTCGGACAGTGCAGAGCAAAATTCACTCTGTATCCACCCCATGATGTTCCTATCTTGGGACTGTTGGATGGGACAGGAGCATTACTTTGTATCTAATCCATGCTGTACCTGTCCAGGAAACGTTGATGGGAGAGTAGAAACAGAGAGGTCTGGGACGAGTGTCCTCATGGGGAGGACCTAATGGTGCATCCTAATTGACTAGTTAGCAATATTGGTGCCCCATGGATGAAAGGGGCAGTGGCTGAGTGGATACGACATTGGCTGAGAGAGTGGACAATGGTTGTTTCAGACTGGAGGGAGGTATACAGTGGAGGATCATATTAGGACCACTGCTCTTTTTAATATATACTAATGACTTGGACTTGTGTTTACAGGGCATAACTTCAACATTTGCCAATGTTTGTGACATCTGCAATGTAAGGGACTAGCAGCAGACTTCAGGAGGATAGAGGCAGTCTGGTGAAATGGAACACACAAGAACACAAAACGCCCAACACTTGTTTGGACAGAACATGGGGATATTTTATGATGGTTCTGTTGGGTGATTTTTACTGATGTGCAGATTGTGCAGTCTCTGTGTGTCGGTTTGTGTGTGTATCAGTGCCTGTATCTGTGTGTGTGTCTCTGCTTCTGCAGCATTTCACCCGGTCTCTGTTTGTGCTGCACAAGACCATTTCTCTGTTTATAATGCAATAGGCCTTGTCTTTACTCTGTATCTAACCTCATGCTGCCCCTGTCCTGGGAGTGTGTGATGGGACAGTGCAGAGGGTAAATTACTCTGTGTCTAAGCCCACACTGTGCTTGGCTTGCGAGTGTCTAATGGGACAGTGCAAATGGAGCTTTACCCTGTATCCCTGGAATTTCGAAGACTAAGGGGTGATTTGATGAAGGTTTTCAGAATGTTAAGGGAAACTGATCGGGTAGACAGAGAGAAACTATTCCCACTGGCTGCGGAGTCTAGAACTTGGGGACATAGTCTAAAAATTTAAACGTGGACTAAAAACCTTTCAAGAGTGAAATAAAGAAACACTTCAACACACCAGGTATGGTATCGGTTTGGAACTCTCTTCAACAAACAACAATTGATGCTGAGACACTTGTTAATTTTTAAATCTGAGTTTGATAGATTTTTGCTAACAAACGGTATTACGTGATATGGTGCAAAGACGGGTACATGGAGTTAGATCACAGATCAGCCATGATCTCTTTGAATTACACAACAGAGGTGAGGGGCTAAATGGTCTCCTCTTCCTCTGTCCTCTGTCAAATATCCTGCTATCACACTCTGTGTCTGAGACACCCTGTCGGTCTGATGTCTCCCTCTTTCCCTCCTCTCACAGAACATCAGTCAGCTATTTTAGGTTTGTTTACAGTGGATATTTCATGATACAACACCAACACGGGGACATTTTTTTCAGAGACTGACTAGTCACTAATGTAAGGTTAGTGCTTTAAACTTGACAGAGAAACAGATCATGGCATTCAGTTGAATATAGCTTCATCCTGAAAAGTGTCAGTAAACGTGTTGAGAAATGTGTCAAAAGCTGTTTCCATTCAGACATTCCTGCATTGTGGAAGTGTGAGCGATCTTTGCAGAGACAGGAAATAGCGGAGTTTGAATGGACCTGCGGGTTTTGGTTGATGCAATAACGTGAGAATTTGAATTGTGTCCTTTGCAGATGCTCAGAATTGAAGGTATTGACAGAACACCACATGAAGTAGTTTACCAATGTCTGACAAACTTCAAAGACCTCAGACACATGGAAGAAGAGGAGAAGGGAACAATATACAAAACCTGAGACAGTCAGACAACAGCAGTAGGAAAATGAATCTCTTTTTATGGGTTTTAATTTGAAGGCCTGTGCTGATGATTGAAAAAGCAGGAGTTCACACAGGGCTGTTGTGAATTTGAATTCTGTTTTTTCATTAAATAAACATAAATCTTGAATTCAAAAATCTCCAGGATGGAATGATTCACTCCTGTCTACGAGTGCAAAGCCTGTGTGTGTCTCAGTTTTGCTGTATTTATTAATGATTTAAGATGACGTGGTCGAATGCTACATACCCAAGTTTATCAATGACACAAAAATAGGCAGCATTGTAAGCAGTGTAGCTGGAAGCATCAAATTACAAAGAGATATTAATATCTTAAATAAATGGGCAAAACTGTGGAAGAGAGATTTCAATGTCAGTAAAAAAAATACTGGAACAGAGTACGTTATAAATGGTAAAAAGTTAGAAATACTGGAGGGCTAAAGAGACTTGGAGGGGGGGGGGAGTCTGTGTCCATCTGAGTGCAGTGTAGATTTACCAGAATGATAACTGGACTCCAAGGGTTAAATTACGAGGTGATATTACACAAACTATGGATTTATTCCCTGGAATTTAGGAGGATCCAGGTGATTTACTCAAAGTTGTTGAGATATTAAGGGGAACTGATGGGGTAGCTTGGAAGAAACTATTTTAGCTGCTTTGGAACACAGGAAGAGGAGTAGGCCATTCAGCCCATCGAGCCTGCTCTGCCATTCAATACTATCATGGTTGATCATTCTCTTCAATGTCTTTTTCCCACAATATCCCCACATTCCTTCATGTCATTTGTATTTCGAAATCTGTCAATCTCTGCTTTAAACATCCTCAATGACTGAACTTCCACAGCCCTCTGGAGTAGAGAATTCCAAAGATTCACAACCCTCTGAGTAAAGAAAATTCTCCTCATCTCTGCCCTAACTGGCTTGCCCCTTATTTTGAATTTGTGTCCCCTGATTCTAGACTCCTCAACCAGGAGAAACATCTACCCTGTCTATCCCATTAAGTATGTGTTGGTTTCAATGAGATGACCCCTCATTCTTTGAAACTCTAGAGAATACAGCCTTAGTTTCCCCAATCTCTCTTCATAGGACAGTCCCGTCATCCTGGGAACAGGTCTGGTGAACCTTCATTGCACTCCCTCTCTGGCAATAATATCCTTCCTAAGGTAAGGGGACCAAAACTGCACACAGTACTCCAGGTGCGGTCTAACCAAGGTTCTATACGATTGAAGTAAGACTTCACTACTCCTGTACTCAAATCCTCTTTTGATAAAGGCTAACATACCATTAGTCTTCTTAATTGCTTTGTGCACCTGCATATTAGCTTTCAGTGACTTATTGACGGGGACACCCAGGTCACTTTGTACATCTACACTTTCTAATCTCTTACCATCTAAGAAATATTCTGTACATCTATTTTTCCTTCCAAAATGGATAACCTCTCATTTTTCCACATTATATTCCATCCACCACGTTCTTTCCCACTCACTGAGTCTGACCAAATCCCCTTGCAGCCGCTTTGCATCTTCTTCACAACACACAGTCCCAACTTTTGTCATCTGAGCACTTGGGAATATTACATTTGGTCCCCACATCCAAATCATTGAAGTATATTGTGAACAGCTGGGGCCCGAGTACTGATCCTTGCGGTCACAATCTGCCAATGGGAGAATGACCCGTTTATTCCTACTCTCTGTTTTCTGCCTGTTAACCAATCCTGCATACATGCCAGTATATTACCTCCTGTCCCATGTGCTTTAATTTTGCTAACCAGTTTTCTGTGGGTGACTTTATCAAAAGCCTTCTGAAGATCCAAGTACACAACGTCCACCTTTATTAATTCTGCTGGAACATCCTCAAAAAACTCCAACGGGTTCGTCAAACGTGATTTCCCATTCCTCAATCCATGTTGACGATGCCCAATCAGATCATTATTATCCAAGTATCCATTTATCACATCCTTTAGAAGAGATTCTATCCTTTTCCCAATCACTGATGGAAGGCTAACAGGTCTGAAATTCCCTGTTTTCTCTCTCCCTCCCTTCTTAAATAGAGGGCTGACATTTGCTACTTTCCAATCTGCAGGACCCGTTCCAGAAAGTATAGAATTTTGGAAGATGATCACCAATGCATCCATTATCTCCATAGCTACCTCTTTCAACACTCTGGGATGTCGAATCTCAGGTCCTGGGAACTTATCAACCTTCAGCCCCATTAATTTCTCCAATACAACCTTCTCACTAATACTAATTTCCTTCAATTCCTCATTCCCCCAATCCCTGGGATCTATAATTCTGGGAGATTTCTTGTATCTTCCTCAGTGAAGACAGACACAAAGTTATCATTTAGCTTCACTCTCATTTCTCTCTTCCCCATTATAAATTCCCCTGACTCTGCCTGTAATGGACCCACATTTGTCCCAGCCAAAAGATTCCTTTTTATGTCCCGATAGAAAGTTTTACTGTCCGTTTTTATGTTTTTATGTTTGGGGGAGTCTGGGACTGGTGAGCATAGTCTCAAAATTAGAGGTAGGCCTTTCAGGAGTGAAGTGAGGAAACACCTCGACAGACTAAAGGTGGTGTGAGTTTGGAACTGTCTTCCGTAAACGACCATAAATGCAAAATCAATTGTTCATTTTTAAATCTAAGATTGACCTTCTCGAATGCCTTTTGGAAATTGAAATATTCTCTGTCGCTCTCTGTCTCTGGGGCAGTCTGTTTGTGTGCGTGTTGGTGCTTGTCTTTTTCTGTGGGTGTGTGTCTGTCTGTGTCTATGCCTGTTTCTCTCTCCTCTCTCAGAACCTCGGTAAAACACCACAAACATCAATCTGTCATTTTAAGTTGGCTGCTTTTGGTGATTCCACAACTGCAGAGGGTACACTTCCTTATGCAGGCTGGTGAAAAAAACCCGTATCCCGCTAATTAACAGCATATTCTGTCTGCTTTGTATACTGTGATTGATTAATCCCTAATAATTGATCAAATCTGACATTGATTACTGTTTGAAAGTCTCCAGGTTTACTTTCCTCCCAGGGCTGTTTAAAAGTTCGAGTTTACCTCAGTGTTTTGGAAATATCAAACCCTGATCCCACACACAGTAAAGTATTTTATATGATGGCTCTGCAAATGCTGATATACTCAATACGCACGGTACCTTGATGTTGTAATAAGATGTTATAATCTCTATTCAGATAACTCTCATCCCAAAGGGGCAAAATTTCACTGGGTCAACATTCTGACTAAACACTAAAACATTCCAGAAAGCGAGGATCACAAATTCAACAGAAGTTTCCTTTTCTGAGTCTCCCTGGTTTGTTCTGATTTTCTGTTGGGTGGCATCAGCCTCGATTTTATGTTCAGACCTGAACCCACAAACGTATAACTCAGAGGCAGGATTATTACCCACTGAGCTACATCTGGCTCCAACGTTCCCAATAAAAATGTAGTTGTTGCGCATGGCAAGTTTTATTGTCCCATGTGCAGTCCCTTTACATTTTTATGAATCTTCGAAGACGTGTGTTATTTATCACGGAACAGGACCTGCGTGGTACCGTCCAGGCTGCTGCACACAACTTTGCAGGAACACTGACCGACACACTCAAAGAACAAAGAAAATTACAGCACAGGAACAGGCCCTTCGGCCCTCCAAGCCTACGCCGATCCAAATCCTCTATCTAAACCTGTCGCCTATTTTCTAAGGGTCTGTATCTCTTTACTTCCTGCCCATTCATGTATCTGTCCAGATACATCTTAAAAGACGCTATCGTGCCCGCATCTACCACCTCCGCTGGCAACGCGTTCCAGGCACCCACCACCCTCTGCGTAAAGAACTTTCCACGCATATCCCCCCTAAACTTTTCCCCTTTCACTTTGAACTCGTGTCCCCTAGTAATTGAATCCCCCACTCTGCGAATAAGCTTCTTGCTATCCACCCTGTCTATACCTCTCATGATTTTGTACACCTCAATCAGGTCCCCCCTCAACCTTCGTCTTTCTAATGAAAATAATCCTAATCTACTCAACCTCTCTTCATAGCTAGCGCCCTCCATACCAGGCAACATCCTGGTGAACCTCCTCTGCACCCTCTCCAAAGCATCCACATCCTTTTGGTAATGTGACGACCAGAACTGCACGCAGTATTCCAAATGTGGCCGAACCAAAGTCCTATACAACTGTAACATGACCTGCCAACTCTTGTACTCAATACCCCGTCCGATGAAGGAAAGCATGCCGTATGCCTTCTTGACCACTCTATTGACCTGCGTTGCCACCTTCAGGGAACAATGGACCTGAACTCCCAAATCTCTCTGTACATCAATTTTCCCCAGGACTTTTCCATTTACTGTATAGTTCACTCTTGAATTAGATCTTCCAAAATGCATCACCTCGCATTTGCCCTGATTGAACTCCATCTGCCATTTCTCTGCCCAACTCTCCAGTCTATCTATATTCTGCTGTATTCTCTGACAGTTCCCTTCACTATCTGCTACTCCACCAACCTTAGTGTCGTCTGCAAACTTGCTAATCAGACCACCTATACTCTCCTGCAAATCATTTATGTATATCACAAACAACAGTGGTCCCAGCACGGATCCCTGTGGAACACCACTGGTCACACGTCTCCATTTTGAGAAACTCCTTTCCACTGCTACTCTCTGTCTCCTGTTGCCCAGCCAGTTCTTTATCCATCTAGCTAGTGCACCTTGGACCCCATGCGCCTTCACCTTCTCCATCAGCCTACCATGGGGAACCTTATCAAACGCCTTACTGAAGTCCATGTATACGTCCTCTACAGCCATTCCCTCATCAACCAACTTTGTCACTTCCTCAAAGAATTCTATTAAGTCGGTAAGACATGACCTTCCCTGCACAAAACCATGTTGCCTATCACTGATAAGCCCATTTTCTTCCAAATGGGAATAGATCCGATCCCTCGGTATCTTCTCCAGAAGCTTCCCTACCACTGACGTCAGGCTCACTGGTCTATAATTACCTGGATTATCCCTGCTACCCTTCTTAAACAAGGGGGCAACATTAACAATTCTCCAGTCCTCTGGGACCTCAGCCGTGTTTAAGGATGCTGCAAAGATATCTGTTAAGGCCCCAACTATTTCCTCTCTCGCTTCCCACAGTAACCTGGGATAGATACCATCCGGACCTGGGGACTTGTCCACCTTAATGCCTTTTAGAATACCCAACACTTCCTCCCTCCTTATGCCGACTTTACCTAGAGTAATCAAACATCTATCCCTAACCTCAACATCCGTCATGTCCCTCTCCTCGGTGAATACCAATGCAAAGTACTCGTTTAGAATCTCACCCATTTTCTCTGACTCCACGCATAACTTTCCTCCTTTGTCCTTGAGTGGGCCAATCCTTTCTCTAGTTACCCTCTTGCTCCTTATATATGAGTAAAAGGTTTTGGGATTTTCCTTAACCAAACTCCATCCCAATCTCTTCCTCTTTCTCTCCGGTAATCTCTCGCCATTGCTATCCTTCCCTCTCTCTGTTCTTCCCTCTCTATATCTATCCCTGTCTTTCTCACTGTTACTCCCTCCATCTGGATGTAGAAGGAGAAAGAGAGGCATAAAGAGAGGCAGCTTTATTCTGTATCGAACCCCACACTGTACATGCTGCTGTTTGATAGAACAGAGAGGACAGAGATTTGCATTGTCGATAACTCCAGGTTGTACTTGGCTTGGCAGCATTTGAAGGGACAGTTCAGACGGAGCTTTACTCTGTATCCTTGGAATTTCGAAGGGTGAGGGGTGATTTGATCAAAGTTTACAGGACAATACTGGTAACTGATGGGGTAGATAGCGAGAAACTCTTCTCACTGGTTGGAGGAGTTTCGGACGAAGGGGACAGTGGAAAAATTGAAAATTAGTCCAAAACCCTTTCAAGGGTGAAATTTATTAACACATCTACACACAAAGGGTGGTAGAAGTTTGGAACTGTCTTCCCCAAATGACCCCTCCCTATCTCTGCAATCTCCTCCAGCTCCACAATCCACCAGTATCTGCGATCCTCTAATTCTGGCCTCTTGAGGATCCCCAATTTGAATTGTTCCAGCATTGGTGGCCGTGCCTTCAAGATGCCAAGTCCCTAACTCTGTAATTCCTTTCCTAAACCTCTCCATCTAACTAACTCTCTTTCCTCTTTGAAGACGCTCCCTCAAGCCAACCTCTGACCAAGTTTTTGGTCGTCTAGTACAATATCTCCTGAAGTGACTCGGTGTCAAATTTTTATTTTCTTTATTCATTTGTTGGATGTGTGAGTTACTGGCCAGGCCAGCATTTATTGCCCATCCCTATTTGCCCTTGAACCGCTGCAGTCCACGCGGGGTAGATGCACCCACAGTGCTGTTAGGAAGGGAGTTCCAGGATTTTGCCCAAGTGACAGTGAAGGAACGGCGATATAGTTCCAAGTCAGGATGGTGTACGAATTGAAGGGAAACTTGCAGGTGGTGGTGTTCCCATAGATGCTTCCTGTTTGTTTGCTCTCTCTCCCCCTCCTTTCTAGACCTACCTGTCCTCCTGCCCCTCTCTGTCATGAGAACCTAAGAACAGAAGAAAGTGGGTGCAGGAACAGAGAGAGCTGGGGATATCTGTGCACAAATTGAAGGTGGCAGGGTTCGTTGAGAAAGTGGTTAAAAGGCATATGAGATGCCTGGCGTCGTAAATCGAGGCTTACAGTTTCAAAGCAAGGAGGTTACGATGAAGCTTTATAAAACACTGCTTTATCCTCAGCTAGTATTGTGTCCAATTCTGGACACCGTACTTTAGGAAGGATGTGGGGGCATTAGAGAGGGTGCAGAAACGATTCACGAGCAAGGTTCCAGGGTTGAGAGACTTCAGTTACGTGGATAGATTGGAGAAGCTGGTGTTGTTCTCCATAGAGAAGAGAAACTTGAGATTAGATTTGATAGAGGTGTTCAAAATCATGAGGGGTCCGGACAGGACAGATGTAGGAGTAGGAATGCAGCACATAGGACATTCCAGACCCATTTCTGTTGAGTGTTTACTTCAACAAGTGAATTGACCATTTAATATTTTTAACCTACTTAACCCTTGTGTTCCCACAAAGATCAAGCTAGCAAATTCAACAGTGTCCACTTTGACTTCATCCCATCGTGTCTTACGTACATTCTCACAAGATCGGAGGTATAACTGTTGTCATAAAATACAGCTGAAAATTGATCAGTTACATTGTTATTTCAGTCCATATTTACAGTACATACGGTACCTTACTGTTGTAATAAAGTCATATAGTATCTATTCATCCCACTGGAGCAAAATTTCACTGGCTCAACATTCTCACCAAATACTAAAACATTCCACATTGCAAGACTCTCAAATTCAACATAAGTTTCCTTTTCTGAGTCTTGCTGGTCTGTTCTGCTTCTCTGAGGGACTACTAATGCTTATCCTCCACATGAGCAGTCGTCCTAATCCCGTGTGCCTGTCCTGCTCCCAAACCCACATCCGTTTACATTAAAGCAAGTGATACAGGAGCGTCTCAGTGACTGAGGCAGGTGAGTCTTGAGGCTGAACCAGGCACTGTGATTGACCCGGGTTAATCTGACACTCTAGGGAATGTTTAAACGGAGCTGTGCTCTGTATCTAACCCGTGCTGTACCTTCTCTGAGTTGTTCGATGGGGCAGTGCAGACGAGGAGAGTTATTCCTTACCCACGTTAAATATGGAGAATTTATTCCTTCAAGTACATATCCAAGAGATTGTTTTAAATGTGATGAGGGTTTCTGCCTCGACCATCCTTTATAGTCACAGAGTCACAGAGAGATACAGTACTGAAACAGGCCCTTCGGCCCACCCAGTCTGTGCCAGCCATCAACCACATATTTTATACTAATCCTTTCAGGCAGTGAGTTCCAGACTCCCGCCAGCCACTGTGTGAAGAAACTATTGATGGGTTTCGTTCAGTAAAGTTTGATGTCAACGTTTCCCCAGGATGTTGATGCTGGGGGATTCAGCGATGGGATAATGCTTTGAATGCCAAGGGGAGGTGGTTGGATTCTCTTTTGTTGCAGATGGTCATTGCCTGGCACTTGTGTGACATGAATGTTACTTCCCACTGGTCGGCCCAAACCTGAATGTTGTCTGGGTCTTGGTGCATGTGGCTATGGATTGCTTCATTATCTGAGGCAAAATACTGTGGATGCTGCAAATCTTGAAACCATCGAGTTGAATCACAAACTCTGTTTCTCTCTCCACAGATGCTGCCTGACCTGCAGAGTATTTCCAGCATTTCCTGCTGGGATTTCATGATCTGAGGAGGAGCGAATGGAACTGAACACTGTGCAATCATCGGTGAACATCCCTACTTCTGGCCTGACGATGGAGGGCAGCTCATTGAGGGAGCAGCTGAAGATGGTTGAGCCTCGGACACTACCCTGAGGAACTCCTGCAGCGATGTCCTGGGAATGAGATGACTGACCTCCAACAACCACAACCATCTTCCTTTGTGCTCGGTATGACTCCAACCAGCGGATTCCCACTGACTTCAGTTTTCCTCGGGCTCCTCGATGTCACATTTGGTCAAACGCAGTCTTGATGTTAATGTCCGTCTCTCTTCCCAATAGCAGACAGGAGTGAATCGTTCCCTTTGACCCGTTGTGTACTGAACATGCTCTGCTTCTTCACAGCCTGAAACAGGACTGTACATGGCCGATTAATGTAGCCCATCAAACACTCTGAGAGCAGGTTCAGCGCAGCTTAGGAACAGAGTGCAGTTCCTTCAACATTCTCTCTCTGTCTTCCTTGCTCTGTCTCTCCCTCCTGCTATCTCTGACACGAGGAGAGAGACAGAGGGAGAGAGGGTGAGATATGCAGAAATAGGGAGTGCTGTGGATAGGGACAAGGTTGGAGAGAGAGAGATTGATGGGATGGATTGAAAGGGAGAATGTAGGATATATTAATTTGACATAATTCTTCACTGCTGTGTGCACAGCCATATCAGAGATAGGTACGGAGAGAGAAACATCAGGAGAGATGCAGAGGAAATATCCTCCATTTTAAACATCCATCAAGCTATTACACCATCGTGATATTTGTTGTTGACATTTTGAAATCTATGACCCCGCTTATGGACCTCTGTGCTAAGGGAAATAGGTTCTTCCCATCCACTCTACCGAGGCCCCTCATAATTTTATGCACCTCAACTCAATCTGCCCTCAGCCTCCTCTGTTACAAAGAAAACAACCCCAGCCTGTCAGTCATTTCTTTGGATTTCTTTGCAATTTTGGAACTCTCATCTGCAAATAGGGATTCATATTGGCTTCATTGTTAATTTTTAAATCTGGGATTGATAGATTCTTTTTAACCAAAGGTATTAAGAGATAAGGGGCAAAGGTGGGATATATGGTGTTAGTTAGATCACAGATCAGCCCTGATCTAACTGAATGCAGGAACAGGGTTGAGGGGTTAAATTGCCTCCTCCTCTTCCTATGTCCCATGTTAAATATCCTTCTTTCACTCTCAGTCACCCTCTCTTTCTGTGTGTCTCTATTTCTCTCTTTCCATCTCTCTCTCTGTCTGTTTCGGAGAGTGTAGAGCGAGATTCACTCTGTATCCACCCCATGATGTTCCTGCACTGGGAGTCGTCTCTGCTTTTGCTGCGTTTCACCCGCTCTCAGTTTGTACTGCACAAGACCATTTCTCTGTTTATAATACACTAGGTCCTGTGTTTACTCTGTATCTCACCCCATGCTGCCCCTAACCTGGGCGTGTGTGATGGGACAGTGCAGAGGGAAATTTACTCTGTGTCTAACCCCACACTGTGCTTGGCTTGGGAGTGTTTTATGGGACAGAGTTTTACTCTGTATCACTGGAATTTAGAAGGTTAAGGGGTGATTTGAACCCCTGTCCCCAGGCCATCAGGTTGGGCCTCTGGATTACGTGACCAGTGATATTCTCACTACCCAACTGCCTCCCAAATGGATGTGTACATTGTCTGTCCCGTAATATCCCTCACAGTAGTTTCTGGGCTGTAACCCTGAACATGGTCCCGAATCAGAGACTCAAAGTTCACATTTTAACTGGGAAAAGGCAGGAACAGAGTGAAACGGGATTGCGTTTGTCCCTGGATTCAGTGTCACTGAGTGGGTCTGTTATTATTTTATCTCCACAGGGACAGTCACTGAGTGGGTCTGTTATTATAGTATCTCCACAGGGAGACTCACTGAGAGTGTCTGTTATTATAGTATCTCCACAAGGAGTGTCACTGAGTCGGTCTTTTATTATAGTATCTCCACAGGGAGAGTTACTGAGTGGGTCTGTTATTATAGTATCTCCACAGGGAGACTCACTGAGTGGGTCTGTTATTATAGTATCTTCACAGGGAGAGTCACTGAGTGGGTCTGTTATTATAGTATCTCCACAGGGAGAGTCACTGAGTGGGTCTGTTATTATAGTATCTCCACAGGGAGAGTCACTGAGTGGGTCTGTTATTATAGTATCTCCACAGGGAGAGTCACTGAGTGGGTCTGTTATTATAATATCTCCACAGGGAGAGTCACTGAGTGGGTCTGTTATTATAGTATCTCCACAGGGAGAGTCACTAAGTGGGTCAGTTATTATGGTATCTCCACTGGGAGAGTCACTGAGTGGGTCTGTTATTATAGTATCTCCACAGGGAGAGTCACTGAGTAGGTCTGTTATTATAATATCTCCACAGGGAGAGTCACTGAGTGGGTCTGTTATTATAGTATCTCCACAGGAAGAGTCACTGAGTAGGTCTGTTATTATTTTATCTCCACAGGGAGAGTCACTGAGTGGGTCTGTTATTATAGTATCTCCACAGGGAGACTCACTGAGTGGATCTGTTATTATAGTATCTCCACAAGGAGAGTCACTGAGTTGGTCTGTTATTATAGTATCTCCACAGGGAGAGTCACTGAGTGGGTCTGTTATTATAGTATCTCCAAAGGGAGAGTCACTGTGTGGGTCTGTTGTTATAGTATCTCCACAATGAGAGTCACTGTTTGGGTCTGTTATTATAGTATCTCCACAAGGAGAGTCACTGAGCGGGTCTGTTATTATAGTATCTCGAAAGGGAGAGTCACTGAGTGGGTCTGTTATCGGTGTATCTCCAGTGGGAGAGTCACCGAGTGTCTCTGGTATGACAGTATCTGCACAGGCAGAGTGACTGAGTGCGTCTGTTATTATAGTATTTCCTCAGAGAGAGTCACTGAGTGGCTCTGTTGTTGTGGCATCTCCACGAGGAGAGTCACTGGGTCGGTCTGTAATTATAGTCTCTCAACTGGGACAATCATTGAGTGGGTCTGTTATTATAGTATCTCCACAGGGAGAGTCAACTGAATGGGACTGTAATTATAGTATCTCCACAGGGAGAGTCACTGAGTGGGTCTCTTGTTATAGTATCTCCACAGGGAGAGTCACTGAGTGGGTCTGTTATTGTAGTATCTCCACAGGGAGGGTCAGTGAGTGGGTCTGTTATTACAGTATCTCCGCAGGGAGTGTCTCTGTGTGGTTCTCTTGTTAGTGCAACTCCACCATGTGCTCTCTCTCTCCCTTTCTTCCTCTCCCTTTCTCTTCCTCTCCTTCTCTCTTTCTGTCTCTGTCTCTCCCTCTCTCTGTCACTCTAATTCTGTCTGAATACTTTACTCTATTTTTCTCTCAGATCATCTCTCCCTCCCACGCTGTCTCCTTCTCTCCGTCCCTATCTGTGACTCTCTCTCTCTCTCTTTCTCTCTCTTCTGCTCTCTCTGTCTCCCTCTCTCTCTCTATGTCTCTGCCTCTCGGTCTCCCTCTCTGTCTGTCTGTCTGTCTCTCTCTCTCTCCTTCTCCTTCTCTCACTTTGCTGCTGCCTGTCCCTCTCTCTGTTTCACCTTCTCTGTCTCTGTTTCTGTCACATGCTCTCCCTCCCTCTGCCTCTCTCTTTATCTTTCCACCTGTCTCTTTCTCTGCCTCTGTCTCAGAGTCATTGCAGTGCTTAAGGAGGCCATTCGGGCCATCTTGTCTGCACTGGTTTTCCGAGAGTGCAATTCTCTCAGTTCTGTTACCCCGCCTTCTCTTCATAACCCTGCACATTCTTCCTTTTCATGTCACTGTCTAATTCCCTTTTGAATGCTTCAATTAAACTTGCCTCCACCACGTTCTAAGGCAGTGCATTCCAGACATTAACCACTCACTGCATGAAAAAGTTTTTCTCCATGTCACTTTTGCTTCTCTTACCAAATATTTTCTGTCTGTGTCAGCTCGTTCTCGATCCTTTCACAAGTGGGAACAGTTTCTCCCTATCTACTCTGTCCAGATCCCTCATGATTTTGAATACCTCGATCAAATCCCCTCTCAGCCTTCTCTTCTCCAAGAAAAACAGTCCTAACTTCTCCAATCTATCTTCATAACTGAAATTCCTCATCCCTGGAACCATTCTCGTGAATCTCTTCTGTACTCTCTCCAATATCCTCACTTCTTTACTCAAGTGTGGCACTCAAAAATGGACGCAATACTCGTGCTGAGGATGAACTATTATCTTATACAAATTCTACATAACCTCCTTGCTCTTGTGCTTTATGCCCCTATTAATAAATCCCAGGATACTGTATGCTTAATTAACCGATCTCGCAACCTGTCCTACAAACTTCAATGACTTCTGCACATATACACCCAGGTCCCTCTGCTCCTCATCCCCCTTTGGAATTGTTCCTTTTTTCTACATTGTCACTCCATGTTCTTCCGACCAAAATGAATCACTTCACATTTCTATGCATTGAACTTCATCTGCCACCTGCCTGCCCATTCCACCAACTTGTCTATGTCCTTTTGAAGTTCATCACTATTGTCATCACAGTTCACAATGCTTCCAAGTTTCGTATCATCTGCAAACTTTGAAATTGTATCCTGTCCACCGAGGTCTCGGTCATTAATATATATCAAGAAACTCAAGGGTCCCAACACTGACCCCTGGGGAACTCCACTGGAAACCTTCCTCCAGCCTGAAAAACATCCATTAATCACTGCTCTTTGTTTCCTGTCACCCAGCCAATTCCGTATCCATGTTGCGACCGTCGTACTTATTCTATGAGCTACAAGTTTGCTCACACGTCTGTTGTGTGGCACCATATCAAACGCATTTTGAAACTCCATGTACACCACATCAACAACATTGCCCTCATCAACCCTTTCAGTTACCTCCTCAAAAAACTCCAGCCAGTTCGTTAAACATGATTTTCCCTTAAGAAATCCATGCTGCCTTTCCTTAATTATCTCGCTTTTGTCCATGTGACTACTGATGTTGATCCAAATTGTTTTTTCTAAATGTTTTCCACCACCGAAGTTAAAATAACTGACCTAAAGTTGCTGCTGCAGTCTCCCCACTCTCTGTCTCTGTCTCTCTCGATGTTTCCATCTTTACTCTCTCTCTCTTTGCCCTGTCTCTCTATCTTGGTCTCCCCGTCTCTCTCTGTCCCTCCCTCTGTCCTTCCCTCTGTCCCACCCTCTATCTCTCTCGCTCTGCCTCTCTCTCTCTTGGTCTCTCCTTCTTTCGCTGTCCCTCTTTCTGCCAATCCCTATCTCTCCCCTCTCTCTTTTTGTCTCGGTCTCTCCCTCTACCCCTGTCACCCCCAATCTCTGTCTCTCCCAATCGTTCTCTCTCTCTCTGTTTCTCCATCTCCATCTGTCCCTCTGTCTGTCTTTCCCTCTCCCTCTGTCCCTCCATATCTCTCCCTCTACCACTCCCTCTATCTGTCTCTCTGCCACCTTCTCTCTGTCTGAATTTCCCTCCCCTCTGTCTCCCCTGTCTCTATCTCCCCTATTTCTGTCTTTCCCTCCTTCTCTGTCTCTGTTTCTCCCTCTCCCTCTTTCTCTGCCACCCCTCTCGATCTGTCTGTGTCTCCCTCTCTCTCTGTCTCTCCCTCTTTCTCTGCCTCTCTCTCTCTCTGTGTCTCTCTTTTCATCTCTCCCTTCCTCTCTGTCCCAGGACAGCAATGCTTTCAGGCATTTCTTGGGTAATTTTGAACCAGAAACTCTTTCCTTTCGAATCACAGAAAATTTAAGGCACAAAAAGAGGCCACTTGGCCCATCGTGTCCGTGCCGGCCGAAAAACGATCCACCTATTCTAATCCCACCAGCCTCCATTTGGTCCGTAGCCCTGCAGATAATGGCATTTCAGGTGCATATCCAGACTCCTTTAGAATGAGTTGAGGTTTTCCTCCTCAACTACCCTTTCAGGCCAATTGGTCCAGACCCTCACCACCCTCTGGGTGAAAAACATTTTCCTTATATCCCCTCTAATCTTTCTACCAATCACTTTAAGACTATGCCCCCTCGTCACTGACCTCTCTGCTAAGGTGAATAGACCCTTCACCTCCACTCGATCCAAGCCCCTCACATTTCAATCAGATCTCCCCTCAGCCTTTTCTGCTCCAAGGAAAACAACCCCAGCCGATCCAATCTTTCCTCATTGCTGCATTTTTCCAGTTCTGGCAACATCCTCGTAAATCTCCTTTGTACCCTCTCCAGTGCAATTACATCCTTTCTGTAATTATATGACCAGAACTGCACACAGTACTCGAGTTGTGGTCCAACCAATGTGTTATACAGTTTCAGCATAACCTCCCTGCTCTTCTATTCTATAGCTGCTTTGTTGGGAACGTCACTGCAGTGTGAAAATATCAAACACTGAACCAACACTCACCCGTAAAACGTTCACACCAAACTCCCAATACAGGATTGGGCAGATAATGAGGAGTGTTATTGACTGTTACATCTTGTCTCATCTTCTATCGGTCTCTCCCTCTCATGTCTGTGTCTCTCCATCTCTTTCTCTCCCTCTATCTCCTTCTCCCTCTTTCTCTGCCTCAGTCCATGACTGTGTCTGTCCCCGTCTCAAACTATCTCTCCCTCGATCTGTCCTTGGACAGAAGTGTTTTAATCCATTTATTGGTTAATTTTGAACCAGCAATTCTTGCCCTTGCTGGGTACGTCACTGCAGTTTTATACGTAGAGAGGGAGCTCCCTCCACTTTATACGTAGAGAGGGAGTTCCCTCCACTTTATACGCAGAGAGGGAGCTCCCTCCACTTTATACGTAGAGGGGAAGCTCCCTCCACTTTATACATAGAGAGGGAGCTCCCTCCACTTTATACATAGAGAGGGAGTTCCCTCCACTTTATTCGTAGAGGGTGCTCCCTCCACTTTATACGTAGAGAGGGAGCTCCCTCCAATTTATACGTAGAGAGGGTGCTCCCTCCACCTTATACGTAGAGAGGGAGCTCTCTCCACTTTATACATAGAGAGGGTGCTCCCTCCACTTTATACGTAGAGGGGAAGCTCCCTCCACTTTATACATGGAGAGGGCGTTCCCTCCACTTTATTCGTAGAGGGTGTTCCCTCCACTTTATACATAGAGAGGGTGCTACCTCCACTTTATACGTAGAGAGGGTGCTCCCTCCACTTTATACGTAGAGAGGGAGCTCTCTCCACTTTATACATAGAGAGGGAGCTCCCTCCACTTTATACGTAGAGGGGAAGCTCCCTCCACTTTATACGTAGAGAGGGAGCTCCCTCCACTTTATACATAGAGAGGGAGTTCCCTCCACTTTATTCGTAGAGGGTGCTCCCTCCACTTTATACGCAGAGAGGGAGCTCCCTCCACTTTATACGTAGAGAGGGTGTTCCCTCCACTTTATACATCGAGAGGGAGCTCTCTCCACTTTATACATAGAGAGGGTGCTCCCTCCACTTTATACATAGAGAGGGAGCTCCCTCCACTTTATACATAGAGAGGGCGCTCCCTTCACATTATACAAAGAGGTAAGCTCCCTCCACTTTATACGTCGAGAGGGTGCTCCCTCCACTTTATACGTCGAGGGAAAGCTCCCTCCACTTTATACATAGAGAGGGAGTTCCCTCCACTTTATTCGTAGAGGGTGCTCCCTCCACTTTATGCGTAGAGAGGGAGCTGCCTCCACTTTATACGTAGAGAGGGTGCTCCCTCCACTTTATACATAGAGAGGGTGCTCCCTCCACTTTATACATAGAGAGGGAGCTCCCTCTACTTTATACTTAGAGAGGGCGCTCCCTTCACATTATACAAAGAGGTAAGCTCCCTCCACTTTATACGTAGAGAGGGTGCTCCCTCCACTTTATACGTAGAGGGAAAGCTCCCTCCACTTTATACATAGAGAGGGAGTTCCCTCCACTTTATTCGTAGAGGGTGCTCCCTCCACTTTATACGTAGAGAGGGAGCTGCCTCCACTTTATACGTAGAGAGGGTGTTCCCTCCACTTTATACATCGAGAGGGAGCTCTCTCCACTTTATACATAGAGAGGGTGCTCCCTCCACTTTATACATCGAGAGGGAGCTCTCTCCACTTTATACATAGAGAGGGTGCTCCCTCCACTTTATACATAGAGAGGGATCTCCCTCCACTTTATACATAGAGAGGGCGCTCCCTTCACATTATACAAAGAGGTAAGCTCCCTCCACTTTATACGTAGAGAGGGTGCTCCATCCACTTTATACGTAGAGGGAAAGCTCCCTCCACTTTATACATAGAGAGGGAGTTCCCTCCACTTTATTCGTAGAGGGTGCTCCCTCCACTTTATGCGTAGAGAGGGAGCTGCCTCCACTTTATACGTAGAGAGGGTGCTCCCTCCACTTTATACATAGAGAGGGTGCTCCCTCCACTTTATACATAGAGAGGGAGCTCCCTCTACTTTATACTTAGAGAGGGCGCTCCCTTCACATTATACAAAGAGGTAAGCTCCCTCCACTTTATACGTAGAGAGGGTGCTCCCTCCACTTTATACGTAGAGGGAAAGCTCCCTCCACTTTATACATAGAGAGGGAGTTCCCTCCACTTTATTCGTAGAGGGTGCTCCCTCCACTTTATACGTAGAGAGGGAGCTGCCTCCACTTTATACGTAGAGAGGGTGTTCTCTCCACTTTATACATAGAGAGGGTGCTCCCTCCACTTTATACATAGAGAGGGAGCTCCCTCTACTTTATTCATAGAGAGGGAGCTCCCTCCACTTTATACATAGAGAGGGCGCTCCCTTCACTTTATACAAAGAGAGGGAGCTCCCTCCACTTTATACGTAGAGAGGGAGCTCCCTCCACTTTATATGTGGAGACGAAGCTGCCTCCACTTTATACATAGAGAGGGAGCTCCCTCCACTTTATACATAGAGAGGGAGCTCCCTCCACTTTATATTTAGAGAGGGTGCTCCCTCCACTTTATACATAGAGAGGGAGCTCCCTCCATTTTATACGTAGAGTGGGAACTCCCTCCACTTTATATATATATATGTAGAAGCTGATCCCTCCACTTTATAACTGGAGAGAGAGCTCCCTCTATTTTATGCAGCTGCCATGGTGGGATTTGAACCCCTGTCCTCAGACCATTAGGTTGGGCCTCTGGATTGCATGACCAGTGATATTATCACTATGCAGCTGCCTCCTTCATGAGTATCTACAGTGTTTGTCCTGTAATATCACTCACAGGAGCTTTTAGGCTGTCGCACTGGAAATGGTCTCGAATCAGATCCTCAAAGTTCACATTTTAACTGGAAAAAGGCAGGAACAGAGTGAAATGGGATTGATTTTGTCCCTGGATTCAGTGTCCACTGCAGACAGATCAGTTACATTTACAATAGAAATGCCAGGAGTAAACAAGGTTAATACAATAACATGGAAAATGTAAATGACGCCTCTCATAATTGCCATCCATCCAGTATGAGTACAGATTTCAGGTTTATTCCGTGGGAGGTCTTACTCAGAAAATATCATTGACATTGAAATGATTGTGTTTTATCCACCACATTATTTACATCAGAGTCAAAGCTGCTGATGTAATGTGTTTGTTCAGGAGAGTGTAACTAATAGCAATGATCAGGGGTATAACCGTGTCAGTGGAAACTTATCCCCTGTATAAATCAGGACCCATTGGAATGGATCAGCTCAGAGTGCCTGCTGGAGCTGTGGATTCCAGGCTAACAGAAGACTCTGCTTCTCACAGAAATGGAATATCCAGTAATGTATCAGATAGAAGACATTTACTATCCTGTACTTGCAGCAATTGGAGTTCCTGGTGAGCCAGGATCTCAGCTGTTAATGGTGTAAATCAATGTTAACTGTGCTGCTGTACTGGGTACTATTTCTCAGTGTGTGTGTTACACAACCGCCTGTTCTTTTCCAGCAATTTACTGATGGAATCTCCTCATTGTCTGCTCTTTCATTCTTGCAGGCGTTGTATCATGTCTTTAATGGTATTGGTTTCGGTAGCCGTTCTTACTGGATTATTCTGTGTAGCGAATGCTTCTGAATGAGGTGTTTTAGTTAAGATCAAAAATCAAACAATCAGGAGTTTTTAACAGTTTGATGATGTGGACCAAATCCGTCCTGGATTATTTATATGTATCTTTATATTTTGGTGATCAATAATGGGACACCTGACAGTCTCAGTGTCACAAGCGGAAAGCAAAATGTCCTCCTTCCCCAATAACATGGCTCAGTTTAACTGGGATTTCAATGTATTTATTGATTATCACCGTTATCAAATTTTATTTCATTCTGTGTATGTCTGACACTGCTTCAGAGGTCTGGCTACTGGAGAGCGCAGGGGTGTGTATCCTGGGGTGAGGGCAGGGGTGTGTTTCCTGGAACCTGGGGAGAGGGCAGTGGTGTGTTTCCTGGAGCCTGGGGAGAGGGCAGGGGTGTGTGTCCTGGAACCTGGGGAGAGGGCAGGGGTGTGTGTCCTGGAACCTGGGGAGAGGGCAGGGGTGTGTGCCCTGGCGAGAGGGCAGGGGTGTGTGTCCTGGTCCTGGGGAGAGGGCAGGGTGTGAGTACTCCAGAGAGATAGGGAAGGAGAAAAGGAGCATGGAGAAGGAAACCGATGGGAAAAGAAAAGCAGAAGTAAAGAGAAAGAGAAAGAAGCAGCAGTGTAAATAATTCACTATCATAAAGTGCTGGAATGTCCAGAATAAATAGTGAGAGAAACTGTGAGTTGAAGTTGTCTGTTGTCAGATTGTGTTCATTTTCCTGTTGGACTTGATCCTCTGTGTTGATTTCTGTCAAGTCCTCATTTTGTTCTGTAGAAAGTTCCTATTCCTTACTCAGTGACTGAATAAACAGAATAGAATCTTTCCATCACTGATGGTAATTCATTATTTAAATACTGCACTTTTAAATCTCTGTGACTGCTGAATTCAATAAAGAGCGAGGCTGATATCAGAAATATATTTGCATTTATATTTAATTGCCTATACAAACTAAATATATTGACTATATTGGATAAACAATGAAGTGTTCTCCAACACCAATAACCGCAGGGATTATTGTTTGAATGTGTGAATTGAGTTGTATTACTGGGATCTATAGATTAGATTTCCTCTAACACTCTGCTGCAGTCTCTCCCTGTGAATCTCAGCCTCTCCTCTCACTGTATTGAATCCTCAGTCTCCTCATCCATTGCTTCAGTTTATCCACTTTCCCAAACCATATGCTCCAGTCTCCCCTCCTGCTCCAACATGTCCTTTTCCCTGGAATTTAGAAGGTTATGGGGTGATTTGATGAATGTATTCAAGATAATAAGGGAAACTGAACGGGTGGACAGAGAGGAACAATTCCCACTGGCTGCGGAGTCAGGAACTTGGGGGCATAGTCTAAAAATCTAAACGTAGTCTAAAAACCTTTCAGGAGTAAAATGAAGATACAAGGTGTGGTATCAGTTTGGAACTCTCTTCCACAAACGGCAATTGATGCTGAGACACTTGTTAGCTTTTAAATCTCAGTTTGATAGATTGTTGTTAATCAAAGGTATTCAGGGGCAAAGATAGGTACATGGAGTTAGATCACACATCAGCCATGGGCTCATTGAATGACAGAAGAGGGTTGAGGGGCCAAATGGCCTCCTCCTCTTCCTCTGTCCAATGACAAATATCTTGCTATCACTCTCTGTGTCTTGGTCTGTGTCTCTCTCTTTGTCTCTCTTTCTGTCTGTCTGTCTGTCTGTCTCTCTCTCGTCTTTCAAATGTCTGTGGAAATCCACAAACATTAGTCAGCCATTTTAGGCTGGTTCTCGGTGGCCATTTTATGTTACCACAACACTGGGACATTTATTCCAGAGACGGACCCCTCACCAATGTATGGGTCGTGCTTCAAATGTGACAGAGACAGAGACATAGAGACACTGAGACACAATGTGCGGGAAAATAATTAATCATTCCCTTGTGCCTAATTATTTGCTCTCCACTGTGATTAGGCTGGGTGGTCTGTAATTACTCAGTCTTTTACTTTCTCCCTTGTTAAACAACAGTACAACATGCGCAGTCCTCCAGTCCTCTGGCAGCAGAACTATAACCAGAGATGCTTGGAAAATGATGGTCAGATCCTCTGATATTTCCTCCCATGCACCTCTTAACAATCTGAGCCTGGTGAATTATCAGCTTTCAAAGATGCTAAACCCCTGAATATTTCCTCTCACTGTTTATCCCATTCAATATTTCAAACCCCTCCTCATTGACTACAATGTCTTTGTAATCCCCTCTTTTGTGAAGACAGTCGGTATGTATGCATTAAGAACCCTGCCCGCATCTTCCGCCTCCACGGTTAGGAAAAAGCAGGAGAGATGATATAAAGTAAAGGATACAATTCTAAAGGATGTGCAGGAACAGACACATCTGGGGAGTATTTTTGCACCAATCACTGAAGGTGGCAGGACAGGTTCAGAAAGTGGTTAAACGGCAGAAGAGGTCCTGAGATTATAAATAGAGACATTGAATACAAAAGCAAGGAAATTATGACCTTTGTAAAACGCTGGTTTGCCTTCAACTGGAGCATTGTCCAATTCTGGACACCATACTTTAGGAAGAATGTGGGGGCATTAGAGAGGGTGCAGAAAAGATTCACAAGAATGATTCCAGGGATGAGGGACTTCAGTTACGTGGATAGATTGGAGAAAATGGGGTTGTTCGCTGTGTCTCTCTCAGTCTTCCTCGCTCTGTCCCTCCCTCCTGCAATCTTTGACACGAAGCGGGAGACGGAGGGAGAGAGGCTTCGATATGCAGGCATTGAGAGTGTTGTGGAGAGGGAAAAGATCGGAGACAGAGAGATTGCTGGGGTGGATTGACTGGGAGAATGGAAGATATATTCATTTGATGTCATCTTTCACTGCTGTGTACGCAAACAGAGAAAGATAGGTATGTCGAGTGAAATATTGGTCGAGTGGGAGAAATGTGGATGACGTTGGGGCTTAGGCAGCCAGTTCCGATGATCAGGAAGAAAAACGCTGCATTGTAAACATCCAGCAAGGTATTCCACCATGGAACCCTCATGATATTGGTGTGGAAATCTGGAAATCTCTGCCCCTGGTGATTGCCCCCTCTGTTAAGGGAAATTGGTCCTTCTTATCCACTCTATTTCGGCCCATCATCATTTTATACACCTCAATTAAATCTTCCCTTCAACATTCTGTGTTCCAAAGAAAACAATTCCAGCCTATCCAATCTCTACTCATCGTTAAAATTCTCCATTCCTGACAACATCCTCTGCAAATCTCCTCTGTACCCTCTCTAGTGTGATCACATCCTTCCTGTAATGTGGTCACCAGAACTGTACACAGTACTCTAGCTGTGGTCTAACTAGTGTTTCATGCAGTTCTTGCACAGCCTCCCTGCTCTTATATTCTCTACATCGGCCAATGAAGGGAAGTATTCCGTAATCCTTCTTAACCACCTTATCCACCTCTCCTGTTACCCTCAGGAATCAGTGGACATTCACTCCAAGTTCACAGTCTGACAGATTTTTCAGTTAGATTGAAAGGACAAATGTAAAACATAATGTTTTGATATAATCCTTCACTGCAGTATACACAGACATACGAGCGAGAGGCATGGAGCGTGAAACATCGGGTTCGAAGGAGAAAACTAGTTGGAGATGGTAACAAATTGGAAAGGAGTGATAGGGACTGAGAGAGAGGTAATCTCTGGTAAACTCTCTTGCTGGTAATCTCTCTCCATCCCTATCTCTCTCTTCCCCTCTCTTCTACTCTCTGAAACCCTATTTCTTCTCGTTGTTACTCATTTTGCAAGTCTATCTCTCTACTTTTCTCCCTCTATCTCTGTCTCCCTCTGCACACTATCTCAATCTCTCGCTCTTGCTCTCAGGATGGGAAGAGGGAGAAAGAGAGGCAGAGAAAGGGTGTTGCAGGCAGTGAGAGATGAGGGGAAAGAGACAGAGGAACAGTGTGTCTGGCATTGGTAGATGGATCTTTACTCTGTATCTAACCCCGTGCGTACCTGTCCTGTGAGTATTCGATGGGGCCAGGCACGGACTGGGGGGGACTGTCTAAAAATCAAACATTAGTCGAAAGTCCTTTCAAAGATGAAATTTAGAAACACTTCCACATACAAAGGGTGGTAGAAGTTTGGAAATGTCCTCCACAAATGACCCCTCCCCATCTCTGCAATCTCCTCCAGCTCCACAATCCTCCAATATCTGCGATCCTCTAATTCTGGCATCTTGACCATCCCCAATTTGAATTGTTCCAACATTGGAGGCCGTACCTTCAAGCTGCCAAGGCCCTGACTCTGGAATTCCGTTCCTAAACCTCTCCGTCTCACTAACTCTCTTTCCTCTTTGAAGACGCTTCCTCAAACCAACCTCTTTGACCAGGTTTTTGTACGTCTCGTGTAATATCTCCTTAAGTGACTCGGTGTCAACTTTTTATTTGCCTTATTTATTTGTTGGATGTGTGCGTTACTGGCCAGGCCATCATTTATTACCCATTCCTAATTGCCCTTGAGAAGGTGGTTTTGAGCTTCCTTCTTGAACCACTGCAGTCCATGTGGGGTAGGTACACCCACACTGCTGTTAGGAAGGGAGTTCCTGGATTTTGACCCAGTGGGGCGGCACAGTGGCGCAGTGGTTAGCACCGCAGCCTCACAGCTCCAGGGACCCGGGTTCGATTCCGGGTACTGCCTGTGTGGAGTTTGCAAGTTCTCCCTGTGTCTGCGTGGGTTTTCTCCGGGTGCTCCGGTTTCCTCCCACAAGCCAAAAGACTTGCAGGTTGATAGGTAAATTGGCCATTATAAATTGTCACTAGTATAGGTAGGTGGTAGGGAAATATAAGGACAGGTGGGGATGTTTGGTAGGAATATGGGATTAGTGTAGGATTAGTATAAATGGGTGGTTGATGTTCGGCACAGACTCGGTGGGCCGAAGGGCCTGTTTCAGTGCTGTATCTCTAATCTAATCTAATCTAATAACAGTGAAGGAATGGCGATATAATTTCAAGTTAGGATGGTGTGTGACTTTAGTTGTTATTTGCGGACAGTATTTTCAGTGCGCAGTCCATTTATATTTTTAATTATTTATTTTTTTCATGTGGTTAGATGTAAAGTTTCTCCTACAATCTGACTGCCTCCCCGTATCTCCTCACTCTTTCTGCCCGTCTCTCCCTCCTTCTCTAAATCCACTGCTTTACTCTGTATCTAAACTCACACTGTTCCTGCCCTGGGAGATCTCATTATGGTGCTTCAGCAATTAGTTATATACTTCCAGCATAACATCCCTGCACTTATATACTTTAGCAGCCTTGTTGGCAATGTCACTGCAGTTTGAAAATATGAAACACTGATCCAACATTCACCCCTAAAACACTCACACTCACCTCCAAAAACAGGACTGGGCAGATAATGAGGATTGTTAATGATTGTTACAACTTGTCTCATCCTCTCTCTGTCTCTCCCTCTCATGTCAGTTTCTTGCCATCTTTCTCTCTCTCTCTCTCTCTCTCCCTCACGCTCTCACTCTTTCTCTGCCTCTTTCCATGACTCTGTCTTTAACACCATCTCTCTCTCCTTGGACAGAAATGTTTTTATCCATTTCTTGGTTAATTTTGAACCTGTAAATCTTGCCCTTGCTGAGAACGTCACTGCAGTTTGAAAATATCAAACACTGATCAACACTCGCCCCCTAAACTCTCACACTAAATCCTCAATACAGGACTGTGCAGATAATGGGGATTGTTACTGAGATTCTGGCAAGTTCCCTTCTCACACTATATCCCATTTCCCCTGCTTCTAAAGTTTGTCAGTGTTTAATAATATTTTTTCAATAATATTAAATGTCACTTCAGTTTGAAAATATCAATCACTGATCCACCAATTGCCCCCAAAACACTCAGACAAAACCCCTGATCTCTCCTTTCAAATTTAGTTCTTGCTCACAGCCAGTTATACTTTTTATCCTTTTTTGATCCTTTTTCAACATTATGAGATGTAAAGTTTTTACTTTAATCTCGCCCTCACTCTCTCTCTGTCTGTCTCTCCCTCTGTCTCTGTTTCTCCCTCTGTTTGTCTCCCTCCCTCTCTGTCTCTCTCTCCCTTTCTCCCTCTGCATCTGTCTCTCTCCCTCCATCTGTCTCACTCGCTTTCTCCCTGTCTCTCTACCTCTGCAGCTGCCTGCCTCCCTTTCTGTCTGTCTCACTCTACATTTGCCTGCCTCCCTTTCTGTCTCTCTCCCTCTCCCTCTGTCTCTGTCCCACTCTGTCTGTGTCTCTCTCCATCTGTCTCTCACTCCCTCCATCTCTCCGTCCCTCTGCACATGGACAGCAATGCTTTGAGCCATTTCTTTGGTTAATTTTGAATCATTAACTCTTGCTTTTGTTGGGAATGTCAATGCTGTTTAAAAATATCAAACACTCATCTAACACTCATCCCTAAACCAGTCACATTAAAACGCAAATACCGGGCTGGGCAGACAATGGGGATTGTTACTGGGGTTTCGTCAAGGCCTCATTTCGCAATCTCTTCTGTCTCTCACTGTCTTCCACTTTCCTTCATCGCACCCAACTTTATAAATGGAGAGAAAGCTCCCTCCACTTTATACATAGAGAGGGAGTTCCCTCCACTTTATAGCTGCAGAGCGAGCTCCCTCTACTTTATGTACAGAAAGGGAGATCCCTCTGGTTTATATAGCTGCCGTGGTGGGATTTGAACCCCTGTCCCCAGGCCATCAGGTTGGGCCTCTGGATTACGTGACCAGTGATATTATCACTACCCAACTGCCTCCAAAATGGATGCGTACAGTGTCTGTCCCGTAATATCACTCACAATAGTTTCTGTGCTGTTACCCTGAACATGGTCCCGAATCAGAGACTCAAAGTTCACATTTTAACTGGGAAAAGGCAGGAACAGAGTGAAATGGGATTGATTTTGTCCCTGGATTCAGTGTCAACAGCAGACAGATCAGTTACATCTACAATAGAAATGCCAGGAGTGAACAAGGTCAATACAATAATATGGAAAATGTAAATGACGCCTCTCATAATTGTGGCATCCGTCCAGTATGAGGACAGATTTCTGGTTTATTCCAGAGAGAGGTCTTGCTCAGAAAATGTCATTGACATTGAAATGATTGTGTTTTATTCACCATATTATTGACATCAGAGTCAAAGCTGCTGACACTTTCACTTCTCCTTCTCTGCTTCACTGTGGTCCCTTCACTGTCACTGGACTACATTGTAAAATAGAAAGTATTGATGTGATGTTTTACTGGTTTTCACTCTATCAGTTGGAATCAAGAGTCTTTCCATTTATCTGTAGATTTTCAGCTGCAGCGCTGATGTTGGTGTTTTATTAATTAAACAATCCCACAATCTAACAGATTACTTTATAATTCCAGGAGAAGGAATTTCAATGATTGTGAGGTTTGTCTGGAAGTAGCTTTCGATCCTGTTTATTCCATGCATTGTAGATGAAGTGAAGAGTGTAGGTGAACAGGTGGAGACTTGAGTGTTCTGTAGATACATTAAATTATTCACAGAGGTTTCACCATTGAACAAACTGACTCAGAGAATAAAATCATTGAAACTGGGGCTGGTGAACAGAACACAGACGCAGAATGTGAGGAATAAATCATATGTGAAAAGCAGCATTAAGTAACAGTTTACAGGGTGTGAGTACTCCAGAGAGATAGGGAAGGAGAAAAGGAGCTGGGAGAACGAAACCGAGGGGAAGAGATGATAAGAAGTAAAGAGAAAGAGAAAGAAGCAGCAGTGTATATAATTCACTATCACAAAGTGCTGGAATGTCCAGAACAATTAGTGAGAGAAACTGAGTTGAAGTTGTCTGTTGTCAGATTGTGTTCATTTTCCTGTTGGACTTGATCCTCTGTGTTGATTTCTGTCAGGTCCTCATTTTGTTTTGTAGAAAGTTCCTATTCCTTACTTAGTGACTGAAGAAACAGAATAGAATCAGTTCATCACTGATGGTAATTCATTATTTAAATACTGCACTTTAAAATCTCTGTCACTGCTGATTTCAATAAAGAGCGAGGCTGATATCAGAAATATATTTACATTTCTATTTAATAGCCTGTACAAACTAAATATATTGACTAAATTGCAGAAACAATGAACTGTTCTCCAACACCAATAACCACAGGGATTATTGTTTGAATGTATGAATTGAGTTGTATTACTGGGATCGACAGATTAGATTTCCTCTAACACTCTGCTGCAGTCTCTCCCTGTGAATCTCAGCCTCTCCTCTCACTGTATTGAATCCTCAGTCTCCTCATCCATTGCTTCAGTTTATCCACTTTCCCAAACCATCTGCTCCAGTCTCCCCTCCTGTTCCAACATGTACTTTCCCTTCTCTCCCTCCCAATCTCACTCCCTGTCTCCACATCCAGCTGCCTCGTCCAACCTGATAGGAATACAGTAACATGGGAGCAGGAGGAGGCCATTCACCCCTTCGAGCTTGCTCCACCATTCTAGATCATGGCTGATACTCAAACTTAGCGCTGCAGTTTTCTGCCTTTTCCCATTTGATAACAGTCCCTGTCGGTTCCCTGAACCCAGAGCAACAAACCAGCTACACATCCCGCTCTCCCCAAACCTTCCTAAACAACAGTCTGGAGACTCATTCCCAATTAACCCATTGGATTCCATCTCTGTAAAACCCCTTCTCATTCCTCCACTGACACTGCATCCTCACTCAGTACTTCCAGTACATCCGGTGCTGACTTTATTCACTTTCTGCATCAATTTCCCAATTCATTATTAGTAACTGTGTTTTCAAACATTTCACTGTGACAAAGCACTGCCCGGGTCAATGAATCAGTTTTCACTGCTCGATGCAGCAACAAAGCTGGAAATTTCAGCCCAGATCCTGTCAAACTGCTGCTTTGTCTCCAGGTCTGATCAGTAATTTCTCTGCTTCCTTTTCTCTCTCTCTTCCAGTTAACTTGGTGGCGATTGTGATCCTGTCCCGAGGAAAGTGCGGTCTCTCCAAATGTATCAGTGTCTACCTGCTGGGAATGGCAGTGTCTGATCTCCTGGTCGTTATCACTGATCCCATATTGAACCGGATTGTTCCAATTTATTTCCCATATTCATTCCTGAGAATTACTCCTGTGTGTTCTCTCACTATTGTTCTGCTTTCTGCATCCACAGTTGTTTCTGTCTGGCTCACAGTCACTTTCACCTTTGATCGATTTGTGGCCATTTGTTGTGAGAAGCTGAAAACAAAATATTGCAGCGAGTAAAGGGCGGCTGTGGTTGTGGGAACAGTGACTGTGCTGGGCTGTTTAGAGTCTCTCCCCTGGTACTTTACACAGGAACAACAGTACATTATTGATAATGTTCCCATGGGTTGTGTTAATAAACTGAGCTTTTTCACTTCCCCCATATGGGGGGCATTTGAATTGTTTAACCTCATTTTAACCCCTTGTGTCCCGGTCTTTCTGATTTTGCTGCTCAATGTTCTGACTGTCAGACGGATTTTATTCTCCAGTAAAGTCCGCAGGGGATTCCGGCGCCACAGCAATGCAGAGAATCACAAGGACCCAGAGATGGAGAATCGCAGGAAATCAATTATTTTACTCTTCAGTATATCCGGAAGTTTTATCCTGTTATGGGTGACCCGGGTTGTGTATAACATTTATAGGAGAATTACAGATATTAATTATTATTCCTCCTACACTGACCCTCTCTATAATCACAGATCAAACATCAAAGATGCTGCAGATTCTCAGTTCCTGCACCAACACATGTATTTACATTGTGACCCAGACTAAATTCAGACAGGAGCTGAAGAAGGGGGTGAAATACCCTCTCAATCTCATTGTTAAATTAGTGAAATCAAAGAAAGAGCTGAAGGGTTTCAAACACTGGAACTAAATCCCATTCCCCCTCCTCCTCCCCCAGACCCCCAGCTCCACCTCCCACCCTCCACCCGCCTCTGTGATTATTTGACCAGCGCCATCTTTAGTCCTGGCAGCTGCCTGAACGTGGGCAGACCATGACGTTTCACTGGAATAGTGTACTTTTGCGCATGTGCGAGTACAGCGCCACCTTGCGGGTGCTTTGTAAACCACCGTATCCCGTGGACAAAGCTGCAAATCGCAGTGATTGTGATGTGTTGAGAGAGGGGGGCAGTAACTGCAGTGAGGCAGGGACACCAGCAGATGGAGATGGTGAGAGAGGGACAGTAACTGCAGTGAGGCAGGGACACCAGCAGATGGCGATGGTGAGCGAGAGACAGTAACTGCAGTGAGGCAGGGACACCAGCAGATGGAGATGGTGAGAGAGGGTCAGTAGCTGCAGTGAGGCAGGGACACCAGCAGATGGAGATGGTGAGAGGGGACAGTAGCTGCAATTAGGCAGGGACACCAACAGATGGAGATGGTGAGAGAGGGACATGAACTGCAGTGAGACAGGGACACCAGCAGATGGAGATGGTGAGAGAGGGGCAGTAACTGCAGTGAGACAGGGACACCAGCAGATGGAGATGGTGAGAGGGGACAGCAGCTGCAGTGAGACAAGAACACCAGGAGATGGAGATGGTGAGGAAGGGACCGTAACTGAAGTGACACAGGGACACCATCAGGTGAAGATGGTGAGAGAGGGACATTAACTGCAGTGAGACAGGGACACCAGGAGATGGAGATGGTGACGAAAGGACATTAACTGCAGTGAGACAGGGACACCAGCAGATGGAGATGGTGAGAGAGGGACATTAATTGCAGTGAGACAGGGAAACCAGGAGATGGAGATGGTGACGAAGGGACATTAACTGCAGTGAGACAGGGACACCAGGAGATGGAGATGGTGAGGAAGGGACAGTAACTGCAGTGACACAGGGACACCAGCAGATGGAGATGGTGAGAGAGGGACATTAACTGCAGTGAGACAGGGACACCAGGAGATGGAGATGGTGAGGAAGGGACAGTAACTGCAGTGAGACAGGGACACCAGCAGTGAGGCAGGTGAGAGAGGGACATTAACTGCAGTGAGACAGGGACACCAGCAGATGGAGATGCTGAGCCATTACTGATGGGAGATTCCCTTGCTGAGTTTGAAAGTTTCCACAAGTCTGAAGAATTTACTTTATTGTAAACTTGAGATGCTGAATAAAATAATTTCAATGCAACGTTTGTAAAATGGCTATTTTTCTATTGTGTGAACACTTGTAACATGAAACTCGTTCCTGTTTGGAAAGTTATATTGAGTGATTAACGGTAATGCATAAATGAAACAACAGGATCAAATAAAACTGAAACAGTTATTTAGAAATAAAAACTCTCAATATAAGTTGTGTAGAGTTCTTGATCACCTACGTTATGACATCTCTCTTTCTCACACTTCTCTTTCTATGTTGGTATCTTCTCTACTATCACTACGAGTAGTTGAAATTTTACTCCAATTGACCTTTGAAAGTTAATATTGAATCTGCTTTCAGAAACCTGTCAGACAGTGAATTCCAGACCATAATAACTCCCTGCCTATTTGTTTCACCCCTCTACTGGTGTAAACAGTCTCTCCTCATATCTCCAAAATTAGGGAAAGATTTTGAATGCAATGCAATTAATTTCTCCAGGACAGCAGCTGCAGAGGATCTGGAACCTCCTGAATGTGGACAAACAATGAACAAAAATCCCTCTGAATCCCCCGGGAGAACAGAGGGTAGAAACAGTCAGGAAGCAAATGGAAACAAGTGACACTTTATTGCAGCAGTAAAAACTCTTTGTCAGAATGTAAAGGTCTTTATTGCTGAACTTTATATAAACTGGAGGTGAAAAGTGGAAGATCTTTAATACCATTTGTGTTAAATGGCCATTTCCCAGCTTTGTGAACCCTTGTAACATTAAACTGGTGAATGTTAAGAAGGTTTTATTGATTGATTACAGTTAATACATAAATACAGCAGCATCAAATACAGGGCAAAGAATCATTGACAAATACAACTGTAAATATGGGTAAGTATTGTTGTCTGAAATGTCACTGGTTATAAAAGTACTCTTGGCTGCCTCATTAACCTGGCTCCAGTTTCAGTGTTTGTCACACAGTGGAAATGAAAAACCGAATAAAAACCGCATGTTTGTACTGCATTCAAACAGGCCTCTCCAGCGATAACACTTTGTCAGAATTTCAAGGTAATTGCAATGAGTCATTTTCTGAACTTTCTGTTAAGTGGAGGTGAATAGTGAAAGACATTTAATACAATGAGTGCTAAATGGTTATTATCCAAACCGGCCCCTCCAGGTTTTAAATTACAACAGTTTTTCTGTTCTGTTCATGAGGTTTTTGGGGAAGGGAGAGAGAGAGAGAGAGACAGACAGGTTTCTATCAGGAATGGTCCATTTGGGATATGTCTGGAATATCCCTCTCTCCCCCATTCGCTGTTTACACAGAGACTCACCTTGGACTGTCCCTTACCTGGGAGGGAGTGTCCAGATGGAGGAAGCTGAGAGCTGGTTGGTTAAGCTGCATTTTGGGTAGACTGTTTGTTTTGAGTGACAGGTTCTGGGATATATTAGGACAACATCAGACCACATTCTTTCCTTCCATGCAGCTGATTTGTGAAGGTGGGTTTCTGTGTCTCAATATCTGTGCCCAGGTGAATTGGAACTGATTACAGTGTGTGTGTGTGTGAGAGAGAGAGAGTCCAGTCTGAATCCCCCACTCTCTCTGTCCCAATCCTGACGCTTTTCTCCAAATCCCACCACAATGTCCCTCTCCAGGAACTCTTCCCCATGGATGAGCTGATGGAGGGAAGGCGTTCAAGTCCAACGACGGAAAGCAGACGGTGTGGGATGGTGAGTATCACATCTTTATTGTCTGTTTCTGCTGTTCTCCCTTCTTCTGACTCAGTCTCTTTCACTAAGTCACTCTCATTGAATCTCTCTCTCACAATCTCTCTGCGTTTCTCTGTCCTCTCTCTCAATCTCTCTGTGATTCTCTGTCCTCTCTCTCAATCTCTCTGTGATTCTCTGTCCTCTCTCTCAATCTTTCTGTGATTCTCTGTCCTCTCTCTCAATCTCTCTGTGATTCTCTGTCCTCTCTCTCAATCTCTTTGTGATTCTCTGTGTCTTTCTCACTGGCTTTCTGTCTGTCTCTTTGGTGCCTTCAATTTCTTTGTGTCTCTGTTATTTCCCTCCACTTTTTTCTCTCCACTTTTTTCCCTTCTCTCTTACTTTGTATCTTTCTGTCTTCCCTATTTCTCTTTCTATCATTTCTCTCTCTCTTTCAAAATTTTACTGTCTTTTCCTGACCCTATCCACCGCCCTCAATTTATCCACCGCCCTCAATATATCCACCGCCCACAATTTTTATCCACCATGCAAATCATTTTCCTGCAATTCCCCCCGCCAGAAAACATCCCCCCCTTGTACAGACACCCCCGATCTAAATAATCCTCATCTGCAGACAACTGTCTGATATCCCCTGTTAAATGACCCCCATCTAATACCCTCATTATCAACAGACCCCCATCTAATTATCCCCTTCCCTCTGTTACTAGACAACCCATCAAACTACCACCCGCCCAGGACAGATTCCCATCTAAATAGACCCCGGGAACAAACACTCATTTAAATTCCCCCCCCCCCGGGAACAAACTCCCATGTAAATACAGCCCCCAGGAACAGACCCCCATCTAAATACACCCCCCAGGAACAGACCCCCATCTAAATACCCCCCGGGAACAAACTCCCATCTTAATACCCCCACCCCAGAACAGACTGCCATCTAAATACACCCCCAAGAACAAACACCCATCTAAATACCTCCCCATGAACAAACTACCATCTAAATACCGCCCGGGGACAAACTCCCCTCTGAATAACCCCCAGGAACAAACTCCCATCTAAATAACTCCCCATGAACCAACTACCATCTAAATAACCCCCCGGGAACAAACTCCCCTCTGAATAACCCCCCAGGAACAAACTCCCATCTCAATACCCTCCTGGAACAAACTCCCCTCTGAATAACCCCCCCAGGAACAAAATCCCATCTAAATACCTCCCCATGAACAAACTACCATCTAAATACACCCCCCACCCCCACCCCCGGGAACAAACTCCCCTCTGAATAACCCCCTGGAACAAACTCCCATCTAAATACACCCCGGGAACAGACTCCCATCTCTATACCCCCCGTTCTGTGAACAGATTCCCATCTAAATACCCCCCCATTAACTGAACCCAATCTAATTCTCCCCCCGCTCTCCACTGTAAACTCTCCCGGTTTCTAAATACCCTCCCTGTCCTGTAAAAACTTCCCCTCTACTAATTTCCAACCTGTATCATCACCCCCGTGAACAGCCCCCTGCCCCCCCTCACCCACCACCGTGTTATTCCCACCTCCATCACTTTCCTGGGTTTGGCTCCGTCTCCCGACAATCTTTCATTCATTTTAATTCCAGACCTGTATAAGCCACTGGAATTCCAACAACTTGCTCCCAGATCCCCGTCACCTTTCACTCCTGTCCGGCCAAAATCAGGGCCGGGCATAGAGCAAGGACTTTCAGAGGCTAACTGGTATTCTGAGCCTTTAACGCACAGGAAGATCCCAGCCCCAGACACAGCCCTCTCTGCAGAAAGGTGTTTCACCTGCTCTCCCCATCGGCTTCAGGGAATCAAACAGAGGGAGACACACACAAACACTCACACTTTGATTTTGCACAGGGACGGGAAGAGGCTATTCAGCCCTTTGATCCTGTCCCACCCATGTTAGATCATGGCTGACGTGTCCCTTCCCCCATTGAACCACAAGGAGACAGACAGAGACTGTCGGGGAGCAGATACAGAGAGTCAAAGAAACACTGGGCTGGACTTGGACTTGGTGCCAATGGTGCAAACCAGGGTGGAGGGGAGGAGAGTGTTGTGTATCGGCTGTCCGTTCAGCATCTCTCCCCTGTTTTTACCTCAATGGGAGCAAAACTGGGCAGAGATGGAAAGCAGGATCCCCCTTCACAATCACCCTGTACAACACCAAGGCTGTGAGTTCAAATCCACCACCTGACAGAGGGAGAGAAACACAGAAAACAGATCCCGGGATGAGGACAGAACAGAGAGAGAGAAAAATAAATGGAAAGGTAGATGGAGAATGAGATGCAGGGAGTCCGACACCAGTGAGAGAAACTGAGAACAGAGGGTCAGAAATACTGAGAAGGGCATGGAGAGAGAGAGAAATGGAGATATTGAGAAAGATCATGACCAAGAGAGAGATGCAGAGACAGAAAGATATGGAGGGGCAGAGATACAAAGTAAGGTGCGTTTACAGAATAGAGAGGGATGCTGCGGGATGGGGGAAATGCAGAGATAATCTTGCAGGAAAGGAGGAGCAGCGATGGAAAGATTCAGGGATTTGGAAGTGAGTGAGAGAAGAAATGGAGTGAGAGAGAGACAGATAAAGATGCAGAGAGTCGCAGAAAGAGAGTGACAATGGAAACCTGTGAGACTCTAGAGAGAGGCAGAGATAGAAAGTATGTTGAGAGATACAGAGATAGGGATTTAAAGATGTGAAGAAACAGAGTTAGGAACAAGGAGGAAGGTGCAGGGAACAAGTTGCAGCAAGAGATGTAGAGAGGGAAATCTATGGGATTACATTGACTGTTCTGGAGCAGCGATTCCCAAACTATTCCCTTCGGAGCACCATCCAGCCCCCTCCCTTGTGGTAAAAAAAATTCCACAGACCCCCGAAAACACAAAATCAAAATACTGAGGATGCTGGAAATCTGAAATAAAAACTGTTCTGGAAATACTGAGCATTTCCAGCACTTTGTTTTTCTATCAGCCCCGAAATCACACAGTCTTCTTTTCTGGATCTAGAAATTGATTTGACAATGACAAATATATTTTTATTATTACTTTCCCTCCCTGGTTAAAGCTCTTGTCTGTGAATTCCACGTGGCCAATAGATTCTCCCTCTGCATCATCACAGCTGCAGCTTCCGAAAAGATTCTCCTTGGGAATAAGAAATAAAATTGATTCAAACAAAGCAAAGCATTTTTGAACAGAAATAAAACACAGCGAGAGCCCAGGACTCTCTCTCAAACTCACTGACATAAAGCAATCTCTCAGTGACTTACAAACACAGCCCCTGACACAGAGCCAGAGACTGGGAAGTGTAGATGTGTTTACCCTGTCATTTCCTGCTCTCTCTCTCTCTATTTCTCAGTGTGTCTCTCGACATCTGTTTCTGCCTCATTGTAAAAACACACAAACACTGGAGACCCCCATCCCCTCTCCTGTAGAAGGATAGAGAGAGAAATCCACATTCCCATCCCTGAAAAACTGATTTCAAATGGTCCCCCGGTGTTTCATTTCACTGTCAAATTCAGCCCACAGCCTAAAACACCAGCATTATTCGGGAATGAGAACAAGCCTTTACAAACCTTCACATTTCACCCATTTCATTGAATTTAGAATTTAGAACATTACAGCGCAGTACAGGCCCTTCGGCCCTCGATGTTACGCCGACCTGTGAAACCATCTGACCTACACTATTCCATTTTCATCCATGTGTCTATCCAATGTCCACTTAAATGCCCTTAAAGTTGGCGAATCTACTACTGCTGCAGGCAGGGCGTTCCACGCCCTTACTACTCTCTGAGGAAAGAAACTACCTCTCACATCTGTCCGATATCTATCACCCCTCAACTTGAAGCTATGTCCCCTCGTGTTTGCCATCACCATCCGAGGAAAAAGACGCTCACTATCCACCCTATCTAACCCTCTGATTATCTTATATGTCTCTATTAAGTCACCTCTCCTCCTCCTTCTCTCCAACGAAAACAACCTCAAGTCCCTCAGCCTTTCCTCGTAAGACCTTCCCTCCATACCAGGCAACATCCTAGTAAATCTCCTCTGCACCCTTTCCATAGCTTCCACATCCTTCCTATAATGCGGTGACCAGAACTGCACGCAATACTCCAGGTGCGGTCTCACCAGAGTTTTGTACAGCTGCAGCATGACCTCGTGGCTCCGAAACTCGACCCCCCTACTAATAAAAGCTAACACGCCATATGCCTTCTTAACAGCCCTATTAACCTGGTTAGCAACCTTCAGGGATTTATGTACCTGGACACCAAGATCTCTCTGTTCATCTACAGTACCAAGAATCCTCCCATTAGCCTGGTACTCTGCATTCCTGTTACTCCTTCCAAAGTGAATCACCTCACACTTTTCCGCATTAAACTCCATTTGCCATCTCTCAGCCCAGCTCTGCAGCCTATCTATGTCTCTCTGTACCCGACAACATCCTTCGGCACTATCCACAACTCCACAGACCTTAGTGTCATCTGCAAATTTACTAACCCACCCTTCTACACCCTCTTCCAGGTCATTTATAAAAATGACAAACAGCAGTGGCCCCAAAACAGATCCTTGCGGTACACCACTAGTAACTAAACTCCAGGATGAACATTTGCCATCAACCACCACCCTCTGTCTTCTTTCAGCTAGCCAATTTCTGATCCAAAGCTCTAAATCACCTTCAACCCCATACTTGCGTATTGCTGATTCACAGAAGTATTTGACACTCAATGAATCAGTTTTTAAAGTGGTCGTCACTGTTGTAATGTTGGAAATGCTGCAGGTCATTGGTACACAGCAAGATCCCACAAGCAGCAGTGTGATAACAGCCTGCAAGCTGTGCACAGCAAGATCCCAGCAATGGTGACACTTCAACTAAGGTTTGAGTGTGGATTTCTCTCTCTCTCTGTCTTTCTCCATCTTTCTCTGCCTTCCCTCCCTCACCCACACTCCGCCTGTCTCTCTCTCTCTCTCTCTCTGTTTAACCTGCCATCTCCAGCTGTTTCACACTCTCCCTCTTTTTCTCTCCACCTGTTTCTGCCTCAGTGTTGTAATGTAGAAATTGATGCAGGGAATGTATGCACAGCAGGATCCCACAATGTGATCATAGCCAAATATCCCATCACAGTCCTCAGAAAATGCTGAACTCCATCTTTAAACTGAAAACAACCTATATGCAGCTTCAAGTTCAGCTCTTGTAATTATTGGCCCTCAGGAGCAGTTGACACTCAATGAATTAATTTTGAAAGTGGTCCACTGTTGCAATGCAGGAAACCTGCAGGCAGTGTGTGCACAACAACATCCCACAGGCAGAAATCTGATATGCAGATAATCTGCTTTTAGTGCACAGCAAGATCCCAACAATGGTCACACTTCAATATTCAGTTTACCAAGGTTTTGTGTGTAGATTTCTCTCTCCCTCTCTCACTGTCACTGTCCATTTTTCTCTGCTTTCCCTCCCTCACACACACATCACATGTCGCTCTCTCTCTCTTCATTTAACCTGCCACCTCCAGCTGTTTCTCACTCTCCCTCTTTTTCTCTCCATTTGTTTCTGCCTCTGTGTTGTAATGTAGGAATTGATGCAGGGAATGGATGCACATCAGGATGCCACAATTGATTAAAAGGCATTGTTAAGCAAAATAGCACAGCAAGAGCCCAGGAATTGCCCTCAGTGACACAGACACTTTCTCAGCAACACCCAAATACAGACAAATCACATTTAATAAACCAAAGGATAAAAGCGTTCAGACAGCAACCTCCACCTCTCTGTGTCTGTCTCTGTATCTCTCTCCCTGTCTCTGTATCTCTCTCCCCTGTCTCTGTATCTCTCTCCCCTGTCTCTGTATTTCTCTCCCCTGTCTCTGTATCTCTCTCCCTGTCTCTGTATCTCTCTCCCCTGTCTCTGTATCTCTCTCCCCTGTCTGTGTATTTCTCTCCCCTGTCTCTGTATCTCCCTCCCTGTCTGTGTATTTCTCTCCTCTGTCTCTGTATCTCTCTCCCTGTCTCCGTATCTCTCTCCCTGTCTCCGTATCTCTCTCCCCTGTCTCTGTATCTCTCTCCCCTGTCTGTGTATTTCTCTCCCCTGTCTCTCTCTCTCCATCCATATCTGTTTTTGTCCCTCTATCTCATATGTAATCTTGACTTAAAATAGCTATGAAATATTTCTGTCTCACCATTTAAACCAACAACAAATCACACAACTGTGTGTGTTTTTAACTATTAAAGGTTTAAATAGAGAGACAGAGAGAAAGAATTCTGGAGAAAGATAGAGAGAATTCGAAACTCAGAACTTCAGTAAACTGAATAGTTTGAATCGGGAACATTTGACACTCAGTGAACTGTTTAAGTGCTCGTCACTATTGCAATGTTGGAAACACTGCATGCCATATGTGCACAGCAAGATCCCACAATTTACTTCACCCTCAAATTCACGTTACTGCCCTAAATACCAGCATCACTGTGGAATTATACCGGCTCCAAGCTCAGGACTTTAGTTCCGTCATATCACTCACAGTAGTTTCTGGGCTGTAACCCTGAACAAAGTCCCGAATCAGAGACTCAAGTTCACATTTTAACTGGGAAAAGACAGGAACAGAGTGAAACGGGATCGCTTTTGTCCCTGGATTCAGTGTCCACTGCAGACAGATCAGTTACATTTACAATAGAAATGCCAGGAGTGAACATGGTCAACACAATAATATGGAAAATGTAAATGACGCCACTCATAATTGAAGCATCCGTCCAGTATGAGTGCAGATTTCAGGTTTATTCCGAGAGAGGTCTCACTCAGAAAATGTCATTGACATTGAAATGATTGTGTTTTACCCACCACGTTATTTACATCAGAGTCAAAGCTGCTGATGTAATGTGTTTGTTCAGGATACTGTAACCAATAGCAATGATCAGGGGTATAACCATGTCAGTGGAGACTTATCCCCTGTATAAATCAGGACCCATTGGAATGGATCAGCTCAGAGTGCCTGCTGGAGCTGTGGATTCCAGGCTAATAGAAGTCTCTGCTTCTCATAGAAATGGGATATCCAGTAATGTATCAGATAGAAGACATTTATTATCCTGTACTTGCAGCAATTGGAGTTGCTGGGAAGCAGTATCTCAGCTGTTAATGGTGTAAATCGATGTTAACTGTGCTGCTGTCGGTATTATTTCTCAATGTGTGTGTTACACATCCCCCAGCTCTTTTCCAGCAATTTACTGATGGAATTTCCTCACTGTCCACACTTTCATTCTTGCAGGAGCTGCATTATGTCTTTAATTGTATTGCTTTAAGTAACCCTGGCATTGCTACTGGATTATTCTGTGTATGGAATGTATTTGAAGGAACGGTCTTGGTTAGGATCAAGAATCAGACCATCAGGAGCTTTTAACAGTTTCATGATGTGGATTTAGCCAGTCCTGGAATATTTTTATGATTTTGTTTTCTGTGATTGAGAATGAAACATCTCACGGTCTCAGTGTTACAAGCGGACAGAACAAAATACTCCCTCCTCAATAACATGGCTTAGTCTAACAGTGATTTCAATGTATTTATTGATTATCACTGTTATCAAATATTATTTCATTCTGTGTGTGTCTGACGCTGCTTCAGAAGTCTGGCTACTGAACTGAGTTTGCTGCTGACACTTTCACTTCTCCTTCTCTGCTTCACTGTGGACCTTCACTGTCACTGGACTACATTGTAAAATAGAAAGTATTGATGTGATGTTTTACTGGTTTTCACTCTATAGGTTGGAATCAAGAGTCTTTCCATTTATCTGTAGATTATCAGCTGCAGTGCTGATGTTGGTGTTTTATTAATTAAACAATACCACATTCAAACAGATTACTTTATAATTCCAGGAGAAGGAATTTCAATGATTGTGAGGTTTGTCTGGAAGTATCTTTCGATCCTGTTTATTCCATGCATTGTAGATGAAGTGAAGAGTGCAGGTGAACAGGTGGATACTTGAGTGTTCTGCAGATACAGTAAATTATTCACAGAGGTTTCACCATTGAACAAACTGACTCTGAGAACAGAATCATTGAACCTGGGGCTGGTGAACAGAGATTAGATTTCCTCTACCACTCTGCTGCAGTCTCTCCCTGTGAATCTCAGCCTCTCCTCTCACTGTATTGAATCCTCAGTCTCCTCATCCATTGCTTCAGTTTATCCACTTTCCCAAACCATCTGCTCCAGTCTCCCCTCCTGCTCCAACATGTCCTTTTCCTTCTCTCCCTCCCAATCTCACTCACTGGCTCCACCTCCATGTCCTTTGTCCAACCTGATAGGAATACAGTAACATGGGAGCTGGAGGTGGCCATTCAGCCCTTAGAGCCTGCTCTGCCATTCTTGATCTTTGCTGATGCTCTAACACAGTGCTGCAGTTTTCCCATTTGATGACAGTCTATGTCTTTTCCCTGAACCCAGAGCAACAAACCAGCTACACATCCCGCTCTCCCCAAACCTTCCCAACCAACAGTCTGGAGACACATTCCCAATTAACCCATTGGATTCCATCTCTGTAAAACCCTTTCTCATTTCCCCACTGACACTGCATCCTCACTCAGTACTTCCAGTAGATCCGGTGCTGACTTTATTCACTTTCTGCATCAATTTCCCAATTCATTATTAATAATTGTGTTTTCAAACATTTCAATGTGACAAAGCACTGCCCGGGTCAATGAATCAGTTTTCACTGCTCGATGCAGCCACAAAGCTGGAAATTTCAGCCCAGATCCTGTCAAACTGCTGCTTTGTCTCCATCTGATCAGTAATTTCTCTGCTTCCTTTTCTCTCTCTCTTCCAGTTAACTTGGTGGCGATTGTGATCCTGTCCCGAGGAAAGTGCGGTCTCTCCAAATGTATCAGTGTCTACCTGGTGGGAATGGCAGTGTCTGATCTCCTGGTCGTTATCACTGATCCCATATTGTACTGGATTGTTTTAATTTATTTCCCATATTCATTCCTCAGAATTACTCCTGTGTGTTCTCTCATTCTCTTTCTGCTTTCTGCATCCTCAGTTGTTTCTGTCTGGCTCACAGTCACTTTCACCTTTGATCGATTTGTGGCCATTTGTTGTGAGAAGCTGAAAACAAAATATTGCAGCGAGAAAAGGGCGGCTGTGGTTGTGGGAACAGTGAGTGTGCTGGGCTGTTTAGAGTCTCTCCCCTGGTACTTTACACAGGAACAAAAATACATTATTGATAATGTTCCCATGGGTTGTGTTACTAAACTGAGCTTCTTCACTTCCCCCATATGGGGGGCATTTGAATTGTTTGACCTCATTTTAACTCCTTGTGTCCCGGTCATTCTGATTTTGCTGCTCAATGTTCTGACTGTCAGACGGATTTTATTCTCCAGTAAAGTCCGCAGGGGATTTCGGCTCCACAGCAATGCAGAGAATCACAAGGACCCAGAGATGGAGAATCGCATGAAATCAATTATTTTACTCTTCAGTATATCCGGCAGTCTTATCCTGTTATGGGTGACCCGGCTTGTGTTTCCCTTTTATACTCGAATTACAGATATTTATTATTATTCCTCCGACACTGACCCTCTCTTTATCACAGAACAAACATCAAAGATGCTGCAGCTTCTCAGTTCCTGCACCAACACATGTATATACATTGTGTCCCAGACTAAATTCAGACAGGAGCTGAAGAAGGGGGTGAAATACCCTCTCAATCTCATTGTTAAATTAGTGAAATCATAGAAAGAGCTGAAGGGTTTCAAACACTGGAACTAAATCCCATTCCCCCTCCTCCTCCCCCCCCCCCAGACCCCCAGCTCCACCTCCCACCCTCCACCCGCCTCTGTGATTATTTGACAGGCGCCATCTTTAGTCCTGGCAGCGAATGAACGTGCAGACCCTGATGGTTAACGGGAATAGGATACGTTTGCGCATCTGCCAGTACAGCGCCACCTCGTGGTTGCTGTTGTCAACAACAGCAGCCAGTGGATAAACATGCAAATCGGAGTGAATGTGAGGTCGTGAACAGGGCAGTAACTGCAGTGTGTCAGGGACACCAGCAGATGGAGATGGAAAGAGGGGAGCAGTAACTGCAGTGAGGCAGTGACACCAGCAGATGCAGATGGTGAGTGGGCAAGTAGCTGCAGTAAGACAGGGATACCAGCAGATGGCGATGGTGAGAGGGGACAGTAACCGCAGTGAGGCAGGGGTACCAGGAGATGGAGATGGTGAGAAAGGGACAGTAACTGAACTGACACAGGGACACCAGCAGATGGAGATGGTGAGAGGGGGACAGTAACTGCAGTGAGGCAGGGGTACCAGCCTATCGAGATGGTGAGAGGGGGACAGTAACTGCAATGAGACAGGGACACCAGCAGATGGAGATGGTGAGATGGGGCAGTTACTGAAGTGACACAGGGACACCAGGAGATGGATATGGTGAGGAAAGGACAGTAACTCCGTGACACAGGGACACCAGCAGATGGATGTAGTGAGAGGGGGGCAGTAACTGCAGTGAGGCAGGGACACCAGCAGATGGAGATGGTGAGAGAGGGACATTAACTGCGGTGAGACAGGGGTACCAGCCTTTCGAGATGGTGAGAGGGGGACAGTAACTGCAATGAGACAGGGACGCCAGCAGATGGAGATGGTGAGAGAGGGCCATTAACTGCAGTGAGACAGGGGTACCAGCCTTTCTAGATGGTGAGAGGGGGACAGTAACTGCAGTGAGTCAGGGACACCAGCAGATGGAGGTGGTGAGCCATTACTGATGGGAGATTCCCTTGCTGAGTTTGAAAGTTTCCACTCGTCTGAAGAATTTACTTGATTGTAAACTTGAGATGCTGAATAAAATAATTTCAATGCAACTTTTGTAAAATGGCTATTTTTCTACTGTGTGAACACTTGTAACATGAAACTCGTTCCTGTTTGGAAAGTTATATTGAGTGATTAAAGGTAATGTATAAATAAGACAACAGGATCAAATAAAACTCAAACAGTCATTTATAAATAAAAACTGTCAATATAAGTTGTGTTGAGTTCTTGATCACCTACGTTATGACATCTCTCTCACACACTTCTCTTTCTATGCTGGTATTAGATTAGATTAGAGATACAGCACTGAAACAGGCCCTTTGGCCCACCGAGTCTGTGCCGAACATTTTATACTAATCCAACACTGATCCCATATTCCTACCAAACATCCCCACCTGTCCCTATATTTCCTTACCACCTACCCATACTAGTGACAATTTATAATGGCCAATTTACCTATCAACCTGCAAGTCTTTTGGCTTGTGGGAGGAAACCGGAGCACCCGGAGAAAACCCACGCAAACACAGGGAGAACTTGCAAATTCCACACAGGCAGTACCCGGAATCGAACCCAGGTCCCTGGAGCTGTGGGGCTGCGGTGCTAACCACTCCGCCACTGTGCCGCCCCTATTTTCTCTACCATAACTAAGAGTAGTTGAAATTTTACTCCAATTGACCTTTGAAATTTCATATTGAATCTGCTTTCAGAAACCTGTCAGACAGTGAATTCCAGACCACAATAACTCCCTGCCTATTTGTTTCACCCCTCTACTAGTGTAAACAGTCTATCCTCATATCTCCAAAATGAGGGAAAGATTTTGAATGCAATGCAATTAATTTCTCCAGGACAGCAGCTGCAGAGGATCTGGAACCTCCTGAACGTGGACAAACAATGAACAAATATCCCTCTGAATCCCCCAGGAGAGCAGAGGATAGAAACAGTCTGGAAGCAAATGGAAACAAGTGACACTTTATTGCAGCAGTAAAAACACTTTGTCAGAAAGTAGAGGTCTTTATTGCTGAACTTTATATAAACTGGAGGTGAAAAGTGGAAGATCTTTAATACCATTTGTGATAAATGGCCATTTCCCAGCTTTGTAAACCCTTGTAACATTAAACTGGTGAATGTTAAGAATGTTTTATTGATTGATTACAGCTAATACATAAATACAGCAGCATCAAATACAGGGCAAAGAATCATTGACAAATACAACTGTAAATATGGGTAAGAATTGTTGTGTGAAATGTCACTGGTGATAAAAGTTCTCTTCACTGCCTCATTAACCTGGCTCTAGTTTCAGTCTTTGTCACACAGTGGAAATGAAAAACCGAATAAAAACCGCATGTTTGCACTGCAGTCAAACAGGCCTCTCCAGCAATAACACTTTGTCAGAATTTCAAGGTAATTGCAATGAGTCATTTTCTGAACTTTCTGTTAAGTGGAGGTGAATAGTGAAAGACATTTAATACAATCTGTGTTAAATGGTTATTATCCAAACCGGCCCCTCCAGGTTTTAAATTACAGCAGTTTTTCTGTTCTGTTAATGAGGCTTTTGGGGGAGGGAGAGTGAGAGAGAGAGGCAGACAGGTTTCTCTCTGGAATGGTCCATTTGGGATATGTCTGGAATATCCCTCTCTCCCCCATTCGCTGTTTACACAGAGACTCACCTTGGACTGTCCCATACCTGGGAGGGAGTGTCCAGATGGAGGAAGCTGAGAGCTGGTTGGTTAAGCTGCAATTTGGGCAGACTGTCTGTTTTATGTGACAGGTTCTGGGATATTTTAGGACAACATCAGACCACATTCTTTCCTTCCATGCGTCTGGTTTCTGAAGGTGAGTTTCTGTGTCTCAATCTCTGTGCCCAGGTGAATTGGAACTGATTACAGTGTGTGTGTGAGAGAGTCCGGTCTGAATCCCCCACACTCTCTGTCCCTGTCCTGACGCTTGTCTCCAATCCCACCACAATGCCCCTCTCCAGGATCTCTTCCCCATGGATGAGCTGATGGCGGGAAGGTGTTGGAGTCCAACGATGGAAAGCAGACGGTGTGGGATGGTGAGTATCACATCTTTATTGTCTGTTTCTGCTTTTCTCCTTTCTTCTGACTCAGTCTCTTTCACTAAGTCTCTCTCACTGAATCTCTCTCTCATTCAATCTCTCTCTCACTGAATCTCTCACTGAATCTCTCTCCCACTAAATCTCTCTCTCACTCAATCTCTCTCTCACTCAATCGCTCTCTCACTCAATCTCTCTCTCACTCAATCTCTCTCTCACTCAATCTCTCTCTCACTGAATCTCTCTCTCACTCAATGTCTCTCTCATTCAATCTCTCTCTCACTGAATCTCTCTCGCACTGAATCTCTCTCCCACTGAATCTCTCTCTCACTCAATCTCTCTCTCACTGAATCTCTCTCCCAGTGAATCTCTCTCCCACTGAATCTCTCTCCCACTCAATCTCTCTCCCACTCAATCTCTCTCCCACTCAATCACTCTCACACTGAGTCGCTCTCTCACTCAATCTCTCTCTCACCCAATCTCTCTCTCACTCAATCTCTCTCTCACTCAACCTCTCTCTCACTGAGACTCTCTCACTCTATCTCTCTCCCACTCAATCTCTCTCTCACTCAATCTCTCTCTCACTCAATCTCTCTCTCACTCAATCTCTCTCTCACTGAAATTCTCTCTCACTGAAACTCTCTCTCACTGAATCTCTCTCTCTCACTGAATCTCTCTCTCACTGAAACTCTCTCTCACTGAAACTCTCTCACTCAATCTCTCTCTCACTCAATCTCTCTCTCACTCAATCTCTCTCTCACTCAATCTCTCTCTCTCACTCAATCTCTCTCTCACTTAAACTCTCTCTCACTTAAACTCTCTCTCACTCAAACTCTCTCTCACTCAAACTCTCTCTCACTCAATCTCTCTCTCACTGAAACTCTCTCTCACTGAATCTCCCTCTCACTGAATCGCTCTCTCACTGAATCTCTCTCCCACTGAATCTCTCTCCCACTCAATCTCTCTCTCACTCAATCTCTCTCTCACTCAATCTCTCTCTCTCACTCAATCTCTCTCTCACTTAAACTCTCTCTCACTCAAACTCTCTCTCACTCAAACTCTCTCTCACTCAAACTCTCTCTCACTGAATCTCTCTCTCACTGAAACTCTCTCTCACTGAAACTCTCCCTCTCACTGAATCTCCCTCTCACTGAATCTCTCTCTCACTGAATCTCTCTCTCACTCAATCTCTCTCGCACTCAATCTCTCTCTCACTGAAATTCTCTCTCACTCAATCTCTCTCTCTCACTCAATCTCTCTCTCACTTAAACTCTCTCTCACTCAAACTCTCTCTCACTGAAACTCTCTCTCACTGAATCTCTCTCTCACTGAAACTCTCTCTCACTGAAACTCTCTCTCTCACTGAATCTCCCTCTCACTGAATCTCTCTCTCACTGAATCTCTCTCTCACTGAATCTCTCTCTCACTCAATCTCTCTCGCACTCAATCTCTCTCGCACTCAATCTCTCTCTCACTGAAATTCTCTCTCACTCAATCTTTCTCTCTCACTGAAACTCTCTCTCTCACTGAATCTCCCTCTCACTGAATCTCCCTCTCACTGAATCTCTCTCTCACTGAATCTCTCTCGCACTCAATCTCTCTCGCACTCAATCTCTCTCGCACTCAATCTCTCTCGCACTCAATCTCTCTCGCACTCAATCTCTCTCGCACTCAATCTCTCTCGCACTCTATCTCTCTCGCACTCAATCTCTCTCGCACTCAATCTCTCTCGCACTCTATCTCTCTCGCACTCAATCTCTCTCGCACTCTATCTCTCTCGCACTCTATCTCTCTCGCACTCAATCTCTCTCGCACTCTATCTCTCTCGCACTCTATCTCTCTCGCACTCTATCTCTCTCGCACTCTATCTCTCTCGCACTCGATCTCTCTCGCACTCTCTCTCTCTCTCACTCAATCGCTCTCTCACTCAATCTCTCTCTCACTCAATCTCTCTCTCACTCGATCTCTCTCTCACTGAATCTCTCTCTCACTCAATGTCTCTCTCATTCAATCTCTCTCTCACTGAATCTCTCTCGCACTGAATCTCTCTCCCACTGAATCTCTCTCCCACTGAATCTCTCTCCCACTCAATCTCTCTCTCACTGAATCTCTCTCCCACTGAATCTCTCTCCCACTGAATCTCTCTCCGACTGAATCTCTCTCCCACTCAATCTCTCTCCCACTCAATCTCTCTCCCACTCAATCTCTCTCCCACTCAATCACTCTCACACTGAGTCGCTCTCTCACTCAATCTCTCTCTCACCCAATCTCTCTCCCACTCAATCACTCTCCCACTCAATCTCTCTCCCACTCAATCACTCTCACACTGAGTCGCTCTCTCACTCAATCTCTCTCTCACCCAATCTCTCTCTCACTCAATCTCTCTCTCACTCAACCTCTCTCTCACTGAAACTCTCTCTCACTGAATCTCCCTCTCACTGAATCGCTCTCTCACTGAATCTCTCTCCCACTGAATCTCTCTCCCACTGAATCTCTCTCCCACTCAATCTCTCTCTCACTCAATCTCTCTCTCACTCAATCTCTCTCTCACTCAATCTCTCTCTCTCACTCAATCTCTCTCTCACTTAAACTCTCTCTCACTCAAACTCTCTCTCACTGAATCTCTCTCTCACTGAATCTCTCTCTCACTCAATCTCTCTCTCACTCAATCTCTCTCTCACTCAATCTCTCTCTCACTCAATCTCTCTCTCACTCAATCTCTCTCTCACTCAATCTCTCTCTCACTCAATCTCTCTCTCTCACTCAATCTCTCTCTCACTTAAACTCTCTCTCACTCAAACTCTCTCTCACTGAAACTCTCTCTCACTGAAACTCTCTCTCACTGAATCTCTCTCTCACTGAAACTCTCTCACTGAAACTCTCTCTCACTGAAACTCTCTCTCTCACTGAATCTACCTCTCACTGAATCTCTCTCTCACTGAATCTCTCTCTCACTCAATCTCTCTCGCACTCAATCTCTCTCTCACTGAAATTCTCTCTCACTCAATCTCTCTCTCACTCAATCTCTCTCTCACTCAATCTCTCCTCACTCAATCTCTCCTCACTCAATCTCTCTCCCACTCAATCTCTCACTCACTGAATCTCTCTCTCTCTCTCAATCTCTCTCTCTCTCAATCTCTCTCGCACTGAATCTCTCTCTCACTCTCTCTATTTCTGAATCTCTCCCTCACCTTGTATTTCTGCCTCTGTTTTTCTCACTATCTCTCTGTTCCTCCATCTCTCTCTCTCTCCCTCACTTTGTGTTTCTCTCTCTCTCTGAGTGATTGTGCGTCTTTCTGTCTCAATGGCTTTCTCTGTCCTCTCTCACAATCTCTCTGTGATTCTCTGTCCTCTCTCTCAATCTCTCTGTGATTCTCTGTCCTCTCTCTCAATCTCTCTGTGATTCTGTGTCCTCTCTCTCAATCTCTCTGTGATTCTCTGTCCTCTCTCTCAATCTCTCTGTGATTCTCTGTCCTCTCTCTCAATCTCTCTGTGATTCTCTGTCCTCTCTCTCAATCTCTCTGTGTTTCTCTGTCCTCTCTCTCAATCTCTCTGTGATTCGCTGTCCTCTCTCTCAATCTCTCTGTGATTCTGTGTCCTCTCTCTCAATCTCTCTGTGATTCTCTGTCATCTCTCTCAATCTCTCTGTGATTCTCTGTCCTCTCTCAATCTCTCTGTGATTCTCGGTCCTCTCTCTCAATCTCTCTGTGATTCTCTGCCCTCTCTCTCAATCTCTCTGTGATTCTCTGTCCTCTCTCTCAATTTCTCTGTGATTCTGTGTCCTCTCTCTCAATCTCTCTGTGATTCTCTGTCCTCTCTCTCAATCTCGCTGTGATTCTCTGTCCTCTCTCTCAATCTCTCTGTGATTCTCTGTCCTCTCTCTCAATCTCTCTGTGTTTCTCTGTCCTCTCTCTCAATCTCTCTGTGATTCTCTCAATCTCTCTCAATCTCTCTGTGTTTCTCTGTCCTCTCTCTCAATCTCTCTGTGATTCTCTGCCCTCTCTCTCAATCTCGCTGTGATTCTTTGTCCTCGCTCTCAATCTCTCTGTGTTTCTCTGTCCTCTCTCTCAATCTCTCTGTGATTCTCTGTGACTTTCTCACTGGCTTTCTGTCTGTCTCTTTGGTGCCTTCAATTTCTTTGTGTCTCTGTTCTTTCCCTCCACTTTTTTCCCTTCTCTTTCTCTCTCTCTTTCTTTGTATCTTTCTGTCTTCTCTATTTCTCTTTCTATTATTTCGCTCTCTCTTTCCAAATGTTTCTGTCTTTTCCTGACCCTATCCACCATGCTCAATTTATCCACCACCCTCAATTTATCCAACGAGCTCAATTTATCCACCGCGTTCAATTTATCCACTGCCCTCAATTTATCCACCGCCCTCAATTTATCCACCGCCCTCAATTTTTATCCACCATGCAAATCTTCTTCCTGCAATTCCCCCCGCCAGAAAACATCCCCCCCTTATACAGACACCCCCGATCTAAATAATCCTCATCTGCAGACAACTGTCTGATATCCCCTGTTAAATGACCCCCATCTAATGCCCTCATTATCAACAGACCCCCATCTAATTATTCACTTCCCTCTGTCACAAGACAACCCATCAAACTACCACCCGCCCAGGACAGATTGCCATCTAAATAGACCCCGGGAACATACACCCATTTAAATTCCCCCTCCGGGAACAAACTCCCATCCGAATACACCCCCAGTAACTGACTCCCATCTAAATACCCCCCGGGAACAAACTCCCTTCTTAATACCCCCACCCCGGAACAGACCCCCATCCAAATACCCCCCGGGAACAAACTCCCATCTTAATACCCCCCGGGAACAAACACCCAACTGAATACATCCCCCGAACAAACTCCCATGTAAATACAACCCCAGGAACAAACTCCCATCTAAATACCTCCCCATGAACAAACTACCATCGAAATAACCCCCCGGGAACAAACTCCCCTCTGAATAACCCCCCAGGAACAAACTCCCATCTAAATACCCCCACCCCGGAACAGACTGCCATCTAAATACACCCCCCAGAACAAACTGCCATCTAACTACACCCCAGGAACAAACTCCCATCTAAATACCCTCCCAGGAACAAACTCCCATCTAAATACCCCCACCCCGGAACAGACTGCCATCTAAATACCCCCCGGGAACAAACGCCCAACTGAATACATCCCCAGAACAAACACCCATCTAAATACACCCCCAGGAACAAACTCCCATTTAAATACCTCCCCATGAACAAACCTCCATCTAAATAAACCCCCGGGAACAAAGTTCCCTCTGAATAACCCCCCAGGAACAAACTCCCATCTAAATACCTCCCCATGAACAAACTACCATCTAAATACCCCCCCCCCCCACCCCGGGAACAAACTCCCCTCTGAATAACCCCCCAGGAAAAAACTCCCATCTAAATACCTCCCCATGAACAAACTACCATCTAAATACCCCCCGGGAACAAACTCCCCTCTGAATAACCCTGCAGGAACAAACTCCCATCTCAAAACCCTCCTGGAACAAACTCCCCTCTGAATAACCCTGCAGGAACAAACTCCCATCTCAAAACCCTCGTGGAACAAACTCCCCTCTGAATAACCCTGCAGGAACAAACTCCCATCTCAATACCCTCCTGGAACAAACTCCCCTCTGAATAACCCTCCAGGAACAAACTCCCATCTAAATACCCCCCGGGAATAGACTCCCATCTTTATTCCCGCCCGCAACAGACCCCCATCTAAATACCCACCGTTCTGTGAACAGTCTCCCATCTAAATACCCCCCCATTAACTGAACCCAATCTAATTCTCCCCCCGCTCTCCACTGTAAAGTCTCCCGGTTTCTAAATACCCTCCCTGTCCTGTGAAAGCTTCCCCACTACTAATTCCCACCCTGTATCATCACCCCAGTGAACAGCCCCCTACCGCCCTCATTCCCCACCGTGTTATTCCCACCTCCATCACTTTCCTGGGTTTGGCTCCATCTCCCGACAATCTTTCGTTCATTTTAATTCCAGATCTGGATAAGCCACTGGAATTCCAACAACTTGCTCCCAGATCCCCGGCACCTTTAACTCCTGTCCGGCCAAAATCAGGGCCGGGCATAGAGCAAGGACCTTCAGAGGCTAACTGGCATTCTGAGCCTTTAACGCACAGGACACAGCCCTCTCTGCAGAAAGGTGTTTCACCTGCTCTCCCCATCGGCTTCAGGGAATCAAACAGAGGGAGACACACACAAACACTCACACATTGATTTTGCACAGGGACGGGAAGAGGCTATACAGCCCTTTGATCCTGTCCCACCCATGTTAGATAATGGCTGACTTGTCCCTTCCCCCATTGAACCACAAGGAGACAGGCAGAGACAGTCTGGGAGCAGATACACAGAGAGTCAAAGAAACACTGGGCTGGACTCGGACTTGGTGCCAATGGTGCAAACCAGGGTGGAGGGGAGGAGGGTGGTTGTGTATCGGCTGTCCATTCAGAATCTCTACCCTGTTTTTACCTCAATGGGAGCAAAACTGGGCAGAGATGGAAAGGATTCCACTTCACAATCACCCTGTACAACACCAAGGCTGTGAGTTCAAATCCACCACCTGACAGAGGGACAGAAACACAGAAAACAGATCCTGGGATTAGGACAGAACAGAGAGAGAGAAAAATAAATGGAAAGGGAGCTGGAGAATGAGATGCAGGGAGTCCGAAACCAGTGAGAGAAACTGAGAACAGAGGGTCAGAAATACCGAGAAGAGCAGAGAGAGAGAGAAATGGAAAAATGCACAGAGATGTAGATATTGAGAAAGAAAGCAGACAAAGAGAGAGATGCAGAGACAGAAAGATGTGGAGGGGCAGAGATACAAAGTAAGATGCGTTTACAGAATAGAGAGGGATGTTGCAGGATGGGGGAAATGCAGAGATAATCTTGCAGGAAAGGAGGAGCCGCGATGGAAAGATTCAGGGATTTGGAAGTGAGTGAGAGAAGAAATGAAGTGAGAGAGAGACAGATAAAGATGCAGAGAGTCGCAGAAAGAGAATGACAATGGAAACCTGTGAGACTCCAGAGAGAGGCAGAGATAGAAAGGATGTTGAGAGATACAGAGATAGGGATTTAAAGTTGTGAAGAAACAGAGTTAGGAACAAGGAGGAAGGTGCAGGGAACAAGTAGCAGCAAGAGATGGAGAGAGGGAAATCTATGGGATTACATTGACTGTTCTGGAGCAGCGATTCCCAAACTATTCCCTTCGGAGCACCCTCCATCCCCCTCCCTTGTGGTAAAAAAAATCCACAGACCCCCGAAAACACAAAATCAAAATACTGCGGATGCTGGAAATCTGAAATAAAAACTGTTCTGGAAATATTGAGCATTTCCAGCACTTTGTTTTTCTATCAGCCCCGAAAACACCCCCCCGCAATTTACCCCCCCCCCCGCAATGTACCCCCCCCCGGAATTAACCCCCCCCCGAAATTATTCCCCACCCCCGCAATTATATCCCCCCCGCAATTATATCCCCCCCCGCAATTTATTCCCCCCCCCGCAATTTATTCCCCCCCGCAATTTATTCCCCCCCCCGCAATTTATTCCCCCCCCGCAATATGTCTCCCCCCCGGATAACATTCCCTTTTTGTACAGACCCCCACCCAATCTAAATAATCCTCATCTACAGACCCCTATCTGATATCTCCTGTTAACTGACCCCCATCTAATACCCTCACGATCACCAGACCCAGGAACAGACCCCCATCTAATTATCCCCTACCCCCGTTACAAGACAACCCATCCAAATACCCCCCCCCCCCCCAGGACCGAGTCCCATCTAGATACCCCCCCCCCCTCCCCGGACCGAGTCCCATCTAGATACCTCGGCAGGACCGAGTCCCATCTAGATACCCCCCCCCCAGGAACAGACTCCCATCTAAAATACCCCCCCAGGACCGAGTCCCATCTAGATACCTCCCCCAGGAACAGACTCCCATCTAGATACCCCCCCAGGACCGAGTCCAATCTAAATACCCCCCCAGGAACAGACCCCCATTTAATTATCCCCTTCCCCTGTTACAAGACAACCCATCTAAATACCACCCCCCCAGGACCGAGTCCCATCTAAATACCCCCCCAGGAACAGACCCCCATCTAATTATCCCCTTCCCCCTGTTACAAGACAACACATCTAGATACCCCCCCCCCCACCAGGACGAGTCCCATCTAGATACCGCCCCCCCCAGGACCGAGTCCCATCTAGATACATCGGCAGGACCGAGTCCCATCTAGATACCCCCCCAGGACCGAGTCCCATCTAGATACCCCCCCAGGGACAGCCTCCCATCTAAATACCCTCCCAGGAACAGACCCCCATCTAAATACCCCCCCTTCCGGGGACAGACCCCCATCTAAATACCCCCCCCCGGGGACAGACCGCCATCTAAGTACTAACCCCGGGACAGACCCCGATCTAAATACTAACCCTGGGGACAGACCCCCATCTAAATACTAACCCTGGGGACAGACCCCCATCTAAATACATCCCCGGGGACAGACCCCCATTTTGATAGCCCACCCGGGAAGAGAACCCCATCTAACTATCCCCCCAGGAACAGACCCCCATCTAAATACTAACCCCGGGGACAGACCCCCATCTAACTACTAACCCTGGGGACAGACCCCCATCTAAGTACGAACCCCGGGGACAGACCCCCATCTAAATACATCCCCGTGGACAGACCCCCATCTAAATACATCCCTGGGGACAGACCCCCATCTAAATACATCCCCGGGGACAGACCCCCATCTAAATATACCCTTATAATACCCCTATTACAAATACCTGACTGGAACAGACCCCCATGTAAATACCATCCCCCCGGGGACAGACCCCCATCTAAACCCCCCCCCCCGGGGACAGACCGCCATCTAAATACCCCCCCGGGGACAGACCACCATCTAAGTACTAACCCTGGGGACAGACCGCCATCTAAGTACTAACCCTGGGGACAGACCCCGATCTAAATAGATCCCCGGGGACAGACCCCCATCTAAATACATCCCTGGGGACAGACACCGATCTAAATAGATCCCCGGGGACAGACCCCCATCTAAATACATCCCCGGGGACAGACCCCCATCTAAATACTAACACCGGTGACAGACCCCCAACTAAATACCAACCCCGGGGACATACCGCCATCTAAATACATCCCCGGGGACAGACCGCCATCTAAATAGTAACCCTGGGGACAGACCCCCATCTAAATAGTAACCCCGGGGACAGACCCCCATCTAAATACATCCCCGGGGACAGAACCCCATCTAACTATCCCCCCGGGGACAGACCCCCATCTAAATACAAACCCTGTGGAAAGACCCCCATCTAAATAGAAACCCCGGGGACAGACCCCCATCCAAATACAAACCCCGGGGACAGACCCCCATCTAAATACTAACCCCGGGGGCAGACCCCCATCTAAATCCCCCCCGGGGACAGACCCCCATCTAAATACCATCTGAATATGCAGAGAGAGAAAGAGGTGGAGGGGCAGAGATACAAAGTAAGATGTGTTCACAGAATAGAGAGGGGTGTCCCGGGACAGGTGGGAGGGAAATGCAGAGATAATCTTGCAGGAAAGGAGGAGCAGAGATGGAAAGATTCAGGGATTTGGAAGTGAGTGAGAGACGAAATGGACTGAGAGAGAGACAGAGAAAGATACAGAGAGTCGCAGAAAGAGAGTGACAATGGAAACTTGTGAGACTCCAGAGAGAGGCAAAGATAGAAAGGATGTTGAGAGATACAGAGATAGGGATTTAAAGATGTGAAGATACAGAGTTAGGAACAAAGAGGAAGGTGCAGGGAACAAGTAGCAGCAAGAGATGGAGAGAGGGAAATCTATGAGATTACATTGACTGTTCTGGAGCAGCGATTCCCAAACTATTCCCTTTGGACACCATCCAGCCCCCTCCCTTGTGGTTAAAATAAAATCCACAGACCCCCGAAAACACAAAATCAAAATACTGAGGATGCTGGAAATCTGAAATAAAAACTGTTCTGGAAATACTGAGCATTTCCAGCACTTTCTTTTTCTATCAGCCCCGAAAACACACAGTCTTCTTTTCTGGATCTAGAAATTAATTTGACAATGACAAATATATTTTTATTATTACTTTCCCTCTCCGGTTAAAGCTCTTGTCGGAGAATTCCACATGGCCAAAAGATTCTCCCTCTGCATCATCACAGCTGCAGCTTCCGAAAAGATTCTCCTTGGGAATAAGAGAAATAAAATTGATTCAAACAAAGCAAAGCATTTTTGCACAGAAATAAAACACAGCGAGAGCCCAGGACTCTCTCTCAAACTCACTAACATAAAACAATCTCTCAGTGACTTACAAACACATCCCCTGACACAGAGCCAGAGACTGGGAAGTGTAGATGTGTTTACCCTGTCATTTCCTGCTGTCTCTCTCTCCCTCTCTCTCTCTATTTCTCTGTGTCTCTCTACATCTGTTTCTGCCTCATTTTAAAAGCACACAAACACTGGTGACCCCCATCCCCTCTCCTGTAGAAGGATAGAGAGAGAAATCCACATTCCCATCCCTGAAAATCTGAATTCAAATGGTCCCCCGGTGTTTCATTTCACTGTCAAATTCAGCCCACAGCCGAAAACACCAGCAATATTCGGGAATGAGAACAAGCCTTTACAAACCTTCACATTTCACCCATTTCATTGCTGATTCATAGAAGTATTTGACACTCAATGAATTAATTTATAAAGTGGTCGTCACTGTTGCAACGTTGGAAATGCTGTCGGCCATTGATGCACAGCAAGCTTCATAACATTGCCCAAAACACCAGCAAACCTCACAGACAGGGCTGGAAGGAGCAAGTGGCAAATGGGACTCCCTCCTGGGGCTGCTCCTTTAACCCCAGGCTTTCAATCTGTATAAAACACCAGGAGCCCCAATCCAACATGAAATGGTTCACCCAGGGCCCCAGAGAGGAAATTAAATCTCAGGCTAATAAACAGACACAACTCACGTGGGCCCTTTTGGTGCAGCCTGTGGACAAGGCCTCAGTCCATCCCCTCGGGAGGAAGCTCCTGTCCAAGGATTCCTCGTCCCAGACTTTCCCTCTTTTCATCTTCACCGTGCAGGTTTCAGAAAGAAATTTCCTAAGGCAAGAGGGAGGGAGAGAAAATTGATGAAAAGGCATTGTTAAACAAAATAGCACAGTAAGAGCCCAGGAATTGCTCTGGGTTACACAGACACTCTCTCAGCAACACCCAAATACAAACAAATCACAGTTAATAAACCAGAGGATAAAAGGATTGTGACAGCAACCTCCACCTCTGTGTGTGTGTGTGTGTGTCTGTCTGTCTGTCTCTGTATCTCTCTCCCCTGTCTCTGTATCTCTCTCTGTTCCTGTCACATTCGTCCCCTGTCTCTCTTTCTCTTTGTCCAAATCTGTTTTTGTCCCTCTATCTCATATGAAATGTTGACTGAAAATAGCTGTGAAATATTTCTGTCTCACCATTGAAAACAACAACAAATCACACAGCTGTGTGTGTTTTTAACTATTAAAGGTTTAAAGAGAGAGACAGAGAGAGAAATCGAAACTCACAACTTCAGTCAAATGAACTGAAATGAATCGGGAACATTTGACACTCAGTGAATTGATTGTGAAAGTGTTCGTCACTGTTGCAATGTTGGAAACACTACATGCCATTTGCGCACAGCAAGATCCCACAATTTAATTTCACCCTCAAATTCACGGCACTGCCCAAAACACAATCATTACTCGGGAATTATACCAACTTCAAGCTCAGGACTTTAATTCCAAGCCTTCAGATAATGCAAATATGCAGATAATCTGTTTTTAGTGCACAGAAAGATCCCAGCAATGGTGACACTTCAATATTCAGTGTACCAAGCTTTTGAGTGTGGATTTCTCTCTCTCTCTCTCTCTCTCTCTGTCTTTCTCGATCTTTCTCTGCATTCGCTCACTCACACTCACTCTGCCTGTTTCTCCCTCTCTCTCTCTCTGTTTAACCTGCCACCTCCAGCTGTTACTCACTCTCCCTCTTTTTCTCTCCATCTGTTTCTGCCTCAGTGTTGGATGTAGGAATTGATGCAGGGAATGTATGCACAGCAGGATCCCACAATGTGATCATAGCCAGATATCCCATCACAGTCCTCAGAAAATGCTAAACTCCATCTTTAAACTGAGAACAAGTCTTTATCCAGCTTCACGTTCAGCTCTTGTAATTATTATAAAATTCTTGTAAAAACACAGAGAAATCCACATTCAGACTCTCAGGAAGCTGAATTTTAAACTGTTGTCATGGACAAAATGCTGGAGGGCACTAGCTGCACAGCAAGATCCAACAAGCAGCAATGTGATAATGGACAGATTTCAGTCCCCAGAAAGAGCGAATCCCTCTTTAAACTGGGAACAAGCTGCTGATTCTGTCTCACCATTTCAAATAACGACAAATCACATTGCTGTGTGTGTGGCATGTTTTTCATTTATTAAAGGTTTAAATGGAGAAGGAGAGTGTGAAACCGAGACAGAGAAGAGAAAGCATGGGGGGAGATAGAGACACAGGGAAAGAATGTGGAGACAGAGAGAAAGCTAACCTCAGAACTACAGTAAAATGAATTAAAATGGGCACCGTGCATCTTATTTCACTGCTTGTATCCGAGCATTGCCCAAAACACCAGCAAACCTCACAGACAGGGCTGGAAGGAGCAAGTGACAAATGGGACTCCCTCCTGGTGCTGCTCCTTTAACCCCAGGCTTTCAATCTGTATAAAACACCAGGAGCCCCAATCCAACATGAAATGGTTAACCCAGGGCCCCAGAGAGGAAATTAAACCTCAGGCTAATAAACAGACACAACTCACGTGGGCCCTTTGGGTGCAGCCTGTGGACAAGGCCTCAGTCCATCCCCTCTGGAGGAAGCTCCTGTCCAAGGATTCCTCATCCCAGACTTTCCCTCTTTTCACCTTCACGGTGCAGTTTTCAGAATGAAAATTCCTCAGGGGAAAGAAGGAGAAAAAAATTGGATTAAAATACAAAGCGAGGACATTTTTAAACAAAATTAAATAGCAAGAGCCCAAAGTTTCCTCTCTCAGTTACACAGACAATCAGCAATATTCAAATACAATCAAATCACAGTTATAAACCAGATTGAGACAGAGAGAGCACACACACAGATGCACAGACACACACACTGAATCAGACTGGGGAATGTGTCCACTCTCTCCAGCGAGAGAGTGAAAGGTGGGTTTTGAGATTGGAACTGAGATCTTCAAACCCAGTTTATATCCTGAGTGAGCTGTTTGCAAACTCCACCCCTTGAACCTCTGACATGTTGGGCTGTCGCTCAATCTCCTGCCTCGGGGGCGGGGGAGGGGACCTGTCCATTGATATGTTAATCCCAGGACAGGACCTTTCTGACTTTTACAGTCCATTGATATGTTAATCCCAGGACAGGACCTTCCTGACTTTTACAGTCCATTGATATGTTAATCCCAGCACAGCAATGCTTTCAGCCATCTCTTAGTTCATTTTAAACCTTTCATTCTTTCCCTGCAGTTTCAAAATATCAAACACTGATCCAACCCTCCCCCCTCAAACCCTCACACTGAACCCACAAAAAAGACAGAGGCGCAAGGGAAGAGCCAACTGTGTAACAGCCCCGACAATCACATTTCTCTGCAGCACCTGTGGAAGAGCTTGTCACTCTAGAATTGGCCTTAATAGCCACTCCAGGCGCTGCTCCACAAACCACTGACCACCTCCAGGCACTTACCCATTGTCTCTCGAGATAAGGAGGCCAAAGAAGAAACCCACAATACAGGACTGGGCAGATAATGGGGATTGTTACTGAGGTTGTGTTTGGGGATTTTTACTGACATCAGTGTGGATTTTAAAGTGTGTCTCCCCTTCCCTCACATCTAAAGTCTCTCAGTGTTGTTGTTGTGTGTTGACAGCTTTTCCAGTGTCCAGTCCCTTTCAACTTTTAATAAAATCTGTGGAACACAAATAAATGTAAAGTTTCTCCTACAAGCTGTTTTGTCCTCCCTCTTTCACTGTCTTTCTCTGTCACTGCCCTATCTCTCTCTCTGTCTCTCTGCAGGACTGGGCAGACACTGCGGATTGTTACTGAGGTTCTGTTGGTCATTTTTACTGACATCAGTGTGGATTGTAAAATCTGTCTGTGTGTCTGTGTGTGTGTCTCTGTGTGTCCCTTTATGTATGTGTCTGTGTGTGTCTGTGTGTGAGAGAGAGAGAGAGAATATCAGGGTCACCTCGCTCCATCTCTATCTCTCCTTGTCTCTCTGTTTCTCCTTCTCTCTCTATCTCTCCCTCTCTCAATCCACCTCTCTCATCGAAACATAGAAAATAGGATCAGGATCAGGCCATTCGGCCCTTTGGGCCTGCTCCGTCATTCAATAAAGATCATGACCGATGGTCTAATTCAGTACCCTGTTCCCACTTTCTCCCCATACCCCTTGATCCCTTTGACATTAAGAAATATATCTCTCTCCTCCATGAATATATTTAATGACTTGGCCTCCACTGCCTTCTGCGGTAGAGAATTCCACAGGTTCACCACCCTCTACCCCATCCATCTCTCCCCCTCTATCTCCGTCTCCACCCTCTATCTCCCTCTCCCCCCGATATCTCCCTCTCTCCCTCTAGCTCCCGCTCTCTCTCCCTCTCCCGCTGTCTCTCCCTCTCCCACCCTCTATCTCCGTCTCCCCCTCTATCTCCCTCTGCTCATCTATCTCCCTCTCCCCCACTCACACATCCCCTCGATCTCACTCTTCCCCTCTCTCACTCTTCCCCTCTCTCACTCTTCCCCTCTATCTGTCTCTCCCCCTCTATCTGTCTCTCCCCCTCTATCTGTCTCTCCCCCTCTATCTCACTCTCTCCCTCTATCTCGCTCTCTCCCTCTATCTGTCTCTACCCACTCCATCTCACACACCCCCTCTATCTCCCTCTCCCGCTCTCTCTCCCTCTCCCACCCTCTGTCTCCCGCTCCTGCTCTCTCTTCCCCCCCATCTCCGTCTCCCCCCTCTATCTCCCTTTGCCCCTCTATCTCCCGCTCCCCCTCTCATACATCCCCTCGATCTCACTCTTCCCCTCTCTCACTCTTCCCCTCTCTCACTCTTCCCCTCTCTCACTCTCCCCCTCTATCTGTCTCTCCCCCTCTATCTGTCTCTCCCCCTCTATCTGTCTCTCCACCTCTATCTGTCTCTCCACCTCTATCTCACTCTCTCCCTCTATCTCACTCTCTCCCTCTATCTGTCTCTCCCTCTATCTGTCTCTCCCCCCTCTATCTCACACACCCCCTCTATCTCACTCTTCCCCTCTATCTCACACACCCCCTCTATCTCACACACCCCCTCTATCTCACGCACCCCCTCTATCTCACGCACCCCCTCTATCTCACGCACCCCCTCTATCTCACACACTCCCTCTATCTCACACACCCCCTCTATCTCACTCTTCCCCTCTATCTCACACACCCCCTCTATCTCACACACCCCCTCTATCTCACTCTCCCCCTCTATCTCACTCTCCCCCTCTATCTCACTCTCCCCCTCCATCTCACTCTCCACCTCTATCTGTCTCTCCACCTCTATCTCACTCTCTCCCTCTATCTCACTCTCTCCCTCTATCTCACTCTCTCCCTCTATCTGTCTCTCCCTCTATCTGTCTCTCCCCCCTCTATCTCACACACCCCCTCTATCTCACTCTTCCCCTCTATCTCACACACCCCCTCTATCTTACACACCCCCTCTATCTCACGCACCCCCTCTATCTCACTCTTCCCCTCTATCTCACACACCCCCTCTATCTCACACACCCCCTCTATCTCACTCTCCCCCTCTATCTCACTCTCCCCCTCTATCTCACTCACCCCCTCTATCTCACACACCCCCTCTATCTCACTCACCCCCTCTACTCACACACCCCCCCTCAACACACACTCCCCCTCTATCACACTCCCCCTCTATCTCACACACCCCCTATCTCACACACCCCCCCTATCTCACACACCCCCTCTATCTCACACACCCCCTCCATCACCCTCTCCCCTCTATCTCACACACCACCTCTATCTGACACACCACCTCTATCACACACCCACCTCTATCTCACACACACCTCAATCTCACACACCACCTCATCTCACACACCTCCTCTATCTCACACACCCCCTCTATCTCCCTCTCCTCCTCTATCTCCACTCCCCCTCTATCTCACACACCCCCTCTATCTCACACACCCCCTCTATCTCACACACCCCCTCTATCTCACACACCCCCTCATCTCCCTCTCCCCCTCTATCTCCCTCTCCCCCTCTATCTCACTCTCCCCCTCCATCTCACTCGCCCCCTCTATCTCACTCTCCCCCTCTATCTCACTCTCCCCCTCTATCTCACTCTCCCCCTCTATCTCACTCTCCCCCTCTATCTCACTCTCCCCCCTCTATCTCACTCTACCCCTCTATCTCACACACCCCCTCTATCTCACACACCCCCTCTATCTCACACACCCCCTCTATCTCACACACCTCCTCTATCTCACACACCTCCTCTATCTCACACACCTCCTCTATCTCACACACCTCCTCTAACTCACACACCTCCTCTAACTCACACACCTCCTCTAACTCACACACCTCCTCTATCTCACACACCTCCTCTATCTCACACACCTCCTCTATCTCACACACCCCCTCTATCTCACACCCCCCCTCTATCTCACACACCTCCTCTATCTCCCTCTCCCCCTCTATCTCACACCCCCCTCTATCTCACACTCCCCCTCTATCTCACACACCCCCTCTATCTCACACACCCCCTCTATCTCACACACCCCCTCTATCTCCCTCTCCCCCTCTATCTCACTCTCCCCCTCTATCTCACTCTCCCCCTCTATCTCACTCTCCCCCTCTATCTCACACACCCCCTCTATCTCACACACCCCCTCTATCTCACACACCCCCTCTATCTCCCTCTCCCCCTCTATCTCACTCTCCCCCTCTATCTCACACACCCCCTCTATCTCACACACCCCCTCTATCTCACACACCCCCTCGATCTCACACACCCCCTCTATCTCCCTCTCCCCCTCTATCTCACATACCTCCTCTATCTCACACTACTCCTCTATCTCACACACCCCCTCTATCTCCCTCTCCTCCTCTATCTCCCTCTCCTCCTCTATCTCCCACACCCCCTCTATCTCACACACCCCCTCTATCTCACACAACCCATCTATCTCACACACCCCCTCTATCTCCCTCTCCCCCTCTATCTCCCTCTCCCCCTCTATCTCCCTCTCCCCCTCTATCTCACACACCCCCTCTATCTCACACACCCCCTCTATCTCACACACCTCCTCTATCTCACACACCTCCTCTATCTCACACAACCCCTCTATCTCACACACCTCCTCTATCTCACACACCTCCTCTATCTCACACACCTCCTCTATCTCACACACCTCCTCTATCTCACACACCTCCTCTATCTCATACACCTCCTCTATCTCATACACCTCCTCTATCTCACACACCCCCTCTATCTCACACACCCCCTCTATCTCACACACCTCCTCTATCTCACACACCTCCTCTATCTCACACACCTCCTCTATCTCACACAACCCCTCTATCTCACACAACCCCTCTATCTCACACAACCCCTCTATCTCACACAACCCCTCTATCTCACACAACCCCTCTATCTCACTCTCCCCCTCTATCTCACTCTCCCCCTCTATCTCATACACCCCCTCCATCTCACACAACCCCTCTATCTCACACACCCCTCTATCCCACTCTCCCCCGCTATCTCACACACCTCCTCTATCTCACACACCCCCTCTATCTCACACACCCCCCTCTATCTCACACACCCCCTCTATCTCACTCTCCCCCCTCTATCTCACTCTCCCCCTCTATCTCACTCTCCCCCTCTATCTGTCTCACCCCTCTATCTCCCTCTCTCCCTCACACTCCCTCTCCCCCTCACACTCCCTCTCCCCTTCTCTCTCCCTCTCTCTCTCCCCCTCTCTCTCTCTCCCCCTCTCTCTCTCTCCCCCTCTCTCTCTCTCCACGTCTATCTCTCTCCCCCCTCTATCTCTCTCTACCCCCCTCGATCTCTCTTTACCCCCTCTATCTCTCTTTACCCCCTCTATCTCTCTCGCCATCTCTCTCTCTCGTTGTCTTTCGCTATCATTGTCTCTGTCTCTCTCTCTCTCACTGCCGCTCCCTCTCTCTCTGTTTCTCTCTCTGTGTCTCTATCTCTCTCTCCCCCCTCTATCACTCTCTCCCCCTCTATCTCTCTCTCCCCATCTCTCTCTCTCTCTCGTTGTCTTTCGCTATCATTGTCTCTGTCTCTCTCTCTCTCACTGCCGCTCCCTCTCTCTCTGTTTCTCTCTCTGTGTCTCTATCTCTCTCTTTCTGTCTGTCTCTCTCTCTTTCTGTCTGTCTGTCTCTCTCTCTGTTACTCTCTCTCTCTCTGTGCCTCTGTCCATGACTCTATTGTGTCTCTCTCACACACTCTCTGCCTTTCCCTCACTCTGTCTCTCTGTCTCTCTCACTGTCCCTCCATCTGTCTTTCCCTCTCAGTCACTCCCTCTCTCCTTCTCTCTGTCTCTCCCTCTCTCTCCTTCTCTCTCTCTGTCCCTCCATCTGTCATTCCCTCCCTGTCACCGTCTCTCTAATTCTATCTCTCTCTCTCCCTCTCTCCCTCTCTTTCTCTGCCTCTGTCCATAATTCTGTCTGTGTCTCTATGACACCATCTCTCCCTTCCTCCCTCACTCCCAGGATAGCAATGGTTTCAAACATTTTTCCTTCTTTCTTTAACCCTCCCTCTCTCTCCCACTCTCTCCTTCTTTCTCTGTCTCCCTCTGTCCCTCCATCTGTCTTTCCCTCTCTGTCACTCCCTCTCTCTCCTTCTATCTCTGAATCTCCATCTGTCTTTCCCTCCCTGTCACTCGCTCTCTCTCCGTCCATCTCTGTCTCTCCATCTCTCTTTCGATCTATGTCGCTTCCACTCTTTCCTTCTCTCTCTTTCTCTCTCTCTCTCCATCTCTCCATCAGTCTCCCCTGGATCACTCCCTCTCTCTCCTTCTATCTCTGCCACTCTCTCTCTATCCCTCCATCTGTCCTTCCCTCCCTGTCACTCCATCACTCTCCTTCTCTCTCTGTCTCTCACTCTGTCCCTCCATCTGTCTTTCCCTCCCTGTCACGCCCTCTCTCTCCTTCTATCTCTCTCTCTCGTTCTATCCCTCCATCTATCCTTCCCTCCCTGTCACTCCATCTCTCTCATTCTCTGTTTGTCTCTATCTCTGTCTCTCCATCTGTCTTTCCCTCCTTGTCGCTCCCTCTCTCTCCTTCTCTCTCTGTCTCTTCATCTGCCTTCCCCACCCCCTGACACTCCCTCTCTCTCCTTCTATCTCTGTCTCTGCCTCTCCCTCTGTCTCGCTCTCTCTGTCTCTCCAACAGCCTTTCCCTTTCTGTCTCTCCCTCTCTCTCCTTCTCTCCCTGTCTCTGCCTCCCTCTCTGTCTCTCCCTCTCTGTCCTTCTATCTCTGTCTCTGTCGCTCTATCCCTCCATCTATCCGACCCTCCCTGTCACTCCATCTCTCTCCTTCTCTCTCTGTCCCTCACTCTGTCCCTCCATCTGTCCTGCCCTCTCTCTCCTTCTATCTCTGTCTCTCTCTCTCTGTCTCTCTGTCTGTCCCTCCATCTGTCCTGCCCTCCCTGTCCTTCTATCTCTGTCTCTCTCTCTCTGTCTCTCTGTCTGTCCCTCCATCTGTCCTGCCCTCCGTGTCCTTCTATCTCTGTCTCTCTCTCTCTGTCTCTCTGATGGGAGTATCTTTGCCTCTCTGTCACTCCCTTTCTCCTTCTCTCTGTCTCTCCCTCTCTCTCTGTCTCTCTCTCTGTCCCTCCATCTGTCTTTCCCTCTATCTCTCCCTCTCTCTCCTTCTCTCTCTGTCTCTCACTTTGTCTCTCCATCTGTCTTTCCCTCCCTATCACTCCCTTTCTCTCCTTCCATCTCTGCCTCTCTCTCTCTGTCTCTCCATCTGTCTTTCCCTCTCTGCCTCTCCCTCTCTCTCCTATCTCTGTCTCTCTCTCTCGATCCCTCCGTCGGTCCTTCCCTCCCTGTCTCTCCCTCTCTCTCCTTCTATCTCTCTCTCTCTCTCTGTCTCTCCATCTGTCTTTCCCACCCTGACACACCCTCTCTCTCCTTCTCTCTCTGTCTCTCACTTTGTCTCTCCATCTGTCTTTCCTTCTCTGTCTCTCCCTCTCTCTCCTTCCATCTCTGCCTCTCTCTCTCTGTCTCTCCATCTGCCTTTCCCTCTCTGTCTCTCCCTCTCTCTCCTTCTATCTCCGTCTCTCTCTCTCTGTCTTTCCATCTGTCTTTCCCTCCCTGTCACTCCCTCTCTCTCCTTCCATCTCTGTCTCTCTCTCTGTTCCTCCATCTGTCTTTCCCTCCCTGTCACTCCCTCTCTCTCCGTCCACCTCTGCCTCTCTCTCTCTGTCTCTCCATCTGACATTCCCTCTGTCACTCCCTCTCTGTTCTTCTCTCTCTGTTTCTCTCTCTATCCCTCCATCTGTCCTTCCCTCCGTCACTCCATCTCTCTCCTTCTCTCTCTGTCTCTCACTCTGTCCCTCGATCTGTCTTTCCCTTCCTGTCTCTCCCTCTCTCTCCTTCTTTCTCTGTCTCTCTCTCTCTGTCTTTCCATCTGTCTTTCCCTCTTTGTCACTCCCTCTCTCGCCGTCCATCTCTGCTTCTCTCTCTCTCTGTCTCTCCAACTGCCTTTGCCTCTGTTTCTCTCCCACTCCCTCCTTCTCTCTCTATCTCTCCCTCTCTCTTTGTCTCTCTGTCACTCCCTCTCTCTCCTTCTATTGCTGTCTATCTCGCTACCTCTCTATCCCTCCATCTGTCCTTCCCTCCCTGTCTCACCATCTCTCTCCTTCTATCTCTGTCTCTCTCTCTTTCCCTCCATCTGTCTTTCCCTCTCTGTCGCTCCCTCTCTCTCCTTCTATTGCTGTCTATCTCTCTATCCCTCTATCCCTCCATCTGTCCTTCCCTCCCTGTCTCTCCATCTCTCTCCTTCTATCTCTGTCTCTCTCTCTTTCCCTCCATCTGTCTTTCCCTCTCTGTCACTCCCTCTCTCTCCTTCTATCTCTGTCTCTCTGTCTCTCTGTCTCTCCATCTGTCTTTCCCTCCCTGACACTCCCTCTCTGTCCTTCTATCTCTGTCTCTCTCTCTATCCCTCTATCCCTCCATCTGTCCTTCCCTCCCTGTCTCTCCATCTCTCTCCTTCTATCTCTGTCTCTCTCTCTGTCTTTCCATTAGTCTTTCCCTCCTTGTCACTCCCTCTCTCTCCTTCCATCTCTGCTTCTCTCTCTCTCTGTCTCTCCAACTGCCTTTGCCTCTGTTTCTCTCCCACTCCCTCCTTCTCTCTCTGTCTCTCCCTCTCTCTTTGTCTCTCTGTCACTCCCTCTCTCTCCTTCTATTTCTGTCTCTCTCTCTATCCCTCTATCCCTCCATCTTTCCTTCCCTCCCTGACACTATTTCTCTCTCCTTCTATCTCTGTCTCTCTCTATGTCTCTCCATCTGCCTTTCCCTCTCAGTCTCTGCCTCTCTCTCCTTCTATCTCCGTCTCTCTCTCTCTCTCTGTCTTTCCATCTGTCTTTCCCTCCCTCTCTCTCCTCCATCTCTGTCTCTCTCTCTGTTCCTCCATCTGTCTTTCCCTCTCTGTCTCTCCCTCTCTCTCCTTCTTTCTCTGTCTCTCCCTCTCTCTGTCTTTCCATCTGTCATTCCCTCCTTGTCACTCCTTCTCTCTCCTTCCATCTCTGCTTCTCTCTCTCTTTGTCTCTCCAACTGCCTTTGCCTCTGTTTCTCTCCCACTCTCTCCTTCTCTCTCCGTCTCTGCCTCTCTCTCTGTCTCTCTGTCACACCCTCTCTCTCCATCTATCACTGTCTCTCTCTCTATCCCTCTATCTCTCCATCTCTCTTTCCCTTTCTGACACTCCCTCTCTGTCCTTCTATCTCTGTCTCTTTCTCTTTCCCTCCAAATCTCCATCTGTCCTTCCCTCCCTGTCACTCCATCTGTCTCCTTCTCTCTCTGTCTCTCACTCTGTCCCTCCATCTGTCTTTTCCTCCCTGTCACTCCATCTCTCTCCTTCTCTCTCTGTCTCTGTCTCTGTCCCTCCAACTGCCTTTCCCTGTCTGTCACTCCCTCTCTGTCCTTCTCTCTCTGTTTCTCTCTCTGTCTCTCTGTCACACCCTCTCTCTCCATCTATCTCTGTCTCTCTCTCTATCCCTTTATCCCTCCATCTGTCTTTCCCTCCCTGACACTCCCTCTCTCTCCTCTCTCTGTCTCTCTCTCTGTCCATCCATCTGTCTTTCCCTCTCTGTCTCTCCCTCTCTCTCCTTCTGTCTCTGTGTCTCTCTCTGTCCCTCCATCTGTCTTTCCCTCCCTGTCTCTCCCTCTCTCTTCTTCTCTCTCTGTCTCTGCCTCTCTCTCTGTCTCTCTCCCTGTCCCTCCATCTGTCTTTCCCTCCCTGTCTCTCCCTCTCTCTCCTTCTCTCCCTGTCTCTGCCTCTCTCTCTGTCTCTCTCCCTGTCCCTCCATCTGTCTTTCCCTCTCTGTCACTCCCTCTCTCTCCTTCCACCTCTGCCTCTCTCTCTCTGTCTCTCCATCTGTCTTTCCCTCTCTGTCACTCCCTCTCTGTCTTTCTCTCTCTGTTTCTCTCTCTATCCCTCCATCTGTCCTTCCCTCCGTCATTCCATCTCTCTCCTTCTCTCTCTGTCTCTCTCTCTGTCCCTCCAACTGCCTTTCCCTCTCTGTCACTCCCTCTCTCTCCATCTATTGCTGTCTCTCTCTCTATCCCTCTATCCCTCCATCTGTCCTTCCCTCCCTGTCTCTCCTTCTCTCTCTCTCTTTCTCTCTGTCTCTCCATCTGTCTTTCCCTCCCTGTCACTCCCTGATTCTCCTTCCATCTCTGCCTCTCTCTCTCTGTCCATCCATCTGTCTTTCCCTCTCTGTCTTGCCCCCTCTCTTGTTCTATCGCAGTCTCTCTCTCTCTCTGTCCCTCCATCTGTCTTGCCCTCCCTCTCTCTCCTTCCATCTCTGTCTCTCTCTATGTTCCTCCATCTGTCTTTCCCTCTCTGTCTCTCCCTCTCTCTCCTATCTCTGTCTCTCTCTCTGTCTCTATTTTAAATAATCAGCAAGCTATTCCACTGTGGGAGCCATCACACCCTCATGAGACTGTTTCTGGAAATTTCTTGCTGGCTTATTGGTTAATTTTTAAATCTGTGATTGATAGATTCTTGTTAACCAAAGGTATTAAGAGATCAGGGGCAAAGGCAGGATATATGGTGTAAGTTTGATCACAGATCAGCCATGATCTCATTGAATGCAGGAACAGAGTTGTGGGGTTAAATTGCATCCTCCTCTTCCAATATCCCCTGTTAAATATCCTTCTTTCTCTGTCAGTCACCCTGTCAGTCTATGTCTCTCTGTTTCTCTCTTTCTGTCTGTCTCTCTATCTCTCTGTCTCCATCGGACGGTGTAGAGTGAGATTCACTCTGTATCCACCCAATGATGTTCCTGCCCTCGGAGTGTGTGATGTGACAGCGTAGAGGGAAATTTACTCTGTCAAATCCAACATTGTGCTTGGCTTGGAAATGTTTAATGGGACAGTGTAGCTGGAGATTTACTGCATATCCCTGGAATTTAGAAGGTTATTGGGTGATTTGATGAAGGTTTACAAAATAATAAGGGGAACTGATAGGGTGGACTGAGAGTAAATATTCCCACTGGCTGCGGAGTCAGGAATTTGGGGCATAGTCTAAAAATATAAAGAGTGGCCACTTTGACGTCATCCCATTGTGTCGTTTGTACATTCTCACATATAGCAGGTATAGCAGCACATATATAACAGGATAGCAGGTATAACTGTAGTCATAGTATTCAGTTGAAAATTGATCAGTTACATTGTTATTTCAGTCCATATTTACAGTACACACGGTACCTGACTGTTGTAATAAAGTCATATAGTATCTATTCATCCCACTGGGGCAAAATGTCACTGGCTCAACATTCTCACCAAATACTGAAGCATTCCACAATGCAAGACTCTCAAATTCAACACAAGTTTCCTTTTCTGAGTCTCGCTGGTCTGTTCTGATTCTCTGAGGGATTACTGATGCTTATCCTCCACATGAGCAGTCGTCCTAATCCCGTGTGCCTGTCCCGCTCCCAAACCCGGCATCCGCTTACATTAAGGCAAGTGATACAGGAGAGCGTCTCAGTGACTGAGGCAGGTGAGTCCTGAGGCTGAGCCGGGAACAGTGAGTGACCCGGGTTAATCCGACACTCCAGGGAATGTTTAAACTGAACTGTACTCTGTATCTAACCCGTGCTGTACCTTCTCTGAGATTGTTCGATGGGACAGTGCAGACAAGGAGACTCTGATAGGGTAGACAGAGAATAACTAGTCATGCGGAGTCAGGAACTTGTGGGCCGAGTCTAAAAATCTAAACGTAGTCTCAAAACCATTCAGGAGTGAAGTGAAGAAACACTTCAACACACCAAATGTGGTATCAGTTTGGAACTCTCTTCCACAATCAGCAATTGATGCTGAGAAACTTGTAAATTTTTAAATCTGAGATTGATAGATTGTTGTTAACCAAAGGTATTAAGAGCTAAGGGGCAAAGGTGGGATATATGATGTTAGTTAGATCACAGATCAGCCCTGATCTCACTGAATGAAGGAACAGGGTCGAGGGGTTAAACTGCCTCCTCATCTTCCTATGTCTGATGTTAAATATCCTTCTTTCACTCTCAGTCACCCTGTCAGTCTGTTTCTCTCTTTCTGTCTCTCACTGTGCCTACTTCGGACAGTGTAGAGTGAGATTCACTCTGTGTCCACCCCATGATGTTCCTGTCCTGGGACTGTTGGATGGGACAGTGTAGAAGGAGCATTACTCTGTATCTAATCCATGCTGTACCTGTCTGGGGAATGTTGATGGGAGAGTGGAAAAAGAGAAGTCTGGGACCAGGGTCCTCATGGGGAGGACTTAATGGTGCCTCCTAATTGACCAGTTAGCAATATTGGTGCTCCAGGGATGAAAGGGACATTGGCTGAGTGGATACGACATTGGCTGAGAGAGTGGACAATGGTTGTTTCAGACTGGAGGGAGGTATACAGTGGAGGTTTATATTAGGACCACTGATCTTTTTGATATATACTAATGACTTGGACTTGTGTTTACAGGGCATAACTTCAATGTTTGCCAATGTTGGTGACATCTGCAATGTAATAAACAGGGAAGGGACTAGAAGCAGACTTCAGGAGGAGAGAGGCAATCTGGTGAAATGGAACACACACGAACAAATGAATTAGGAGCAGGAGTAGGCCATTCGGCCCCTCGAGCCTGCCCTGTCATTCAATGGCTGATCTGATTGCGAACTCAACTCCACTTTCCTGTCTGCGTCCCATAACCCTAGACTCCCTAATTGATCAAAAATCTATCGAACTCAGCCTTGAATATATTCAATGATCCAGCCTCCACTGCTCTCTGGGGAAGAGAATTCCACAGACTGACCCCCCTCTGAGAGAAACACATTTCTCCTCATCTCAGTTTTAAATGGAACGTCCCTAATTTTTAAACTGTGTCCCCTAGTTCTAGTCTCCCCAACAAGGGGAAACATCCTCTCAGCATCCACCCAGTCCAGTGCCCTCGGGACCTGAGATGTTTCACTCAGATCACCTCTCATTCCTCTAAACTCCAGTGGGTATAGACCCAACCTGTTCAACCTTTCCTCATAAGATAACCCCTTCATCCCAGGAATCAGCCCAGTGAACCTTCTCTGAACTACTTCGAATGCAATTATATAATTTCTTCAGTAAGGAGACCAAAAGTGTCCACCATCCTGCAGACGTCGTCTAACTTATGCCCTGTACAGCTGTAACAACACTTCCCTACTTTGATATTCTATTCACCTTGCAATAAACAACAACATTCTGTTTGCCTTCCTAATCACTCGCTGTAGCAACACGGTAACATTTTGTGATTCATGTACCAGGACACCCAGATCCCTCTATACCGTACAGTTCTGCAGTCTCTCTCCATTTCAATAATATACTGATTTTTATTCTTCCTGCGAAAGTGGACAAGCTCACATTTTCCCACATTGTACTCCATCTGACAATTTTTTGCTCACACACTTAACCTATCGAAATCTCTTTGTCAACTTTATGTCTTCTTGACAGCTGGTGAAATGGTCAGACACAGGGCAGGTTAACTTCAATGCTGAGAAATGTAAAATGATGCATTTAGGAAGGAAGGCTGAGGAGTAGCGATATAAACTAAATGGTGCAATGTTAAAATGGCTGCAGGGACAGAGAGATCTGGGATTTCATTTGAGTCACTTTTTACATCGAAAAGATTCAATTTGGGGCTTGCAATCTCTAAGTTGAATTTAGCTTCATCCTGAAAAGTGTTAGCAAACATGTTGGGAAATGTGTCAAAATCTGTTTCCATTCAGACATTCCTGCATTGTGGAAGTGTGAGCTATCTTTGCAGAGACAGGAAATAGAGTTGTTTGAATGGACCTGCAGGTTTTAGTTGATGCAATAAGGTGAGAATTTGAATTGTGTCCCTTGCAGATACAGAGAATTGAAGGTATTTACACAACACCACATGAAGTAGTTTACCAATGTCTGACAAACTTCAAAGACTTCAAACACATGGAAGAAGAGGCGAAGGGAACAATATACAAAAGCTCAGTCAGTCAGACAACAGCAGTAGGAAAATGAATCCCTTTTTATGGGTTTTAATTTGAAGGCCTGAGCTGATGATTGAAAAAGCAGGAGTTCAAATCCCACACCGGGCTGTTGTGAATTTGAATTCTATTTTTAAACATTAATGTGGAATTAAAAAGCCTCTAGGTTGGAATGATTCACTCCTGTCTTCTGGTGCAAAGCACGTGTGTGTCTCAGTTTTGCTGTATTTATTAATGATTTAAGATGATGAGGTAGAATGTAACATACCCAAGTTTACCAATGACACAAAAATAGGCAGCATTGTGAGCAGTGTAGCTGGAAGCATCAAATTACAAAGAGATATTAATATGTTAAATAAATGGGCAACACTGTGGTAGTTAGATTTCAATGTCAGCAAAAAAAGACTAGAACAGAGGACTTTATAAATGGTGAAAAGAGACTTTGGGGGGTCCATGTCCATTTGAGTGCAGTGTAGATTTACCAGAATGATAACTGGACTCCAAGGGTTAAATTACGAGGTGATATTACACAAACTAGGGATTTATTGCCTAGAATTTAGGAGGATCAAGGTGATTTGTTCAAAGGTGTTGAGATATTAAAGGGAACTGATGGGGTAGTTTGGGAGAAACTATTTCGGCAGCTTGGGAACATAGGAACAGGAGTTGGCCATTCAGCCCATCGAGCCTGTTCCGCCCTTCAATACGATCATGGCTGATCATCCACTTCAATGCCTTTTTCCCAGACTGAGCTTCCACAGCCCACTGGAGGAGAGAATTCGAAAGATTCACAACACTCTGAGTAAAAATCCGCCACTCCAGGATAAAGGTGCTAGTAGTTTGGAACGTGTCTTCTGCACGCACACATTGATGCAAAATCAATTGTCATTTTTAAATCGAAGGTTGATCTCATCAAATGCCTTTTGAAAATTGAAATATTCTTCTTTCGCTCTCTGTCCCTGAGTCACTCTGTTTCTGTGTGTATGTGTGTGTTTCTGTGTGTGTTTCTGTCTGTGTGTGTGTGTTTCTGTCTGTGTGTGTGTGTTTCTGTCTGTGTGTGTGTGTGTTTCTGTGTGTTTCTGTATGTGTGTTTGTGTGTTTCTGTGTGTGTGTGTGTGTGTGTGTCTGTGTGTTTCTGTGTGTGTGTTTCTGTGTGTGTGTTTCTGTGTGTGTGTTTCTGTCTGTGTGTGTGTTTCTGTCTGTGTGTGTGTGTCTATGTCTCCTCTCTCAGACCCTTTGTAAAGCTCCACAGACATCAGTTTGCCATTTGAAGTCAGCTGCTTTTGGTTTCACCGCTTCTGCAGAGGTTACACTTCCTTATGCAGGCTGGTAAGAAACCTTCATTCCGCAGTTGGCTCCAATATTCCCGTGAAAATTTAGATGTTGTGCGTGCCCAGTTTTTTTAACGTGAGCTGTCCCTTGAAATCTTTGAATAATCTTTGAAGACGTGTGCTATTTATTGTGGAACAGGATCTGCGTGGGATCTTTGAGGCTGCTGCACGCAGATTTGCAGGAACATTGACCAACACTCTCCATCCCAATCTCTTCCTCTTTCTCTCTGGTACTCTCTCCCCATTGCAATCCTTCCCTCTCTCTCTTATTCTCCATATCTATCCCTGTTCTTTCTCACTGTTACTCTCTCCATCTGGATGGAGGAGGAGAAAGAGAGGCATATACAGAGGCAGCTTTACTCTGTATCAAACTCCACAGTGTACCTGCCCCCTAGTTCTAGACTTCCCCACAAGGGGAACATCCTCCCAGCATCCGCCCTGTAAAGTCCCCTCAGAATCTTGGATGTTTCAATAAGATCACCTCTCATTCTTCTGAACTCCAATGAGTATAGGCCCAACCTGTTCCACCATTCCTCAAAGATAACCCCTTCTTCCCAGGAATCAGCCGAGTGAACCTTCTCTGAACTGATTCCAATGCATCCAGGCCTGACCATTTATCCACTTTCAAAGCTGCCAAACACCTTCATATTTCCCCTCTCACTCTGTTTATCCCATCCAATATTTCACACTCCTCCTCTTTAACTACAATCTCTGTATCGTTCCCACTCTTTTATAAAGACGGACACAGAGAATTCATTAAGAACCATGCCCACATCTCCCACCTCCACAGGTAGGAAGAAGGAGGAGAGGCAATCTAAACTGAAGGATATAGTTACAAAGGGGCTAACATTCTCTGCCTCTTCCTTTGATCTAATATAATCCTTGATTTCTATCATTAACAATGGTTGGAACAATTTACTGAGGTTCTGTCAAGGCTTACTCACATTCTTTATCTGTGTCTCTCTGTCCCAGAGAGATGGTGAAGAAACTATTGATGTGTTTCGTTCAGTTAAGTTTGATGTCAATGTTTCCCCAGGATGTTGACGCTGGGGGATTCAGCGATGGGATAATGCTTTGAATGCCAAGGGGAGGTGGTTGGATTCTCTCATGTTGCAGATGGTCATTGCCTGGCACTTGTGTGATGTGAATGTTACTTGTCACTGGTCGGCCCAAACCTGAACGTTGTTCGGGTCTCGGTGCATGTGGCTATGGATTGCTTCATTATCTGAGGCAAAATACTGTGGATGCTGGAAATCTGGAAAGCATCGAGCTGAATCACTAACTCTGTTTATCTCTCCACAGATGCTGCTTGACCTGCTCAGTATTTCCAGCATTCTCTCCTGGGATCTCAGCTGAAGATGGTTGGGCCTCGGACACTACCCTGAGGAACTCCTGCAGTGATGTCCTGGGACTGAGATGATTGACCTCCAACAACCACAACCATCTTCCTTTGTGCTCGGTATGAGTCCAACCAGCAGATTCCTACTGACTTCAGTTTTCCTCGGGTTCCTCGATGTCACACTCGGTCAAACGCTGCCTTGATGTTAAGGTCAGTCTCTCTTCCCAGTAGCAGACAGGTGTGAATCGTTCCCTTTGACCCGTTGTGCACTGAACAAGCTGTGCTTCTTCACAGCTTGATACAGGACTGTACACGGCCGATTAATGTAGCCCATCAAACACTCCCAGAGCAGCTTCAGCACAGCTTAGGAACAGAGTATAGTTCCTTCAACATTCTCTCTCTGTCTCTCCCTCCTGCTATCTCTGACATTAGGAGAGAGACAGAGGGAGAGAGGGTGAGATATGAAGGCAGAGAGAGGGCTGTAGAGAGGGACAAAATTGGAGAGAGAGAGATTGTTGAGGTGGATGAAAAGGATAATGTAAGATATATTAATTTGATGTAATCCTTCACTGCTGTGTACACAAACAGAGAAGAGATAGATATGGAGATAAAGAAACATCGGGAGATGGGGAAATGAAGTTGAAGTTGCGGCCCAGGCAGATACGTTTGATGATCCAGAAGGAACAGTCTCCATTTTAAACATCCAGCAAGCTATTCCACTGTGGGAGCCATCGCACCCTCATGATATTGGTTGTGCAAATTTCTTGCTGGCATATTGGTTAATTTTTAAATCTGTGATTGATAGATTCTTGTTAACCAAAGGTATTAAGAGATAAGGGGCAAAGGCAGGATATATGGTGTAAGTTACATCACAGATCAGCCAAGATCACATTGGATGCTGGAACAGGATTGTGGGGTTGAATTGCATCTTCCTCTTCCAATATCCCCTGTGAAGTATCCTTCTATCTCTTTTAGTCACCCTGTCAGTCCATGTCTCTCTGTTTCTCTTTTTCTGTCTCTCTCTCTCTCTGTCTCTATCAGACAGTGTAGAGTGAGATTCACTCTGTATCCACCCGATGATGTTCCTGCCCTGGGAGTGTGTGATGGGACAGTGTAGAGGGAAATTTACTCTGTGTCAAACCCAACCTTTTGCTTGGCTTGGGAATGTTTAATGGGACAGTGTAGCTGGAGCTTTATTCTGTATCCCTGGAATTTTGAAGGCTCAGGTGTGATTTGATGATTGTTTTCAAGATAATAAGGGAAACTGATAGGGTAGACAGAGAGTAACAATTCCCACTGGCTGCAGAGTCTAGAACATGGGGGCATAGTCTAAAAATATAAACCTCGTCTAAAAACCTTTCAGGAGTGAAATGAAGAAACACTTCAACACACCAGGAGTGGTATCAGTTTGGAACTCTCTTCCACAATCAGCAATTGATGCTGAGACACTTGTTAATTTTTAAATATGAGTTTGATAGATTTTTGTTAACCAAAGGTATTAAGGGGCAAAGATAGGTTCATGGAGTTAGATCACACATCAGCCATGAGCTCATTGAATGACAGAACAGGGTTGAGGGGCCAAATGGCGTCCTCCTCTTCCTCTGTCCTACGGCAAATATCCTGCTATCACTCTCTGTGTCTTGGTCTCTGTCTCCCTCTTTGTCTCTCTTTCTGTCTGTCTGTCTGTCTCTCTCTCTCTCCTCTCATCTGTGGAAATCCACACACATCAGTCAGCCATTTTAGGTTCATTTTCAGTGGCCATTTTATGTTACCACAACACTGGGACATTTATCGCTGTCTATCCCAAACCATCTCTCTTTGTAGTCTATTTGTGTTCTCCTCACAGCTTATTGTCCCACCTAACCTAGTATCTCTCTCCTTTGCTCCCTCTCACTCACGCACTCTCCCCCATCTCTCGCCCTCCCATTTCTCTCTCCCCCCATTTCTCTCATCCCCCCCCCCCCACCTCGCACCCCGCAATCTCTCTTGAAGTGTCCTGTTATCACATCCTTTATTATTTCCCTATTACTGATGTTAGACGAACAGGTCTTTAGTTCCCCATTTTCTCTCTCCTTCCTTTTGTAAATAGTGGGGTTACATTTGCTACCTTCTAATCTGCCTCTCTCACTCTGCCTCTCTCACACTGCCTCTGTCCCTTGCTATCTGTCTTTCCCCCCTCTCTCTATGGCTCTATCTCTCCCTCTCTCTCTCTACCTCTGTCAATGTCTCAATTTGTGCCTCCCTCACTCCATCTCTCCCTCTCTCTCTGTCTCTCTCTAGCTCTCTGTCTGCCTCTCTATGTCTGCCTCTCTGTGTCTCCTTCTCTCTCTGTGCCTCTCTCACTCTCTATCTGTCTCTCCCCCAGCTCTCTCTCTCTATCTCTCCCTCTCTCTCTTTCTCAACCTCTGTCCATGTCTCAATTTGTGCCTCCCTCACACCATCGCTCCCACTCTCTCTGTCTCTATCTATCTCTCTCTCTGCCTCTCTCTTTCTGCCTCTCTCTCTCTCTCTCTGCCTCTCTCTCTCTGTCTGCCTCTCTCTCTCTCTCTCTGTCTCTCCCTCTCTTTCTTTCGCTGCCTCTGTCCACGTCTCAGTTTGTGTCTCCCCCACACCATCTCTCCCTCCCTCTCTCCCTCCCTCTCTCCCTCCCTCTCTGTCTCTCTCTCAGAGTTACAGCTCAGATGATTAACCTCTTTATCCATGTGTTATGAACATGGGACTTTGTCTCTCTCCCATTTTCTAGGATGTTGCCAGGACTGGAGAATTGTAGCTATGAGGATAGGCAGGGGTTGTTGTCCTTGGAACAGAGAAGGCTGAGGGGAGATCTGATTGAAATGTACAAAATGTTGAGGGTCCTGGATGGAGTGGAGGTGAAGGGCAGAGAACCATAGCAGAAAGATCAGTGACGAGGGGGCATAGATTTAAAGTGATTGGTAGAAAAATTAGAGGGGAGTTGAGGAAAATCTTTTTCACCCAGAGGGTCGCGATGGTCTGGAACTCACTGCCTGAAAGGGTAGTTGAGGCAGAGACCCTCAACTCATTCAGAAGGAGTCTGGATAGGCACCTCAAGTGCGGTAAGCTGCAGTGCTCGGAGCAAATGCTGGAAGGTGGGATGAGAATAGGTTGATCGTTTTTCGGCTGGCACAGAGAGAATTGGTGAAGTGGCCGCTTTCTGTGCCTTAAAATTTCTATGTTGCCCTCGCCAACTCTCTTTTACCCTCTGTTACCCTCTGAATTCCAGTCTCTCCCTCTCTGTTACCCTCTGAATCCCAGTCTCTCCCTCTCTGTTACCCTCTGAATCCCAGACTTTCCCTCTCTGTTCCCCTCTGAATTCCAGTCTCTCCCTCTCTGTTACCCTCTGAATCCCAGACTTTCCCTCTCTGTTACCCTCTGAATTCCAGTCTCTCCCTCTCTGTTACCCTCTGAATTCCAGTCTCTCCCTCTCTGTTACCCTCTGAATCCCAGACGTTCCCTCTCTGTTACCCTCTGAATTCCAGTCTCTCCCTCTTTGTTACCCTCTGAATCCCAGTCTCTCCCTCTCTGCTACCCTCTGAATCCCAGTCTCTCCCTCTCTGTTACCCTCTGAATCCCAGTCTCTCCCTCTCTGTTACCCTCTAAATTCCATCTCTCTCCTTCTCTCTCTGTCTCTCACTCTGTCCCTCCATCTGTCTTTCCCTCTCTGTCTCTCCGTCTCTCTCCTTCTATCTCTGTCTCTGCCTTTCTCTCTGTCTTGCTCTCTGTCACTCCATCTGTCTTTCCCTCTCTGATCTCCCTCTCTCTCCTACTATCTCTGTCTCTCTCTCTCTGTCTCTCCATCTGTCTTTCCCTCCCTGACTCTCCCTCTCTCTCCGTCTGTCTCTGTCTCTACCTCTCTCTCTGTCCCTCCATCTGTCAAAGAACAAAGAACAGTACAGCACAGGAACAGGCCATTCGGCCCTCCAATCCTGCGCCGATCTTGATGCCTGCCCAAACTAAAACCTTCTGCACTCCCGGGGTCCGTATCCCTCTATTCCCATCCTATTCATGTATTTGTCAAGATGTCTCTTAAACGTCTCTATGGTACCTGCTTCCACCACCTCCCCCGGCAACAACTTCCAGGCACTCACCACCCTCTGTGTAAAAAACTTGCCTCGCACATCCCCTCTAAACTTTTCCCCTCTTAACTTAAACCTATGTCCCCTAGTAACTGACTCTTCCACCCTGGGAAAAAGCTTCTGACTATCCACTCTGTCCATGCCGCTTCTAACTTTGGAAGCATCTTTCATGTCGCCCCTCCACCTCCGTCGTTCCAGTGAAAACAATCCGAGTTTATCCAACCTCTCCTCATAGCTAATGCCCTCCAGACCAGGCAACATCCTTGTAAACCTCTTCTGTACTCTCTCCAAAGCTTCCAGGTCCTTCTGGTCGTGTGGCGACCTGAATTACACGCAATATTCTAAGTGTGGCCTGACTAATGTTCTGTACAGCTGCAGCATGACCTGCCTATTTTTATACTCCATGCCACGATCGATGAAGGCAAGCATGCCGTATGCCTTCTTGACTACCTTATCCACCTGCGTTGCCACTTTCAGTGACCTGTGGACCTGCACGCCCAGATCTCTCTGCCTGTCAATACTCCTAAGGGTTCTGCCATTTACTGGATACTTCCCACCTGCATTAGACCTTCCAAAATGCATTACCTCGCACTTGTCCGAATTAAACTCCATCTGCCATTTCTACGCCCAAGTCTCCAACCGATCTATATCCTGCTGTATCCTCTGACAATCCTCATCACTGTTCGCAACTCCACCAACCTTTGTGTCGTCTGCAAACTGACTAATCAGACCAGCTACATTTTCCTCCAAATCATTTATATATACTACAAACAGCAAAGGTCCCAGCACTGATCCCTGCGGAGCACCACTAGTCACATCCCTCCATTCAGAAAAACACACTTCCACTGCTACCTTCTATGACCGAGCCAGTTCTGTATCCATCTTGCAGCCAGTTCTGTATCCATTTTGTCTTTCCCTCTCGTGTCACTCCCTCTCTCTCCTTCCATCTCTGCCTCTCTCTCTGTCTCTCCATTTGTCTTTCCCTCCCTGTCACTCCCTCTCTTTCCTTCCATCTCTGCCTCTTTCTCTGTCTCTCCATCTCTATTGCCCTCTCTGTCTCTCCCTCTCTCTCCTTCTAGCTCTGTCTTTCTCTCTCTCTCTCCATCTGTCTTTCCCTGTCGGTCTATCCCTCTCTCTACTTCTCTCTCTCTCTGTCTCTCACTCTGTCCCTCCATCTGTCTTTCCCTCTCTGCAACACCCTCTCTCTCCTTCTCTCTCTGTCTCTCTCTCTGTCCCTCCATCTGTTTTTCCCTACATGTCACTATTTCTCTTTCCTTCTATCGCTGTCTCTCTCTCTCTCCATCTGTCTTTCCCTCCCTGTCACTCCCTCTCTCTCCTTCTATCTCTGTCTCTCTCACTATCCCTCCATCTGTCCTTCTCTCCCTGTCATTCCATCTCTCTCCTTCTCTCTCTGTCTCTCTCTCTGTCCCTCCATTTGTCTTTCCCTCTCTGTCACTAGCACTCTCTGCTTCTATCTTTGTCTTTCTCTCTCTATCCCTCCATCTTTCTTTCCACCCTGTCACTCCATCTCTCTCCTTCCATCTCTGACTCTCTGTCTCTGGCTCACCATCTGTCTTTCCCTCTCTGTCTCTCCATCTCTCTCAAAGATAACAAAGAACAAAGATAATTACAGCACAGGAACAGGCCCTTCGGCCCTCCAAGCCTGCGCCGATCCAGAGCCTCTCTCTAAACATGTCGCCTATTTTCTAAGCTTCTGGATCTCTATTCTTCCTGCCCATTCATGTATCTGTCTAGATACATCTTAAAATACTCCATCGTGCCCGCATCTACCACCTCCGCTGGCAATGCGTTCCAGGTGCCCACCACCCTCTGCGTAAAGAACTTTCCACGCATATCCCCCCTGAACTTTTCCCCTTTCACTTTGAACTCGTGTCCTCTAGTAATTGAAACCCCCACTCTGGGAAAAAGCTTCTTGCTATCCACCCTGTCTATACCTCTCATGATTTTGTACACCTCAATCAGGTCCCCCCTCAACCTCCGTCTTTCTAATGAAAATAATCCTAATCTACTCAACCTCTCTTCATAGCTAGCGCCCTCCATACCAGGCAACATCCTGGTGAACCTCCTCTGCACCCTCTCCAAAGCATCCACATCCTTTTGATAATGTGGCGACCAGAACTGTACGCAGTATTCCAAATGTGGCCGAACCAAAGTCCTATACAACTTTAACATGACCTGTCAACTCTTGTACTCAATGCCCCGTCCAATGAAGGAAAGCATGCCGTATGCCTTCTTGACCACTCTATTTACCTGCGTTGCCACCTTCAGGGAACAGTGGACCTGAACACCCAAATCTCTCTGGACATCAATTTTCCCCAGGACTTTTCCATTTACTGTATAGTTCACTCTTGAATTGGATCTTCCAAAATGCATCACCTCGCATTTGCCCTGATTGAACTCCATCTGCCATTTCTCTGATCCCAACTCTCCAATCTATCTATATTCTGCTGTATTCTCTGACAGTCCCCTTCACTATCTGCTACTCCACCAATCTTAGTGTCGTCTGCAAATTTGCTAATCAGTCCACCTATACTTTCCTCCAAATCATTAATGTATATCACAAACAACAGTGGTCCCAGCACGGATCCCTGTGGAACACCACTGGTCACACGTCTTCATTTTGAGAAACTCCCTTCTACTGCTACTCTCTGTCTCCTGTTGCCCAGCCAGTTCTTTATCCATCTAGCTAGTACACCTTGGACCCCAAGCGCCTTCACTTTCTCCATCAGCCTGCCATGGGGAACCTTATCAAACGCCTTACTGAAGTCCATGTATATGACATCGACAGCCCTTCCGTCATCAATCAACTTTGTCACTTCCTCAAAGAATTCTATTAAGTTGGTAAGACATGACCTTCCCTGCACAAAACCATGTTGCCTATCACTGATGAGCCCATTTTCTTCCAAATGGGAATAGATCCTATCCCTCAGTATCTTCTCCAGCAGCTTCCCTACCACTGACGTCAGGCTCACCGGTCTATAATTACCTGGATTATCCCTGCTACCCTTCTTAAACAAGGGGACAACATTAGCAATTCTCCAGTCCTCCGGGACCTCACCCGTGTTTAAGGATGCTGCAAAGATATCTGTTAAGGCCCCAGCTATTTCCTCTCTCGCTTCCCTCAGTAACCTGGGATAGATCCCATCCGGACCTGGGGACTTGTCCACCTTAATGCCCTTTAGAATACCCAACACTTCCTCCCTCCTTATGCCGACTTGACCTAGAGTAATCAAACATCTGTTCCTAACCTCAACATCCGTCATGTCCCTCTCCTCGGTGAATACCGATGCAAAGTACTCGTTTAGAATCTCACCCATTTTCTCTGAGTCCAAGCATAACATTCCTCCTTTGTCCTTTAGTGGGCCAATCCTTTCTCTAGATACCCTCTTTCTCCTTATATATGAATAAAAGGCTTTGGGATTTTCCTTAACCCTGTTTGCTAAAGATATTTCATGACCCCTTTTAGCCCTCTTAATTCCTCGTTTCAGATTGGTCCTACATTCCCGATATTCTTTCAAAGCTTCGTCTTTCATCAGCCGCCAAGACCTTATGCATGCTTCCTTTTTCCTCTTAGCTAGTCTCACAATTTCACCTGTCATCCATGGTTCCCTAATCTTGCCATTTCTATCCCTCATTTTCACAGGAACATGTCTCTCCTGCACGCCAATCAACCTCTCTTTAAAAGCCTCCCACATATCACATGTGGATTTACCTTCAAACAGCTGCTCCCAATCTACGTTTCCCAGCTCCTGCCGAATTCTGGTATAGTTGGCCTTCCCCCAATTTAGCACTCTTCCTTTAGGACCACTCTCGTCTTTGTCCATGAGTATTTTAAAGCTTACGGAATTGTGATCACTATTCCCAAAGTAGTCCCCTACTGAAACTTCAACAACCTGGCCGGGCTCATTCCCCAACACCAGGTCCAGTATGGCCCCTTCCCGAGTTGGACTATTTACATACTGCTCTAGAAAACCCTCCTGGATGCTCCTTACAAATTCTGCTCCATCTGGACTTCTAACATTAAGCGAATCCCAGTCAATGTTGGGAAAATTAAAATCTCCTATCACCACCACCCTGTTGCTCCTACATCTTTCCATAATCTGTTTACATATTTGTACCTCTATCTCACGCTCGCTGTTGGGAGGCCTGTAGTACAGCCCCAACATTGTTACCGCACCCTTCCTATTTCTGAGTTCTGTCCATGTTGCCTCACTGCTCGAGTCCTCCATCGTGCCCTCCTTCAGCACAGCTGTGATATCCTCTTTGACCAGGAATGCAACTCCTCCACCCCTTTTACCTCCCTCTCTATCCCGCCTGAAGCATCGATATCCTGGGATATTTAGTTGCCAATCATGCCCTTCCCTCAACCAAGTCTCAGTCATAGCAATAACATCATACTCCCAGGTACTAATCCAAGCCCTAAGTTCATTTGCCTTACCAACTACACTTCTTGCATTAAAACAAATGCACCTCAGACCACCAAACCGCCCAAATATATAGTGTTTTACTTACCCAGCAGCCCCCTGGCCTCCGCCGAAAAACAAAAGGAAATTAAATTTACTTTCAAACTGACTTTCCCAGCTGCTCACTCGCTCACACGCTGCTCCCGAAAAAGCTGCTGCACTGAAAGGAAAGTTATTTTAAACCGCCCAAATATATAGTGTTTTACTTACCCAGCAGCCCCCTGGCCTCCGCCGAAAAACAAAAGGAAATTAAATTTACTTTCAAACTGACTTTCCCAGCTGCTCACTCGCTCACACGCTGCTTCCGAAAAAGCTGCTGCACTTCTCTCTCTCCTTCTCTCTCTTTCTGTCTCTCCATCTGTCTCCACCCCACGTCACTCCCTCTCTCTCCTTCTATCTCTGTCTCTGCCACTCTCTCTGTCTCTCTCTCTGTCTCTCCATCTGTCTTTCCCTCTCTGTCTCTCCGTCTCTCTCCTTCTATCTCTGTCTCTGCCTCTCTCTGTGTCCCTCCATCTGTCCTTCCCTTTCTGTCTCTCCCTCTCTCTCCTTCTATCTCTGTCTCGCTCTCTCTCTCTCCAATTGCCTTTCCCTCTCTGTCTCTCCCTCTCTCTCCTTCTCTCCCTGACACTCCCTCTCTCTCCTTCTCTCTCTGTCTCTCTCTCTCTGTCCCTCCAACTGTCTTTCCCTCCCTGTCACTCCCTCTCGGTCCTTCTATCTCTGTCTCTCTCCCTCTGTCTCTCCATCTGGCTTTCCCTCTCTGTCTCTCCCTCTCTCTCCTTCTGTCTCTGTCTCTCTCTCTCTCTCTATCCTTCCATCTGTCCTTCCCTCCCTGTCACTCCATCTCTCTCCCTGTCTCTCTCTCTCTGTCCCTCCATCTGTCTTTCCCTCCCTAACACTCCCTCTCTCTCCTTCCATCTTCCCCTGTCTCTCTATGTCTCTCCGTCTGTATTTCCCTCTCTGTCTCTCCCTCTCTCTCCTTCTATCTCCTCTCTCTCTCTGTCTCTCCGTCTGTCTTTCCCTCCCTGTCACTCCCTCTCTCTCCTTCCATCTCGGTCTCTCTGTTCCTCCATCTGTCTTTCCCTCTCTGTCTTTCCCTATCTCTCCTATCTCTGTCCCTCTCTCTCTGTCTCCATTTTAAATATTCAGCAAGCTATTCCACTGTGGGAACCATCACACCCTCATGATATTGTTTGTGGAAATTTTATGCTGGCTGATTGGTTAATTTTTAAATCTGTGATTGATAGATTCTTGTTAACCAAAGGTATTAAGAAATAAGGGGCAAAGGCAGGATCTGTGGTGTAAGATAGATCACAGATCAGCCATGATCTCATTGAATGCAGGAACAGAGTTGTGGAGTTAAATTGCATCCTCCTCTTCCAATATCCCCTGCTAAATATCCTTCTTTCTCTGTCAGTCACCCTGTTAGTCTATTTCTCTCTGTTTCTCTTTTTCTCTCTCTCTCTCTATCTCTGTGTTTCAGACAGTGTCTAGTGAGATTCACTCTGTATCCACCCCATGATGTTCCTGCCCTCGGAGTGTGTGATGTGACAGCGTAGAGGGAAATTTACTCTGTGTCAAACCCAACATTGTGCTTGGCTTGGAAATGGTTAATGGGACAGTGTAGCTGGAGATTTACTGTGTATCCCTGGAATTTAGAAGGTTGTGGGGTGATTTGTTGAAAGTTTATAAAATAATAAGGAAAACTGATAGGGTGGACTGAGAGTAAATATTCCCACTGGCTGCGCAGTCAGGAATTTGGGGCATAGTCTGAAAATATAAACAGTGGCCACTTTGACTTCATCCCATCGTGTCGTATGTACATTCTCACATATAGCAGGTATAGCAGCACATATATAACAGGATAGCAGGTAGAACTGTAGTCATAGAATTCAGCTGAAAATTGATCAGTTACATTGGTATTTCAGTCCATATTTACAGTACACACGGTACCTTACTGTTGTAATAAAGTCATATAGTATCTATTCATCCCACTGGGGTAAAATGTCACTGGCTCAACATTCTCACCAAATACTGAAGCATTCCACAATGCAAGACTCACAAATTCAACACAAGTTTCCTTTTCTGAGTCTCGCTGGTCTGTTCTGATTCTCTGAGGGATTACTGATGCTTATCCTCCACATGAGCAGTCGTCCTAATCCCGTGTGCCTGTCCTGCTCCCAAACCCGGCATCCATTTACATTAAGGCAAGTGATACAGGAGCATCTCAGTGACTGAGGCAGGTGAGTCTTGAGGCTGAGCCGGGCAAAGTGAGTGACCCGGGTTAATCCGACACTCCAGGGAATGTTTAAACTGAACTGTACTCTGTATCTAACCCGTGTTGTACCTTCTCTGAGATTGTTCGATGGGGCAGTGCAGACAAGGAGACTCTGCTAAGGTAGACAGAGAATAACTATTCCCACTGGCTGCGGAGTCAGGAACTTGTGGGCCGAGTCTAAAGATCTAAACATAGTCTCAAAACCTTTCAGGAGTGAAATGAAGAAACACTTCAACACACCAGGTGTGGGATCAGTTTGGAACTCTCTTCTACAAACAGCAATTGATGCTGAGAAACTTGTAAATTTTTAAATCTGAGATTGATAGATTGTTGTTAACCAAAGGTATTAAGAGATAAGGGGCAAAGATGGGATATTTGGTGTTAGTTCGATCACAGATCAGCCCTGATCTCACTGAATGAAGGAACAGGGTCGAGGGGTTAAACTGCCTCCTCATCTTCCAATGCCTGATGTTAAATATCCTTCTTTCTCTCTCGGTCACCCTGTCAGTCTGTTTCTCTCTTTCTGTCTCTCACTGTGTCTACTTCGGACAGTGTAGAGTGAGATTCACTCTGTGTCCACCCCATGATGTTCCTGTCCTGGGAGTGTTGGATGGGACAGTGTCGAAGGAGCATTACTCTGTATCTAATCCATGCTGTACCTGTCTGGGGAATGTAGATGGGAGAGTTGAAACAGAGAGGTCTGGGACCAGTGTCCTCATGGGGAGGACTGAATGGTGCCTCCTAATGGACCAGTTAGCAATATTGGTGCTCCAGGGATGAAAGGGACATTGGCTGAGTGGATACGACATTGGCTGAGTGGATACGACATTGGCTGAGAGAGTGGACAATGGTTGTTTCAGACTGGAGGGAGGTATACAGTGGAGGTTTATATTAGGACCACTGATCTTTTTGATATATACTAATGACTTGGACTTGTGTTTACAGGGCATAACTTCACGTTTTGCCAATGTTTGTGACATCTGCAATGTAATAAACAGGGAAGGGACCAGTAGCAGACTTCAGGAGGAGAGAGGCAATCTGGTGAAATGGAACACACACGAACAAATGAATTAGGAGCAGGAGTAGGCCATTCGGCCCCTCGAGCCTGCTCTGTCATTCAATGGCTGATCTGATTGCGAACTCAACTCCACTTTCCTGTATGCGTCCCATAACCCTTGACTCCCTAAGTGATAAAAAAATCTATCGAACTCAGCCTTGAATATATTCAATGATCCAGCCTCCACTGCTCTCTGGGGAAGAGAATTCTACAGACTGACCCCCCTCTGAGAGAAACACATTTCTCCTCATCTCAGTTTTAAATGGGACGTCCCTAATTTTTAAACTGTGTCCCCTAGTACTAGTCTCCCCAACAAGTGGAAACATCCTCTCAGCATCCACCCTGTCCAGTCCCCTCGGGACCTGAGATGTTTCACTCAGATCACCTCTCATTCCTCTAAACCCCAGTGGGTATAGACCCAACCTGTTCAACCTTTCCTCATAAGATAACCCCTTCATCCCAGGAATCAGCCCAGTGAACCTTCTCTGAACTACTTCGAATGCAATTATATAATTTCTTCAGTAAGGAGACCAAAAGTGTCCATAATCCTGCAGACGTCGTCTAACTTATGCCCTGTACAGCTGTAACAACACTTCCCTACTTTGATATTCTATTCACCTTGCAATAAACAACAACATTCCATTTGCCTTCTTAATCACTCGCTGTAGCTACACGGTAACATTTTGTGATTCATGTACCAGGACACCCAGATCCCTCTGTACCGTACAGTTCTGCAGTCTCTCTCCATTTCAATAATATACTGATTTTTATTCTTCCTGCGAAAGTGGACAAGCTCACATTTTCCCACATTATACTCCATCTGACAATTTTTTGCTCACTCACTTAACCTATGGAAATCTCTTTGTAAACTTTATGTCCTCTTGACAGCTGGTGAAATGGTCAGACACAGGGCAGGTTAACTTCAATGCTGAGAAATGTAAAATGATGCATTTCGGAAGGAAGGCTGAGGAGAAGCGATATAAACTAAATAGTCCAATGTTAAAATGGGTGCTGGTTCAGAGAGATCTGGAATTTCATTTGTGTCACTTTTTAAATCTGAAAGATTCAATTTGGGGCTTGCAATCTTGTCAGTTGAATTTAGCTTCATCCTGAAAAGTGTTAGCAAACATGTTTGGAAATGTGTCAAAAGCTGTTTCCATTCAGACATTCCTGAATTGTGGAAGTGTGAGCTATCTTTGCAGAGACAGGAAATAGAGTTGTTTGAATGGACCTGCAGGTTTTAGTTGATGCAATAAGGTGAGAATTTGAATTGTGTCCCTTGCAGATACACAGAATTGAAGGTATTTACAGAACACCTCATGAAGTAGTTTACCAATGTCTGACAAACTTCAAAGACTTCAGACACATGGAAGAAGAGGCGAAGTGAACAATATACAAAACCTCAGTCAGTCAGACAACAGCAGTAGGAAAATGAATCTCTTTTTATGGGTTTTAATTTGAAGGCCTGAGCTGATGATTGAAAAAGCAGGAGTTCAAATCCCACACCGGGCTGTTGTGAATTTGAATTTAGTTTTTTCTTTCAAAAAACGTAAATCTGGAGTTAAAAAGCCTCTAAGTTGGAATGATTCACTCCTGTCTACTAGTGCAAAGCCCGTGTGTGTCTCAGCTTTGCTGTATTTATTGACGGTTTAAGATGATGAGGTAGAATGCAACATACCCAAGTTTACCAATGACACAGTAAGCAGTGTAGCTGGAAGCATCAAATTACAAAGAGATATTAATATCTTAAATAAATGGGCAAAACTGTGGTAGTTAGATTTCCATGTCAGTAAAAAAGACTAGAACAGAGTACTTTATAAATGGTGTAAAGCTAGAAACACTGGAGGTTCAAAGAGACTTTGGGGGGCTCCATGTCCATTTGAGTGCAGTGTAGATTTACCAGAATGATAACTGGACTCCAAGGGTTAAATTACAAGGTGATATTACACAAACTAGGGATTTATTGCCTGGAATTTAGGAGGATCAAGGTAATTTGTTCAAAGGTGTTGAGATATTAAGGGGAACTGATGGGGTAGTTTGGGAGAAACTATTTCAGCAGCTTGGGAACATAGGAACAGGAGTAGTCCATTCAGCCCATCGAGCCTGCTCTGCCATTCAATACGATCATGGCTGATCATCCACTTCAATGCCTTTTTCCCAGACTGAGCTTCCACAGCCCACTGGAGTAGAGAATTCCAAAGATTCACAACACTCTGAGCAAAAATCCGCCACTCCAGGCTAAAGGTGGTAGTAGTTTGGAACGTGTCTTCTGCACGCAAACATTGATGCAAAATCAATTGTCATTTTTAAATCGAAGTTTGATCTCATCAAATGCCTTTTGAAAATTGAAATATTCTTCTTTCGCTCTCTGTCCCTGAGTCACTCTGTTTCTGTCTGTGTGTGTGTTTCTGTCTGTGTGTGTGTTTCTGTCTGTGTGTGTGTTTCTGTGTGTCTGTGTGTGTTTCTGTGTGTTTGTTTCTGTGTGTATTTGTGTGTGTGTGTGTCTGTGTGTGTGTGTTTCTGTGTGTGTGTGTGTGTGTCTGTGTCTGTGTGTGTGTTTCTGTGTGTGTGTGTTTCTGTGTGTGTGTGTGTTTCTGTGTGTGTGTGTGTCTGTGTGTGTTTCTGTGTGTGTGTTTCTGTGTGTATTTGTGTGTGTGTGTCTGTGTGTGTGTGTTTCTGTGTGTGTGTGTGTTTCTCTGTGTGTGTTTCTCTGTGTGTGTGTTTCTGTGTGTGTGTGTGTGTTTCTGTGTGTGTGTGTGTGTTTCTGTGTGTATTTGTGTGTGTGTGTGTCTGTGTGTGTGTGTTTCTGTGTGTGTGTGTTTCTGTGTGTGTGTGTGTGTGTGTTTCTGTGTGTGTGTGTTTCTGTGTGTGTGTGTGTGTTTCTGTGTGTGTTTCTGTGTGTGTGTGTTTCTGTGTGTGTGTGTTTCTGTGTCTGTTTCTGTGTCTGTTTCTGTGTGTGTGTGTCTGTGTGTGTCTATGTCTGTTTCTCTGTCCTCTCTCAGACCCTTTGCAAAGCTCCACATACATCAGTTTGCCATTTGAAGTCAGCTGCTTTTGGTTTCACCGCATCTGCAGAGGTTGCACTTCCTTATGCAGGCTGGTAAGAAACATGTATTCCGCAGTTGGCTCCAATGTTCCCGTGAAAATTTAGATGTTGTGCGTGCCCAGTTTTTTTAACGTGAGCTGTCCCTTGAAATCTTTGAAGAATCTTTGAAGACGTGTGCTATTTATTGTGGAACAGGATCTGCGTGGGACCTTTGAGGCTGCTGCATTCAGATTTGCAGGAACATTGACCAACACTCTCCATCCCAATCTCTTCCTCTTTCTCTCTGGTACTCTCTCCCCATTGCAATCCTTCCCTCTCTCTCTTATTCTTCATATCTATCCCTGTTCTTTCTCACTGTTACTCTCTCCATCTGGATGGAGGAGGAGAAAGAGAGGCATATACAGAGGCAGCTTTACTCTGTATCAAACCCCACAGTGTACCTGCCCCCTAGTTCTTGACTCCCCACAAGGGGAACATCCTCCCAGCATCCGCCCTGTAAAGTCCCCTCAGAATCTTGTATGTTTCAATAAGATCACCTCTCATTCTTCTGAACTCCAATGAGTATAGGCCCAACCTGTTCCACCATTCCTCAAAGATAACCCCTTCATCCCAGGAATCAGCCGAGTGAACCTTCTCTGAACTGATTCCAATGCATCCAGGTCTGACCATTTATCCACTTTCAAAGCTGCCAAACACCTTCATATTTCCCCTCTCACTCTGTTTATCCCATCCAATATTTCACACTCCTCCTCTTTAACTACAATATCTGCATCGTTCCCACTCTTTTATAAAGACGGACACAGAGAATTCATTAAGAACCATGCCCGCATCTCCCACCTCCACAGGTAGGAAGAAGGAGGAGAGGCAATCTAAACTAAAGGATATAGTTATAAAGGAGCTAGCATTCTCTGCCTCTTCCTTTGATCTAATATAATCCTTGATTTCTATCATTAACAATGGTTGGAACAATTTGCTGAGGTTCTGTCAAGGCTTACTCACATTCTTTATCTGGATCTCTCTGTCCCAGAGAGATGGTGAAGAAACTATTGATGTGTTTCGTTCTGTTAAGTTTGATGTCAATGTTTCCCCAGGATGTTGACGCTGGGGGATTCAGTGATGGGATAATGCTTTGAATGCCAAGGGGAGGTGGTTGGATTCTCTCTTGTTGCAGATGGTCATTGCCTGGCACTTGTGTGACGTGAATGTTACTTGTCACTGGTCGGCCCAAACCTGAATGTTGTCTTGGTCTTGGTGCATGTGGCTCTGGATTGCTTCATTATCTGAGGCAAAATATTGTGGATGCTGGAAATCTGAAAAGCATCGAACTGAATCACTAACTCCGTTTTTCTCTCCACAGATGCTGCTTGCCCTGCTCAGTATTTCCAGCATTCTCTACTGGGATCTCAGCTGAAGATGGTTGGGTCTCGGACACTACCCTGAAGAACTCCTGCAGTGATGTCCTGGGACTGAGATGATTGACCTCCAACAACCACAACCATCTTCCTTTGTGCTCGGTATGAGTCCAACCAGCAGATTCCTACTGACTTCAGTTTTCCTCGGGTTCCTCGATGTCACACTCGGTCAAACGCTGCCTTGATGTTAAGGTCAGTCTCTCTTCCCAGTAGCAGACAGGTGTGAATCGTTCCCTTTGACCCGTTGTGCACTGAACAAGCTGTGCTTCTTCGCAGCCTGATACAGGACTCTATACGGGCGATTAATGTAGCCCATCAAACACTCCCAGAGCAGCTTCAGCACAGCTTAGGAACAGAGGATAGTTCCTTCAACATTCTCTCTCTGTCTCTCCCTCCTGCTATCTCTGACATTAGGAGAGAGACAGAGGGAGAGAGGGTTAGATATGAAGGCAGAGAGAGGGCTGTAGAGAGGGACAAATTTGGAGAGAGAGAGGTTGTTGAGGTGGATGAAAAGGATAATGTAAGATATATTAATTTGATGTAATCCTTCACTTATGTGTACACAAACATATAAGAGATAGATACGGAGAGAAAAAAACATCGGGAGATGGGGAAATGTAGATGAAGTTGGGGCCCAGGCAGATACTTTTGATGATCCAGAAGGAACAGTCTCCATTTTAAACATCCAGCAAGCTATTCCACTGTGGGAGCCATCGCACCCTCATGATATTGGTTGTGCAAATTTCTTGCTGGCATATTGGTTAATTTTTAAATCTGTGACTGATAGATTCTTGTTAACCAAAGGTATTAAGAGATCAGGGGCAAAGGCAGGATATTTGGTGTAAGTTACATCACAGATCAGCCAAGATCTCATTTGATGCTGGAACAGGGTTGTGGGGTTGAATTGCATTCTCCTCTTCCAGTATCCCCTGTGAAGTATCCTTCGTTCTCTGTCAGTCACCCTGTCCGTCCATGTCTCTCTGTTTCACTCTTTCTGTCTCTCTGTCTGTCTCTATCAGACAGTGTAGAGTAAGATTCACCCTGAATCCACCCCATGATGTTCCTGCCCTGGGAGTGTGTGATGGGACAGTGTAGAGGGAAATTTACTCTGTGTCAAACCCAACCTTGCGCTTGGCTTGGGAATGTTTAATGGGATAGTGTGGCTGGAGCTTTACTCTGTATCCCTGGAATTTTGAAGGCTCAGGTGTGATTTGATGATTGTTTTCAAGATAATAAGGGAAACTGATAGGGTTGACAGAGAGTAACAATTCTCACTGGCTGCAGAATCTAGAACATGGGGGCATCGTCTAAAAATATAAACCTAGTCTAAAAACCTTTCAGGAGTGAAATGAAGAAACACTTCAACACACCAGGTGTGGTATCAGTTTGGAACTCTCTTCCACAAACAGCAATTGATGCTGAGACACTTGTTAATTTTTAAATCTTTGTTTGACAGATTTTTATGAAACCTCTCTGTCTCTCCCTCTCTCTCCTCCCATCTCTGCCTCTCTCTCTCTCTGTCTCTCCATCTGTCTTTCCATCTCTGTCACTCCCACTCTCTCCTTCGCTCTCTGTCTCTCTCTCTCTCTGTCTCTCCATCAGTCTCCCCACCCATCACTCTCTCCCTCTCCTTCTATCTCTGCCTCTCTCTCTCTATCCCTCCATCTGTCTGTCCCTCCCTGTCACTCCCTCTCTCTCCTTCTCTCTCTGTCTCTCTCTCTGTCCCTCCATCTGTCTTTCCCTCTCTGTCTCTCCCTCTCCTACTCTCTCTGTCTCTCTCTCTGTCCCTCCATCTGTCAAAGAACAAAGAACAGTACAGCACAGGAACAGGCCATTCGGCCCTCCAATCCTGCGCCGATCTTGATGCCTGCCCAAACTAAAACCTTCTGCACTTCCGGGGTCCGTATCCCTCTATTCCCATCCTATTCATGTATTTGTCAAGATGTCTCTTAAACGTCTCGATGGTACCTGCTTCCACCACCTCCCCCGGCAACAACTTCCAGGCACTCACCACCTGCTGTGCAAGGAACTTGCCTCGCACATCCACTCTAAACTTTGCCCCTCTCACCTTAAATTTCTGTCCCCTAGTAACTGACTCTTCCACCCTGGGAAAAAGCTTCTGACTATCCACTCTGTCCATGCCACTTATAATTTTGTAAACCTCTATCATGTCACCCCTCCACCTCCGTTGTTCCAGTGAAAACAATCCGAGTTTATCCAAACTCTCCTCATAGCTAATGCCCTCCAGACCAGACAACATCCTGGTAAACCTCTTCTGTACCCTCTCCAAAGTTTCCAGGTCCTTCTGGTAGTGTGGCGACCAGAATTACACGCAATATTCTAAGTGTGGCCTAACTAAAGTTCAGTACAGCTGCAGCATGACCTGCCTATTTTTATACTCTATGCCCCGATCGATGAAGGCAGGCATGCCGTATGCCTTCTTGACTACCTTATCCACCTGCATTGCCACTTTCAGTGACCTGTGGACCTGTACGCCCAGATCTCTCTGCCTGTCAATACTCCTAAGGGTTCTGCCATTTACTGTATACTTCCCACCTGCATTAGACCTTCCAAAATGCATTACCTCACATTTGTCCGAATTAAACTCCATCTGCCATTTCTACGCCCAAGTCTCCAACCGATCTATATCCTGCTGTATCCTCTGACAATCTTCATTACTATCCGCAACTCCACCAACCTTTGTGTCGTCCGCAAACTGACTAATCAGACCAGCTACATTTTCCTCCAAATCGTTTATATATACTACAAACAGCAAAGGTCCCAGCTGTGATCCCTGAGGAACACCACTAGTCACATCCCTCCATTCAGAAAAACACCCTTCCACTGCTACCCACTGTCTTCTATGACTGAGCTAGTTCTGTATCCATCTTGCAGCCAGTTCTGTATCCATTTTGTCTTTCCCTCTCGTGTCACTCCCTCTCTCTCCTTCCATCTCTGCCTCTCACTCTGTCTCTCCATCTGTCTTTCCCTCCCTGTCACTCCCTCTCTCTCCTTCTATCTCTGTGTTTCTCTCTCTCTCCAAATGTCTTTCCCTCTCGGTCTCTCCCTCTCTCTACTTCTCTATCTCTCTGTCTCTCACTCTGTCCCTCCATCTGCCTTTCCCTCTCTGCAACACCCTCTCTCTCCTTCTCTCTCTGTCTCTCTCTCTGTCCCTCCATCTGTCTTTCCCTCCCTGTCACTCCCTCTCTCTCTTATCTCTGTCTCTCCCTCTCTGTCCCTCCATCTGTCTTTCCCTCCCTGTCACTCCCTGTCTCTCCTTCTCAATCTGACGCTCTCTCTCTCTGTCTCTCCATCTGTCGTTCCCTTCCTGTCACACTGTCTCTCTCCTTCTATCTCTGTCTCTCTCTCTCTGTCCCTCCATCTGTCTTTCACTTCCTGACACTCCCTCTCTCTCCTTCTATCTCTGCCTCTCTCTCTGTCTCTCTCTCTCTGTGTCTCTCCATCTGTCTTTCCCTCCCTGTCACTCCCTCTCTCTCCTTCTATCTCTGTCTCTCTCTCTGTCTCTCTCTCTCTGTCTCTCCATCTGTCTTTCCCTCCCTGTCACTCCCTCTCTCCTCTTCTATCTCTGTCTCTCTCTCTCTCTGTCTCTCTCTCTGTCTCTCTCTCTCTGTGTCTCTCCATCTATCTTCCCCACCCCCTGTCACTCCCTCTCTCTCCTTCTATCTCCATCTCTGTCTCTCTCTCTGTCTCTCTCTCTGTCCCACCATCTGTCTTTCCCTGCCCTGTCACTCCCTCTCTCTCCTTCTATCTCTGTCTCTTTCTCTCTATCGCTCCATCTGTCCTAACCTCCCTGTCACTCCATCTGTCTCCTTCTCTCTCTGTCTCTCTCTCTGTCTCTCTCTCTCTGTGTCTCTCCATCTATCTTCCCCACCCCCTGTCACTCCCTCTCTCTCCTTCTATCTCCATCTCTGTCTCTCTCTCTCTGTCTCTCTCTCTGTCCCTCCAACTGTCTTTCCCTTCCTGACACTCCCTCTCACTACTTCTATCTCTGTCTCTGCCACTCTCTCTGTCTCTCTCTCTTGTCCCTCTATCTGTCTTTCCCTCTCTGTCTCTCCATCTCTCTACTTCTCTCTCTCCTTCTCTCTCTCTCTCTGCCTCGCTCTCTGTCTCTCTCTCTCTGTCTCTCCATCTGTCTTTCCCTCCCTGTCACTCCCTCTCTCCCCTTCTATCTCTGCCTCTCTCTCTGTCTCTCTATCTCTCTGTCTCTCTCTCTGTCCCTCCGTCTGTCTTTCCCTCTCTGTCTCTCACTCTCTCTCCTTCTCTCTCTGTCTCTCTCTCTCTCTGTCTTTCCATCTGTCGTTCCCTCTGTCTCTCCCTCTCTCCCCTTCTCTCTCTGTCTCTCTCTCTCTGTCGTTACGTCTATCTTCCCCACCCCCTGTCACTCCCTATCTCTCCTTCTATCTCTGTCTCTTTCTCTCTATCGCTCCATCTGTCCTACCCTCCCTGTCACTCCATCTGTCTCCTTCTCTCTCTGTCTCTCACTGTGTCCCTCCATCTGTCTTTTCCTTCCTGACACTCCCTCTCACTACTTCTATCTCTGTCTCTGCCACTCTCTCTGTCTATCTCTCTTGTCCCTCCATCTGTCTTTCCCTCTCTGTCTCTCCATCTCTCTCCTTCTCTCTCTCCTTCTCTCTCTCTCTCTCTGTCTCTCTCTCTGTCTCTCCATCTGTCTTTCCCTCTCCGTCTCTCTCTTTCTCTCTCTGTCTCTGTCTCTGCCTCTCCCTCTGTCCCTCCATCTGTCTTTCACTTTCTGACACTCCCTCTCTCTCCTTCTATCTCTGTCTCTATCTCAGTTCCTCCATCTGTCTTTCCCTCTCTGTCACTCCCTCTCTCCTTCTCTCTCTCTCTCCGTCTCTCTCCTTCTCTCTCTGTCTCTGCCTCTCTCACTGTCTCTCTCTCTGTCCCTCCATCTGTCTTTCCCTCTCTGTCTCGCCCTCTCTCTCCTTCTATCTCTCTCTCTCTCTCTCTGTCTCTCCATCTGTCTTTCCCTCTCTTTCTCTCCCTCTCTCTCCTTCTATCTCAATGTCTCTCTCTCTGTCCCTCCATTTGTCTTTCCCGCTCTGTCACTCCCTCTCTGTCCTTCTATCTCTGTCTCTCTGTCTCCAAACCTCCATCTGTCCTTCCCTCTCTGTCGCTCTATCTCTCTCCGTCTCTCACTCTATCCCTCCATCTGTCTTTCCTTCCTGTCACTCCCGCTCTCTCCTTCTCTCTCTGTCTCTCACTCTGTCCCTCCATCTGGCTTTCCCTCCCTGACACTCCCTCTCTCTCCTTCTGTCACTGTCTTTCTCTCTGTCCCTCCATCTGTCTTTCCCTCCCTGACACGCCCTCTCTCTCGTTCTATTTCTGTCTCTCTCTCTGTCCCTCCATTTGTCTTTCCCTCTCTGTCACGACCACTCTCTCCTTCTATCTTTGTCTTTCTCTCTCTATCCCTCCATCTGTCCTTCCCTCCCTGTCACTCCATCTCTCTCCTTCCATCTCTGACTCTCTCTCTTTGGCTCACCATCTGTCTTTCCCTCTCTGTCTCTCCATCTCTCTCCTTCTCTCTCTCTCTGTCTCTCCATCTGTCTCCAACCCCCGTCACTCCCTCTCTCTCCTTCCATCTCTGTCTCTGCCACTCTCTGTGTCCCTCCATCTGTCCTTCCCTTTCTGTCTCTCCATCTCTCTCCTTCTATCTCTGTCTCTGCCTCTCTCTCTGTCTCGCTCTCTCTCTCTCCAATTGCCTTTCCGTCTCTGTCTCTCCCTCTCTCTCCTTCTCTCCCTGACACTCCCTCTCTCTCCTTCTCTCTCTGTCTCTCTCTCTGTCCCTCCAACTGTCTTTCCCTCTCTGTCACTCCCTCTCGGTCCTTCTTTCTCTGTCTCTCTGTCTCTATCCCTCCAACTATCCTTCCCTCCCTGTCACACCATGTCTCTCCTTCTATCTCTGTCTCTCACTTTGTCCCTCCATCTGTCTTTACCTCTCTGTCTCTCTCTGTCTCTCCTTCCATCTCTGCCTCTCTCTCTCTGTCTCTCCATCTGGCTTTCCCTCTCTATCTCTCCCTCTCTCTCTTTCTATCTCTGTCTCTCTCTCTCTCTCTTTCCCTCCATCTGTCCTTCCCTCCCTTTCACTCCATATCTCTCCCTGTCTCTCTCTCTGTCCCTCCATCTGTCTTTCCCTCCCTAACACTCCCTCTCTCTCCTTCCATCTTCCCCTGTCTCTCTCTGTCTCTCCGTCTGTCTTTCCCTCTCTGTCTCTCCCTCTCTCTCCTTCTATCTCCGTCTCTCTCTCTCTGTCTCTCCGACTGTCTTTCCCTCCCTGTCACTCCCTCTCTCTCCTTCCATCTCTGTCTCTCTGTTCCTCCATCTGTCTTTCCCTCTCTCTCCTATCTCTGTCTCTCTCTCGCTGTCTCCATTTTAAATATTCAGCAAGCTCTTCCACTGTGGGAGCCATCACACCCTCATGATGTTGTTTGTGGAAATTTCATGCTGGCTTATTGGTTAATTTTTAAACCTGTGATTGATAGATTCTTGTTAACCAAAGGTATTAAGAGATAAGGGGCAAAGGTGGGATATATGGTGTTAGTTAGATCACAGATCAGCCCTGATCTCACTGAATGCTGGAACAGGGTCGAGGGGTTAAACTGCCTCCTCATCTTCCTATGTCTGATGTTAAATATCCTTCTTTCTCTCTCAGTCACCCTGTCTGTCTGTGTCTCTCTCTATTTCTCTCATTATCTCTCTCTCTCTGTCTGTTTCGGACAGTGTCGAGTGAGATTCACTCTGTATCCACCCCATGATGTTCCTGTGCTGGGACTGATGGATGGGACAATGTAGAAGGAGCATTACTCTGTATCTAATCCATGCTGTACCTGTCTGGGGAATGTTGATGGGAGAGTGGAAACAGAGAGGTCTGGGACCAGTGTCCTCATGGGGAGGACTTAATGGTGCCTGCTAATGAACCAGTTAGCAATATTGGTTCTCCAGGGATGAAAGGGACATTGGCTGAGTGGATACGACATTGGCTGTGTGGATACGACATTGGCTGAGTGGATACGACATTGGCTGAGAGAGTGGACAATGGTTGTTTCAGACTGGAGGGAGGTATACAGTGGAGGTTTATATTAGGACCACTGATATATACTAATGACTTGGACTTGTGTTTACAGGGCATAACTTCAATGTTTGCCAATGTTTGTGACATCTGCAATGTAATAAACAGGGAAGGGACTAGAAGCAGACTTCAGGAGGATAGAGGCAGTCTGGTGAAATGGAACACACAAGAACAAATGAATTAGGAGCAGGAGTAGGCCATTCGGCCCCTCGAGCGTGCTCTGCCATTCAATGGCTGATCTGATTGTGAACTCAACTCCACTTTCCTGTCTGTGTCCCATAACCCGTGACTCCCGAATTGATCAAAAATCTATCGAACTCAGCCTTGAATATATTCAATGATCCAGCCTCCACTGCTCTCTGGGGATGAGAATTCTACAGACTGACCCCCTCTCTGAGAGAAACACATCTCTCCTCATCTCAGTTTTAAATGGAACGTCCCTAATTTTTAAACTGTGTCCCCTAGTTCTAGTCTCCCCAACAAGGGGAAACATCCTCTCAGCATCCACCCTGTCCAGTCCCCTCAGGACCTGAGATGTTTCACTCAGATCACCTCTCCTTCTTCTAAACTCCAGTGGGTATAGACCCAACCTGTTCAACCTTTCCTCATAAGATAACCCCTTCATCCCAGGAATCAGCCCAGTGAACCTTCTCTGAACTACTTCGAATGCAATTATATAATTTCTTCAGTAAGGAGACCAAAAGTGTCCATAATCCTTCAGACGTCGTCTAACTTATGCGCTGTACAGCTGTAACAACACTTCCCTACTTTGATATTCTATTCACCTTGCAATAAACAACAACATTCCATTTGCCTTCCTAATCACTCGCTGTAGCTACACGGTAACATTTTGAGATTCATGTACCAGGACACCCAGATCCCTCTGTACCGTACAGTTCTGCAGTCTCTCTCCATTTCAATAATATACTGATTTTTATTCTTCCTCCTAAAGTGGACAAGCTCACATTTTCCCACATTATACTCCATCTGCCAATTTTTTGCTCACTCACTTAACCAATGGAAATCTCTTTGCAGACACTTTATGTCCTCTTGACAGCTTACTATCCAACCTATCATTGGACAGACACAGGGCAGGTTAACTTCAATGCTGAGAAATGTGAAGTGATGCATTTTGGAAGGAAGACTGAGTGATATAAACTAAATGGTACAATGTTAGAATGGGTGACAGGACAGAGAGATCTGGGATTTCATCAATGTTCCCTGTTCTACCCAAAAGCTCAATTTGGCGCTTGGAATCAGAGAGTTGAATTTAGCTTCATCCTGAAAAGTGTTAGCAAACGTGTTGGGAAATGTGTCAAAAGCTGTTTCCATTCAGACATTCCTGCATTTTGAAAGTGCGAGCTATCTTTGCAGAGACAGGAAATAGAGTTGTTTGAATGGACCTGCAGGTTTTGGTTGATGCAATAAGGTGAGAATTTGAATTGTGTCCCTTGCAGATACACAGAATTGAAGGTATTTACAGAACACCACATGAAGTAGTTTACCAATGTCTGACAAACTTCAAAGACTTCAAACACATGGAAGAAGAGGAGAAGGGAACAATATATAAAACCTCAGTGAGTCAGACAACAGCAGTAGGAAAATGAATCTCTTTTTATGGGTTTTAATTTGAAGGCCTGAGCTGATGATTGAAAAAGCAGGAGTTCAAATCCCACGCTGGGCTGTTGTGAATTTGAATTCTATTTTTTCTAAAAATAAACATAAATCTGGAGTTAAAAAACCTCTAGGATGGAATGATTCACTCCTGTCTACTGGTGACATGCCCATGTGTGTCTCAGTATAGCTGTATTTATTAACGATTTAAGATGATGGGGTAGAATGCAACATACCCAAGTTTACCAATGACACAAAAATAGGCAGCATTGTAAGCACTGTAGCTGGAAGCAGAACATTGCAAAGAGATATCTGAAGTGAATGGTTAAAACTGTGGTAGATAGATTTCCATGTCAGTCAAAAAGACTAGAACAGAGTACTTTATAAATGGTGAAAAGATAGAAACACTGGAGGTTCAAAGAGACTTGAGGGGCCCATGTCCATTTGAGTGCAGTGTTGATTTCCCAGAATGATAACTGGACTCCAAGGGTTAAATTACAAGGTGATATTACACAAACTGGGAATAATTCCCTGGAATTTAGGAGGATCAAGGTGATTTGATCAAAATTGTTCAGATATTAAGGGGAACTGATGGGGTAGTTTGGGAGATACTATTTTGGCAGCTTTGGAATATATGAACAGGAGTAGGCCATTCAGCTCATCTAGCCTGCTTCGTCATTCCATTCTATCATGGCTGATCATCCACTTCAATGTGTTTTTCCCAGACTAAACTCATATCCCTTTATGTCATTGGTATTCAGCAATCTGTCACTCTCTGCTTTAAACATACTCAATGACTGAGCTTCCACAGCCCTCTGGGAGAGAGAATTCCTAAGATTCACAACCCTCTGAGTAATGACATTTCTCCTCATCTCTGTCCCAAGTAGCTTTCCCCTTATTTTGAAATTGTGTCCCCTGGTTCTAGACTCCTCAACCAGGAGAAACATCTTACCTACATCTACCCTGTCTATCTATAACGTTACCCCAGGGTCCCCACACAGCCTGTCTCCTCGTCCCCCTGCTTCTAAAGTGTCTCAGGGTCTCCTGGCACTTTCTATCTCTCTGCTTCTGTCTCTATCCCTCACTATCTCTCTGTTCTCTCTCCATTTCTATCTCTCCCTATATCTCTGTTACTCTACCTCTGTTCCTCTCTCTCTCTGTCTATCACTCTCTCCCACCATGTTGGTTATCATTGGGGGTCGAGTTCAATCACAGACAAAATAAACACTTCACCTGTCTGCCCCGAAATAAATAGCAAAATCTGTGGATATTTTATGTCTGTATTCAGCCAATATAGACAGGAGTGTATATTATATGATGGGATGCTGCAAATTGATTGTCACCAGTACTGTCGGAAAAACAACTTAAAAAGAATTATTCACAAGTCTAGTCCAACTTAACGACAGATTATGACCCGATAAGGTAATAAATGCCAAAAGTCTGGAGGTTTTTGGAGTACGTTAAGCTTTACTCTGTCTGGCTTTCAGAAATTAAACATTACACATGCACTGCAAGATTAAAGATTATACATAGGTTAGGTTACATAGAATTTTGGAAGGACTAACAAGGCTAGGGAATATCCAATGAATGGTAGGATCATAGGAAGTACAGAGTGTCAGAGGGATCTTGGTGTACTTGTCCATAGATCACTGAAGGCTGCAGCGCAGGTAGACAAGGTGGTTAGGAAGGTATATGGGATACTTGCCTTTATTAGTTGAGGCATAGAATATAAGAGCAGGGAGGTTATGATGGATCTGTATAAAACACTGGTTAGGCCACAGCTGGAGTACTGTGTACAGTTCTGGGCACCACACTATAGGAAGGATGTGATTGCACTGGAGAGGATGCAGAGGAGATTCACCAGGATGTTGCCTGGGCTGGAGCATTTCAGCTATGAAGAGAGACTGAAAAGGCTGGAGTTGTTTTCCTTAGAGCAGAGAAGGCTGAGGGGGGACCTGATTGAGGTATACAAAATTATGAGGGGCATTGCTAGGTGAGATTGGAAGAAACTTTTGCCCTTAGCGGAGGGGTCAATAACCAGGGGGCATAGATTGAAGGTAAGGGGCAGGAGGTTTCGAGGGGATTTGAGGAAAAGACTTTTCACGCAGAGGGTGTTTGGAATCTGGAACGCTCTGCCTGAAGAGGTGGTAGAGGCAGGGATCCTCACAACATTTAAGAAGTATTCAGATGAGCACTTGAAATGCCGTAGCATACAAGGCTACGGGCCAAGTGCTGGAAAATGGGACTCGAATAGTTAGTTGCTTGATGGTGGACACAGACACGATGGGCCGAATGGCCTGTTTCTGTGCGGTAGAACTCTATGACTCCAACTGTCGTCATAGAATTCAGCTGAAAATTGATCAGTTACATTGTTATTTCAGTCCATATTTACAGTACACACAAGTTTCCTTTTCTGAGTCTCACTGGCCTGTTCTGATTCTCTGAGGGATTACTGATGCTTATCCTCCACATGAGCAGTCATCCTAATCCCGTGTGCCTGTCCTGCTCCCAAACCCGGCATCCACTTATGTTTCAGGCAAGTAATACAGGAGCGTCTCAGTGACTGAGGCAGGTGAGTCTTGAGGCTGAGCCGGGCACAGTGAGTGACCCGGGTTAATCCGACACTCCGGGAATGTTTAAACGGAGCTTTACTCTGTATCTAATCCATGCTGTACCTTCTCTGAGAGTGTTTGATGGGGCAGTGCAGACGAGGAGAGTTATTCCTTACCCATTTTAAATATAGAGAAGTGAATATCCAAGAGATTGTTTTAAATGTGATGAGGGTTTCTGCCTCTACCATCCTTCAGAGTCATCGAGAGATACAGCACTTATACAGGCCCTTCGGCCCGCCCAGTCTGTGCCAGCCATCAACCACCCATTTTATACTAATCCTTTCAGGCAGTGAGTTCCAGACACCCACCAGCCACTGGGTGAAGAAACTATTGATGTGTTTCGTTCAGTTAAGTTTGATGTCAATGTTTCCCCAGGATGTTGATGCTGGGTGATTCAGCGATGGGATAATGCTTTGAATGCCAAGGGGAGGTGGTTGGATTCTCTCTTGTTGCAGATGGTCATTGCCTGGCACTTGTGTGACGTGAATGTTACTTCCCACTGGTCGGCCCAAGCCTGAATGTTGTCTGGGTCTTGGTGCATGTGGCTCTGGATTGCTTCATTATCCGAGGCAAAATACTGTGGATGCTGGAAATCTGGAAAGCATCGAGCTGAATCACTAACTCTGTTTCTCTCTCCACAGATGCTGCTTGACCTGCTCAGTATTTCCAGCATTCTCTGCTGTGATCTCAGCTGAAGATGGTTGAGTCTCGGACACTACCCTGAGGAACTCCTGCAGTGATGTCCTGGGAATGAGATGATTGACCTCCAACAACCACAACCATCTTCCTTTGTGCTCGGTATGACTCCAACCAGCGGATTCCCACTGACTTCAGCTTTACTCGGGCTCCTCGATGTCACACTCGGTCAAACGCTGCCTTGATGTTAAGGTCGGTCTCTCTTCCCAGTAGCAGACAGGAGCGAATCGTTGCCTTTGACCCGTTGTACACTGAACAAGCTGTGCTTCTTTACAGCCTGATACAGGACTGTGCATGGCCGATTAATGTAGCCCATCAAACACTCCCAGAGCAGGTTCAGCACAGCTTAGGAATAGAGTATAGTACAGAGAGAGGGCTGTACAGGGGGACAAAGTTGGAGAGAGAGAGATTGTTGAGGTGGATGAAAAGGAGAATGTAAGATATATTAATTTGATGTAATCCTTCACTGCTGTGTTCACAAACAGAAAGAGATAGATATGGAGAGAAAAAAACATGGGCAGAGGGGGAAATGTAGATGAAGTTGGGGCCCAGGCAGATACGTTTGATGATCCAGAAGGAACAGCCTCCGTTTTAAACATCCAGCAAGCTATTCCACTGTGGGAGCCATCACACCCTCATGATATTTGTTGTGCAAATTTCTTGCTGGCATATTGGTTAATTTTTAAATCTGTGATTGATAGATTCTTGTTAACCAAAGGTATTAAGAGATAAGGGGCAAAGGCAGGATATATGGTATAAGTTACATCACAGATCAGCCAAGATCACATTGAATGCCGGAACAGGATTGTGGGGTTGAATTGCATCCTCCTCTTCCAGTATCCCCTGTGAAGTATCCTTCTTTCTCTTTTAGTCACCCTGTCAGTCTATGTCTCGCTGTTTCTCTCTTTCTGTCACTCTCTCTGTCTCTATCGGACAGTGTAGAGTGAGATTCACTCTGTATCCACCCCATGATGTTCCTGCCCTGGGAGTGTGTGATGGGACAGCGCAGAGGGAAATTTACTCTGTGTCAAACCCAACATTGTGCTTGGTTTGGGAATGTTTAATGGGACAGTGTGGCTGGAGCTTTACTGTGTATCCCTGGAATTTTGAAGGCTCAGGTGTGATTTGATGATTGTTTTCAAGATAATAAGGGAAACTGATATGGTAGACAGAGAGTAACAATTCCCACTGGCTGCTGAGTCTAGAACATGGGGGCATAGTCTAAAAATATAAACCTAGTCTAAAAACCTTTCAGGAGTGAAATGAAGAAACACTTCAACACACCAGGTGTGCTATCAGTTTGGAACTCTCTTCCACAAACAGCAATTGATGCTGAGACACTTGTTAATTTTTAAATCTGAGTTTGATAGATTTTTATGAAACCTCTCTGTCACTCCCTCTCTCTTCTCCCATCTCTGCCTCTCTCTCTCTCTGTCTCTCCATCTCTGTCGCTCTCACACTCTTCTTCTCTCTCTCTCTCTCTCTCTCCATCAGTCTCCCCACCCATCACTCCCTCTCTCTCCTTCTATCTCTGCCTCTCTCTCTATCCCTCCATCTGTCCGTCCCTCCCTGTCACTCCATCTCTCTCCATCTCTCTCTGTCTTTCACTCTGTCCCTCCATCTGTTTTCCCCTCCCTCTGTCACTCCCTCGCTCTACTTCTATCTCTCTCTCTCTCTGTCGCTCTATCCCTCCATCAATCCTTCCCTCCCTGTCACTCCATCTCTGTCCTTCTCTCTTTCTCTCTATCTCTGCCTCTCCATCTGTCTTTCCCTTCCTGTCGCTCCCTCTCTCTCCTTCTATCTCTGCCTCTCTCTCTCTGTCTCTTCATCTGCCTTCCCCACCCCCTGACAATCCCTCTCTCTCCTTCCATCTCTGTCTCTGCCTCTCTCTCTGTCTCTCTCTCTTTCCCTCCATCTGCCTTTCCCTCTCTGTCACTTCCATTCTCTCCGTCTTTCTCTGTCTCTCTCTCTTTCTCTCCATCCGTCCTTCCCTCCCTGTCACTCCTTCTCTCACCGTCTCTCTCTCTGTCCCTCCATCTGCCTTTCCCTCTCTGTCACTCCCATTCTCTCCGTCTTTCTCTGTCTCTCTCTCTCTCTCTTTCTATCCATCCATCTGTCCTTCACTCCCTGTCACTCACTCCTTCTCTCTCTGTCTCTCTCTCTGTCCCTCCATCTGTCTTTCTCTACATGACATTCCCTCACTCTCCTTCTATCTCTGTCTTTCTCTCTGTCTCTCCATCTGTCTTTCCCTTCCTGTCGCTCCCTCTCTCTCCTTCCATCACTGCCTCTTTAACTCTGTCTCTCCATCTGTCTTTCCCTCTCTGTCTCTCCATCTCTCTCCTTCTATCTCTGTCTCTGCCTCTCTCTCCTTCTATCTCTGTCTCTGCCTCTCTCTCAGTCTCTCTCTCTGTCCCTCCATCTATCCTTCCCTCCCTGTCACTCCATCTCTCTCCTTCTCTCTCTGTCTCTCACTCTCTCCCTCCATCTGTCTTTCCCTCTCTGTCTCTCCGTCTCTCTTCTTCTATCTCTGTCTATGCTCTTTCTCTGTCTCTCTCTCTGTCCCTCCATCTGTCTTTCCCTCTCTGTCTCTCCCTCTCTCTCCTTCTCTCTCTGTCTCTTTCTCTGTCCCTCCATCTGTCAAAGAACAAAGAACAGTACAGCACAGGAACAGGCCATTCGGCCCTGCAAGACTGTGCCGATCTTGATGCCTGCCTCAACGAAAACCTTCTGCACTTCTGGGGTCCGTATCCTTCTATTCCCATCCTATTCATGTATTTGTCAAGATGTCTCTTAAACGTCTCTATGGTACCTGCTTCCACCACCTCCCCAGCAACACTTTCCAAGCACTCACCACCTTCTGTGTAAGGAACTTGCCTCGCACATCCCCTCTAAACTTTGCCCCTCTCACCTTCAACCTCTGTCCCCTAGTAACTGACTCTTCCACCCTGGGAAAAAGCTTCTGACTATCCACTCTGTCCATGCCACTTATAACTTTGTAAACCTCTATCATGTCGCCCCTCCACCTCCGTCGTTCCAGTGAAAACAATCCGAGTTTATCCAACCTCTCCTCAAAGCTAATGCCCTCCAGACCAGGCAACATCCTGGTAAACCTCTTTGGTACCCTCTCCAAAGCCTCCACGTCCTTCTGGTAGTGCGGCGACCAGAATTCTAAGTGTGGCCGAACTAAAGTTCTGTACAGCTGCAACATGACTTGCCTAATTTTATACTCTCTGCCCCGATCGATGAAGGCAAGCATGCTGTATGACTTCTTGACTACCTTATCCACCTGTGTTGCACTTTCAGTGACCTGTGGACCTGTACGCCCAGATCTCTCTGCCTATCAATACTCCTAAGGGTTCTGCCATTTACTGTATACTTCCCACCTGCATTAGACCTTCAGAAATGTATTACCTCACATTTGTCCGAATTAAACTCCATCTGCCATTTCTCCGCCCAAGTCTCCAACCGATCTATATCCTGCTGTATCCTCTGACAATCCTCATCACTATCCGCAACTCCACCAACCTTTTTGTCGTCCGCAAACTTACTAATCAGACCAGCTACATTTTCCTCCAAATCATTTATATATCCTACAAACAGCAAAGGTCCCAGCAGTGATCCCTGCGGAACACCACTAGTCACATTCCTCCATTCAGAAAAACACACTTCCACTGCTACCCTCTGTCTTCTGTGAACGAGCTGGTTCTGTATCCATTTTACCTTACCCTCTCTGTCACTCCCTCTCTCTCCTTCTATCTCTGTCTCTCTCTCTGTTCCTCCATCTGTCCTTCCCTCTCTGTCCCTCCATCTGTCTTTCTCCCCCTGTCACTCCCTCTCTCTCTGTCTATCTCAGTCACTGCCTCTCTCTCTGTCCCTCCATTTGTCTTTCCCTCTTTGTCACTCCCTCTCTCTCCATCTATCTCTGTCTCTCTCCAGCTATCCGTCCATCTGTCCTTCCCTCCCTGTCACTCCATCTCTCCCATTCACTCTCTGTCTCTCTCTCTGTCCCACCATCTGTCTTTCCCTCCATGACACTCCCTCTCTCTCCATCCATCTCTGTCTTTCTCGCTCTCTCCATCTGTCTTTCCCTCCCTGTCACTCCCTCTCTTTCATTCCATCTCTGCCTCTCTCTCTGTCTCTCCATCTGTATTGCCCTCTCTGTCTGTCCCTCTCTCTCCTTCTATCTCTGTATTTCTCTCACTCTCCATCTGTCTTTCCCTCTCTGTCTCTCCCTCTCTCTACTTCTCTCTCTCTCTGTCTCTCTCTCTGTCCCTCCATCTGTCTTTCCCTCCCTGACACTCCCTCTCTTTCCTTCCATCTCTGTCTCTCTGTCTGTCCCTCCATCTGATTTTCCCTTCTTGACACTCCCTCTCTCTCCTTCTATCGCTGTCTCTCTCTCTCTGTCTCCCATCTGTCCTTCCCTCCCTGTCACTCCATCTCTCTCCTTCTATCGCTGTCTCTCTCTCTCTGTCTCCCATCTGTCCTTCCCTCCCTGTCACTCCATCTCTCTCCTTCTATCTCTGTCTCTCTCTCTGTCCCTCCATCTGTCTTTCCCTCCCTGACACTCCCTCTCTCTCCTTCTGTCTCTGTCTTTCTCTCTGTCCCTCCATCTGTCTTTCCCTCCCTGACACTCCCTCTCTCTCGTTCTATCTGCCTCTCGCTCTCTCTGTCTGACCATCTGTCTTTCCCTCTCTGTCTCTCCATCTCTCTCCTTCTCACTCTGTCTCTCCATCTGTCTCTGTCCCCAACCCCACCGTTCCGCCACTCCCTCTCTCTCCTTCTATCTCTGTCTCCTCCTCTCTCTGTGTCCCTCCATCTGTCCTTCTCTCTCTGTCTCTCCCTTTCTCTCCTTCTCTCTCTGACTCTGCCTCTCTCTCTGTCTCTCCATCTGTCTTTCCCTCTCTGTCACTCCCTCTCTCTCCTTCTATCTCTGTCTCTCTCTGTCCCTCCATCTGTCTTTCCTTGTCTGTCTCTCCCTCTCTCTATATCTGTCTCTCTCTCTCTGTCTCTCGATCTGTCTTTCCCTCCCTGTCACTACCTCTCTCTCCTTCCATCTCTGTGTCTCTCTCTATCCCTCCATCTGTCCTTCCCTCTCTGTCTCTCCCACTCTCTCCTTCTTTCTCTCTGTGTCTCTCTCTCTGTCTCTCGATCTGTCTTTCCCTCCCTGTCACTACCTCTCTCTCCTTCCATCTCTGTGTCTCTCTCTGTCCCTCCATCTGTCCTTCCCTCCCTGTCAGTCCATCTCTCTCCTTCTCTCTCTCTGTCCCTCTGTGTGTGTTACACAACCGCCTGTTCTTTTCCAGCAATTTACTGATGGAATCCCCTCATTGTCTACTCTTTCATTCTTGTAGGAATTGTATTATGTATTTAATGATATTGTTTTAAGTAACTGTGGCATTATTACTGGATTATTCTGTGTATTGAATGTATTGGAATGAGATGTTTCAGTGAGGATCAATAATCAGACCATGAGGAGTTTTTTAACATTTTCATGAGGTGGATCTAACCGGGCCTGGAATATTTTTATGATTTTTTTCAGTGATTGATAATGAGACATCTCACGGTCTCAGTTTTACAAGCGGACAGAACAAAGTCCTCCCTCCCCAATAACATGGCTCAGTTTAACTGGGATTTCAATGTATTTATTGATTATCACTGTTATCAAATATTATTTCATTCTGTGTGTGTCTGACGCTGCTTCAGAAGTCTGGCTACTGAACTGAGTTTGCTGCTGACACTTTCACTTCTCCTTCTCTGCTTCACTGTGGACCTTCACTGTCACTGGACTACATTGTAAAATAGAAAGTATTGATGTGATGTTTTACTGGTTTTCACTCTATCAGTTGGAATCAAGAGTCTTTCCATTTATCTGTCGATTATCAGCTGCAGCGCTGATGTTGGTTTTTTATTAATTAAACAATCCCACATTCTAACAGATTACTTTATAATTCCAGGAGAAGGAATTTCAATGATTGTGAGGTTTGTCTGGAAGTAGCTTTCGATCCTGTTTATTCCATGGATTGTAGATGAAGTGAAGAGTGCAGGTGAACAGGTGGAGACTTGAGTGTTCTGTAGATACATTAAATTATTCACAGAGGTTCCACCATTGAACAAACTGACTTGTTGGGCTGTCTCTCAATCTCCTGCCTCGGGGACGGGGCAGGGGGCCTGTCCATTGATATGGTAATCCCAGGACAGGACCTTCCTGACTTTTACCAGTCCATTGATATGTTAATCCCAGCACAGCAATGCTTTCAGACATCTTTTAGTTAATTTTAAACCTTTCATTCTTTCCCTGCAGTTTGAAAATATCAAACACTGATCCAACCCTCCCCCCTCAAACCCTCACACTAAACCCACAAAAAAGACAGAGGCGCAGGGGAAGAGCCAACTGTGTAACAGCCCCGACAATCACATTTCTCTGCAGCACCTGTGGAAGAGTTTGTCACTCTCGAATTGGACTTTATAGCCACTCCAGGCGCAGCTCCACAAATCACTGACCACCTCCAGGCACTTACCCATTGTCTCTCGAGATAAGGAGGCCAAAGAAGAAACCCACAATGCAGGACTGGGCAGATAATGGGGATTGTTACTGAGGTTGTGTTTGGGGATTTTTACTGACATCAGTGTGGATTTTAAAGTGTGTCTCCCCTTCCCTCACATCTAAAGTCTCTCAGTGTTGTTGTTGTGTGTTGACAGCTTTTCCAGTGTCCAGTCCCTTTCAACTTTTAATAAAATCTGTGGAACACAAAGAAATGTAAAGTTTCTCCTACAAGCTGTTTTGTCCTCCTTCTTTCACTGTCTTTCTCTGTCACTGCCCTATCTCTCTCTCTGTCTCTCTCAGGACTGGGCAGACACTGGGGATTGTTACTGAGGTTCTGTTGGTCATTTTTACTGACATCAGTGTGGATTGTAAAATCTGTCTGTGTTTGTGTGTGTGTGTGTGTCTGTGTGTCCCTTTATGTATGTGTCTGTGTGTGTCCGGATGTGAGTGTGAGAGAGAGAGAGAGAGAATATCAGGGTCACCTCGCTCCATCTCTATCTCTCCTTGTCTCTCTGTTTCTCCTTCTCTCTCTATCTCACCCTCTCTCAATATGCCTCTCTCATAGAAACATCGAAAATAGGATCAGGAGTAGGCCATTCGGCCCTTTGGGCCTGCTCTGTCATTTAATAAAGATCATGACCGATGGTCTAATTCAGTACCCTGTTCCCACTTTCTCCCCATACCCCTTGATCCCTTTGACATTAAGAAATATATCTCTCTCCTCCATGAATATATTTAATGACTTGGCCACCACTGCCTTCTGCGGTAGAGAATTCCACAGGTTCACCACCCTCTACCCCATCCATCTGTCCCCCTCCTCACAAACATTTAAGAAATAGGTATGGAGACAGAAACATCGGGAGAGATCTCTGTCTCTCTTCCTGTCTCTCCATCTGTCTTTCCCTCCCTGTCACTCCCTCTCTCTGCTTCTATCTCTGTCTCTGCCACTCTCTCTGTCTCTCACTCTCTGTCTCTCCATCTGTCTTTCCCTCCCTGTCACTCCCTGTCTCTCTTCTATCTCTCTCTCTCTTCTATCTCTGTCTCTCTCCCTCTGTCCTCCATCTGTCTTTCCCTCTCTGTCACTCCCTCTCTCTCCTTCTATCTCTGTCTCTCTATCTCTCTGTCCCTCCATCTGTCTTTCCCTCCCTGACACTCCCTCTCTCTCCTTCTATCTGTATCTCTGCCTCTCTCTCTCACTTTCCTCCATCTGTCTTTCCCTCTCTGTCACTCCCTCTCTCTCCTTCCAACTCTGACTCTCTCTCTCTGTCTCTCCATCTGTCTTTCCCTCTCTGTCCTTCTCTCTCTCTCTGTCTCTCCATCTGTCTTCACCCACCCCTCACTCCCTCTCTCATCTTCTATCTCTGTCTCTGCCTCTCACTCTGTCTTTCTCTCTGTCCCTCCATCTGTATTGCCCTCGCTGTCACTCACGCGCACATTCTGTCCCTGTCTCTCTCTCTCTCTATCCCTCCATCCATCCTTCTATCCCTGTAAATCCATCTCTCTCCTTCTATCTCTGTCTCTCTCTCTCCGTCTTTCCATCTGTCTTTCCCTCCCTGTCAGTCCCTCTCTCTCCTTCTATCTCTCTCTCTCCCACTGTCTCTCCATCTGTCTTTCCCTCCCTATCACTCCCTCTCTCTCCTTCTCTCTCTGTCTCACTCTCTGCCCCTCCGTCTGTCTTTCTCTCTCTCTCTCTCTCTCTCTTTCCATCTGTCATTCACTCTCTGACATTCCCTCTCTCTGCCTCTCTCTCTGTCTCTCTAACTGCCTTTCCCTCTCTGTCTCTCCCTCTCTCTCCTTCTTTCTCTGTCTCTCTCTCTATCCCTCCATCTGTCCTTCCCTCCATCACTCCATCGCGCTCCTCTCTCTGTCTCTCACTCTGTCCCTCCATCTGTCTTTCCCTCCCTGTCATTCCCTCTGTCTCCTTCTCTCTCTATCTCTGCCTCTCTCTCTGTCTCTCTAACTGCCTTTCCCTCTCTGTCTCTCCCTCTCTCTCCTTCTTTCTCTGTCTCTCTCTCTATCCCTCCATCTGTCCTTCCCTCCATCACTCCATCGCGCTCCCCTCTCTGTCTCTCACTCTGTCCCTCCATCTGTCTTTCCCTCCCTGTCATTCCCTCTGTCTCCTTCTCTCTCTATCTCTGTCTCTCTCTCTCTCTCTCTGTCTCTCCATCTGTCTTTCCCTCCCTGTCACTCCCTCGATCCTTCCATCTCTGCCTCTCTCTCTCTTGATCCCTCCATCTGTCCTTCCCTCTATGTCACTCCACTCTCTCCTTCTATCTCTCTCTCTGCCTCTCTGTCTGTCTCTCTCTCTATCCCTCCGTCTGTCTTTCCCTCCCTGTCACTCCCTCTCTCTCCTTCTCTCTCTGTCTCTCTCACTCTCTCTCTCTCTGTCCCTCCATCTGTCTTTCCCTCCCTGACACTCCTTCTCTCTCCTTCTATCTCTCTCTCTCTCCCTGTCTCTCCATTTATCATTCCCTCCCTGTCACTCCATCTCTCTTCTTCTCTCTCTGTCTCTCTCTCTCTGTCCCTCCATCTGTCTTTCCATCCCTGACACTTCCTCTCTCCCCTTCTCTCTCTGTCTGTCTCCCTGTCTCTCCATCTGTCTTTCCCTCTCTGTCTCTCCTTCTCTCTCCTTCTATCTCTGTCTCTCTCTCTCTATCCCTCCATCTGTCCTTCCATCTATGTCACTCCATCTCTCTCCTTCTCTCTCTGTCTCTCGCTCTGTCCCTCCATCTGTCTTTCCCTCCCTGTCACTCCCCCTCGCTCTCCTACTCTCTCTGCCTCTCTCTTTGTCCCTCCATCAGTCTTTCCCTCCCAGACACTCCCTCTCTCAACTTCTATCTCTTTCTCTCTCTCTCTCTCTCTCTCCATCTGTCTTTCCCTCTCTGTCTCTCTGTGTCTCCTTCTATCTCTGTCTCTCTCTCTCTGTCTCTCCATCTGTCTTTCCCTCCCTGTCACTCCCTCTTTCTCCTTCTATCTCTGTCTCTCTCTCTCCCTGCCCCTCCATCTGTCTTTCCCTCTCTGTCACTCCCTCTCTGAACTTGTATCTGTATCCCTCTCTCTATCCCTCCATCTGTTCTTCCATCTATGTCACTCCTTCTCTCTCTGTCTCTCACTTTGTCCCTCCATCTGTCTTTCCCTCCCTGTCACTCCCCCTCTCTCTCCTTCTATCTCTGTCTGTCTCTCTCTGTCTCTCCATCTGTCTTTCCCTCCCTGTCACTCCCTCTCTCTCCTTCTATCTCTGTCTCTCTCTCTCAGTCTTTCCATCTGTCTTTCCCTCACTGTCACTCCCTCTCTCTCCTTCCATCTCTGCCTTTCTCTCTCTCAGTCTTTCCATCTGTCTTTCCCTCCCTGTCTCCCCCTCTCTCTCCTTCTATCTCTGTCTCTCTCTCTCTATCTCTCCATCTGTCTTTCCCTCCGTGTCACTCCCTATCTCTCCTTCTATTTCTGTCTCTCGCTCTCTATCTCTCCATCTGTCTTTCCCTCCCTGTCACTCCCTCTCTCTCCTTCTATCTCTGTCTCTCTCTCTCTGTCTGTCCAACTGTCTTTCCCTCCCTGTCACTCCCTCTTTCTCCTTCTATCTCTGTCTCTCTCTCTCAGTCTTTCCATCTGTCTTTCCCTCCCTGTCACCACCTTTCTCTCCTTCCATCTCTGTCTCTCCCTCACTCAGTCTTTCCATCTGTCTTTCCCTACCTGCAACCCCCTTTCTCTCCTTCCATCTCTGCCTCTCTCTCTGTCTTTCCATCTGTCTTTCCCTCCCTGTCACTCCCTCTCTCTCCTTCTATCTCTGTCTCTCTCACTCTATCTCGCCATCTGTCTTTCCTTCCCTGTCACTCCCTCTCTCTCCATCTCGCCATCTGTCTTTCCCTCCCTGTCACTCCATCTCTCTCCTCTCTCTGTCTCCCACTCTGTCCCTACATCTGTCTTTCCCTCGCTGTCACTCCCTCTCTCTCCTTCTATCTCTGTCTCTCTCCATCTGTCTTTCCTTCCCTGACACTCCCTCTCTCTCCTTCTATCTCTGTCTCTCTCCATCTGTCTTTCCCTCCCTGTCACTCCCTCTCTCTCCTTCTCTCTCTGTCTCTCTCTCTGTCTTTCCCACCCTGTCACTCCTGTCACTCCCCGTCTCTCCTTCAATCTCTTTCTCTCTCTCTCAGTCTTTCCATCTGTCTTTCCCTCCCTGTCACTCCCTCTCTCTCCTTCTATCTCTGTCTCTCTCTCTGTCTTTCCATCTGTCTTTCCCTCCCTGTCACTCCCCGTCTCTCCTTCTATCTCTGTCTCTCTCTCTCAGTCTTTCCATCTGTCTTTCCCTCCCTGTCAGTCCCTCTCTCTCCTTCTATCTCTGTCTCTCTCTCTCTCAGTCTTTCCATCTGTCTTTCCCTCCCTGACACTCCCTCTCTCTCCTTCCATCTCTGCCTTTCTCTCTCTCAGTCTTTCCATCTGTCTTTCCTTCCCTGTCACTCCCTCTCTCTCCTTCTATCTCTGTCTCTCTCTCTATGACTCTCAATCGGTATTTCTCTCCCTGTCACTCCCTCTCTCTCCTTCCATCTCTGTCTCTCGCTCTCTCTCTGACTCTCCATCTGTCTTTCCCTCCCTGTCACTCCCTTTCTCTCCTTCCATCTCTGTCTCTCGCTCTCTGTCTCGCCATCTGTCTTTCCCTCTCTGTCACTCCCTCTCTGTCCTTCTATCTCTGTCTATCGCATTCTGACCCTCCATCTGTCTTTCCCTCCCTGTCACTCCATCTCTCTCCTCTCTCTGTCCCTCACTCTGTCCCTCCATCTGTCTTTCCTTCCCTGCCACCCCCTTTCTCTCCTTCCATCTCTGCCTCTCTCTCTGTCTTTCCATCTGTCTTTCCCTCTATCTTGCCATCTGTCTTTCCCTCCCTGTCACTCCAAATCTCTCCTCTCTCTGTCTCCCACTCTGTCCCTCCATCTGTCTTTCCCTCCCTGTCACTCCCTCTCTCTCCTTCTATCTCTGTCTCTCTCTCTCTATCTCGCCATCTGTCTTTCCCTCCATGTCACTCCAAATCTCTCCTCTCTCTGTCTCCCACTCTGTCCCTCCATCTGTCTTTCCCTCCCTGTCACTCCCTCTCTCTCCTTCTATCTCTGTCTCTCTCCATCTGTCTTTCCCTCCCAGTCACTCCCTCTCTCTCCTTCTATCTCTGTCTCTCTCTCTGTCTTTCATCTGTCTTTCCCTCCCTATCACTCCCTCTCTCTCCTTCTATCTCTGTCTCTCTCTGTCTTTCCATCTGTCTTTCCCTCCCTGTCACTCCCCGTCTCTCCTTCTATCTCTGTCTCTCTCTCTCAGTCTTTCCATCTGTCTTTCCCTCCCTGTCAGTCCCTCTCTCTCCTTCTATCTCTGTCTCTCTCTCTCAGTCTTTCCATCTGTCTTTCCCTCCCTGACACTCCCTCTCTCCTTCCATCTCTGCCTATCTCTCTCTCAGTCTTTCCATCTGTCTTTCCCTCCCTGTCACTCCCTCTCTCTCCTTCTATCTCTGTCTCTCTCCATCTGTCTTTCCCTCCCTGTCACTCCTTCTCTCTCCTTCTATCTCTGTCTTTCCATCTGTCTTTCCCTCCCTGTCACTTCCTCTCTCTCCTTCTATCTCTGTCTCTCTCTGTCTTTCCATCTGTCTTTCCCTTCCTGTCACTCCCCGTCTCTCCTTCTATCTCTGTCTCTCTCTCTCAGTCTTTCCATCTGTCTTTCCCTACCTGTCAGTCCCTCTCTCTCCTTCTATCTCTGTCTCTCTCGCTCAGTCACCCAATCTAAATAATCCTCATCTACAGACCCCTATCTGATATCTCAAGTTAACTGACCCCCATCTAATACTCCCCCCCCCCAGGAACAGACTCCCATCTAGATACCCCCCCCCAGGACCGAGTCCCATCTAGATACCCCCCCAGGAACAGACTCCCATCTAGATACCCCCCCAGGACCGAGTCCCATCTAGATACCCCCCCAGGAACAGGCTCCCATCTAGATGCCCCCCCCAGGAACAGTCTCCCATCTAGATACACCCCCCCCCCAGGACCGAGTCCCATCTAGATAACCCCACAGGACCATGTCTCATCTAGATACCTCCCCAGGACCGAGTCCCATCTCGATAACCCCCCACAGGAACAGACTCCCATCTAAATATCCCCCCCCCAGGAACAGACTCCCATCTAAATATCCCGGCAGGACCGAGTCCCATCTAGATACCCCCCCCAGGGACAGACTCCCATCTAGATACCCCGCCGGGGACAGACCCCCATCTAGATACCCCGCTGGGGACAGACCCCCATCTAGATACCTCCCTGGGGACAGACCCCCATCTAAATACATCCCCGGGGACAGACCCCCATCTAAATACATCCCCGGGGACAGACCCCCATCTAGATACATCCCTGGGGACAGACCGCCATCTAAATACATCCCCGGGGACAGACCCCCATCTAAATACTAACCCCAGGGACAGACCCCCATCTAAATACCCCCCCCCCCCGGGACAGAACCCCATCTAAATACCAACCCCGGGGACAGACCCCCATCTGAATACATCCCCGGGGACAGACCCCCATCTAAATATACCCTTATAATACCCCTATTACAAATACCTGACTGGAACAGACCCCCATCTAAATACCATCCCCCCGGGGACAGACCCCCATCTAAATAACCCCCTCCCCCGGGGACAGACCCCCATCTCAATACCCCCCGGGGACAGACCGCCATCTAAGTACTAACCCTGGGTACAGACCCCGATCTAAATAGATCCCCGGGGTCAGACCCCCATCTAAATACATCCCCGGGGACAGACTCCCATTTTGATAGCCCACCCAGGAAGAGAACCCCATCTAACTATCCCACACCCAGTAAAGTATTTTACATGATGGGACGCTGCAAATGTTGTTCTACTCAGTGCGCACGGTACCTTCATGTTGTAATAAGATGTTATAATCTCTATTCAGATAACTCTCATGCCACAGGGGCAAAATTTCACTGGGTCAACATTCTGACCAAACACTAAAACATTACAGAAAGCGAGGCTCACAAATTCAACACAAGTTTCCTTTTGAGTGTCTCGCTGGTCTGTTCTGATTTTCTGTTGGGTGAAATCAGCCTAGATTTTGTGTTCAGACCTGAACCCACAAACGTATAACTCAGAGGCAGGATTATTACCCACCGAGCTACAGCTGGCTCCAATGTTCCCAGAAAATTTAGTTGTTGTGCACGGCAAGTTTTTTTTTGTCCCACGTGCAGTCCCTTTAAATTTTTAAGAATCTTCGAAGACGTGTGTTATTTATCACAGAACAGGACCTGCGTGGTACCTTCCAGGCTGCTGCACACAGCTTTGAAGAAACACTGACCGACACTCTCCATCCCAATCTCTTCGTCTCTGGTAATCTCTCCCCATTGCTATCCTTCCCTCTCTCTGTTATTCCCTCTCTATATCTATCCCTGTCTTTCTCACTGTTACTCTCTCCATCTGGATGGAGGAGGAGAAAGAGAGGCATATATAGAGGCAGTTTTACTCGGGATCTAACCCCACACTGTACCTGTCCTGCGAGTGTTTTATAGAACAGAGAGGACAGAGATTTGCTCTGCAGATAACTCCATTCTGTACTTGGCTTGGCAGCATTTGAAGGGACAGTTTAGACGGAGCTTTACTCTGTATCCCTGGAATTTTGAAGTGTAAGGGGTGTTTAGTTTAGAGATTCAGCACTGAAACAGGCCCTTTGGCCCACCGAGTCTGTGCCAACCATCAACCACCCATTAATACTAATCCTACACTAATTCCATATTCCTACCACATCCCCACCTGTCCCCATATTTCCCTACCACCTACCTATACTGGGGGCAATTGCTAATGGCCAATTTACCGATCAACCTGCAAGTCTTTGGCATGTGGGAGGAAACCGGAGCACCCGGAGGAAACCCACGCAGACACAGGGAGAACTTGCAAACTCCACTGTGCTGGGTGAATTGATCAAAGTTTACAAGACAATACTGGAAACTGATGGGGTAGATAGAGAGAAACTCTTCTCACTGGTTGGAGGAGTCTCGGACGAGGGGCACAGTGGAAAAATCGAACATTAGTCGAAGACCCTTTCAAGGGTGAAATTTATTAACACTTCTACACACAAAGGATGGTGGAATTTTGGAATTGTATTCCACAAATGACCCCTCCATATCTCTGCAATCTCCTCCAGCTCCACAATCCACCAATATCTGCCATCCTCTAATTCTGGCCTCTTGAACATCCCCAATTTGAATCGTTCCACCATTGGTGGCCGTGCCTTCAAGCTGCCAAGGCCCTAACTGTGGAATTCCTTTCCCAAACCTCTCCATCTCACTAACTCTCTTTCCTCTTTGAAGATTCTCCCTCAAACCAACCTCTCACCAAATTTTTGGTCATCTGGTCTAATATCTCCTGAAGTGACTCAGTGTCAAATTTTTATTTTCTTGATTCATTTGTTGGATGTGTGCGTTAGTGGCCAGGATAGCATTTATTGCCCATTCATAATTGCCCTTGAGAAGGTGGTGTTGAGCCTCCTTCTTGAACCGCTGCAGTCCATGTGGGGTAGGTACACCCACAGTGCTGTTAGGAAGGGAGATCCAGGATTTTGACCCAGTCACAGTGAAGGAGCAGCGATATAGTTCCAAGTCAGGATGGTGTGTGACTTAAGGGAAACTTGCAGGTGGTGGTGTTCCCATACGGGTTTCCTGTTTGTTTGCTCTCTCTCCCCCTCCTTCTTTCTAGACCTCCCTGTCCTCCTGTCCCTCTGTGTTATGAGAACCTAAGAACAGAAGGATGTGGGTGCAGGAACAGAGAGACCTGGGGATGTCTGTGCACAAATTGAAGGTGGCAGAGCTCGTAGAGAATGTGGTTAAAAGGCATATGGGATCCTAGGCTTTGTAAATAGAGGCTTAGAGTATAAAAGCAAGGAGGTTCTGATGAAGCTTTATAAAACACTGCTTCATCCTCAACTAGTATTGTGTCCAATTCTGGACACCGTACTTTCGGAAGGATGTGGGGGCTTTAGAGAGGATGCAGAAAAGACTCACGAGCAAGGTTCCAGGGATGAGGGACTTCAGTTACCTGGATAGATTGGAGAAATTGTTGTTGTTCTCCATAGAGAAGAGAAACTTGAGATGAGATTTGATAGAGGTGTTCAAAATCATGAGGGGTCCTGACAGAGTAGATGTAGGAGTAGGAATGCAGCACATAGGACATTCCTGACCCATTTCTGTTGAGTGATTACTTAAATAAGCGAATTGACCATTTAATATTTTTAACTTACTTAACCCTTGTGTTCCCACAAAGATCAAGCTAGCAAATTCAACAGTGGCCACTTTGACTTCATCCCATCGTGTCTTATGTACATTCTGACAGGATAGCAGGTATAACTGTAGTCATAAAATTCAGCTTAAAATTGATCAGTTACATTGTTATTTCAGTCCATATTTACAGTACGCATGGTACCTTACTGTTGTCAGAAAGTCAGATAGTATCTAATCATCCCACTGGGGCAAAATGTCACTGGCTCAACATTCTCACCAAATACTAAAGCATTCCACAATGCAAGACTCACAAATTCAACACAAGTTTCCTTTTCTGAGTCTCACTGGCCTGTTATGATTCTCTGAGGGATTACTGATGCTTATCCTCCACATGAGCAGTCGTCCTAATCCCGTGTGCCTGTCCCGCTCCCAAACCCAGCATCCACTTATGTTAAGGCAAGTGACACAGGAGCGTCTCAGTGACTGAGGCAGGTGAGTCTTGAGGCTGAGCCGGGCACAGCCGGGTTAATCCGACACTCCAGGGACAGTTTAAACGGAGCTTTACTCTGTTTCGAATATATGCTGTACCTTCTCTGAGAGTGTGCGATGAGGCAGTGTAGATGAGGAGAGTTATTCCTTACCCATTTTAAACATGGCTGTGGGGTTGAATTGCATCCTCCTCTTCCAATCTCCCCTGTGAAGTAATTTTCTATCTCTTTTAGTCACCCTGTCAGTCCATGTCTCTCTGTTTCTCTTTTTCTGTCTTTCTCTCTGTCTGTCTCTATCAGACAGTGTAGAGTGAGATTCACTCTGTATCCACCCCATGATGTTCCTGCCCTGGGAGTGTGTGATGGGACAGCGCAGAGGGAAATTTACTCTGTGTCAAACCCAACATTGTGCTTGGCTTGGGAATATTTAATGGGACAGTGTAGCTGGAGATTTACTGTGTATCCCTGGAATTTTGAAGGCTCAGGTGTGATTTGATGATTGTTTTCAATATAATAAGGGAAACTGATAGGGTGGACAGAGAGTAACAATTCCCACTGGCTGCAGAGTCTAGGACATGGGGGCATAGTCTAAAAATATAAACCTCGTCTAAAAGCCTTTCAGGAGTGAAATGAAGAAACACTTCAACATACCAGGTGTGGTATCAGTTTGGAACTCTCTACCACAATCAGCAATTGATGCTGAGACAATTGTTAATTTTTAAATCTGATTTTGATAGATTTTTGTTAACCAAAGGTATTAAGGGGCAAAGATAGGTACATGGAGTTAGATCACACATCAGCCATGAGCTCATTGAATGACAGAACAGGGTTGAGGGGCTAAATGGCCTCCTCCACTTCCTCTGTCCTACGACAAATATCCTGCGATCACTCTCTGTGTCTTGGTCTCTGTCTCCCTCTTTGTCTCTCTTTCTGTCTGTCTGTCTGTCTCTCTCTCTCTCCTCTCATCTGTGGAAATCCACACACATCAGTCAGCCATTTTAGGTTCATTTTCAGTGGCCATTTTATGTTACCACAACACTGGGACATTTATCGCTGTCTATCCCAAACCATCTCTCTTTGTAGTCTATTTGTGTTCTCCTCACAGCTTATTGTCCCACCTAACCTAGTATCTCTCTCCTTTGCTCCGTCTCACTCACGCACTCTCCCCCTTCTCTCTCCCTCCCATTTCTCTCTCCCCCATTTCTCTCTCCCCCCCATTTCTCTCTCCCCCCACCCCCTGCAATCTCTTTTTAAGTGTCCTGTTATCACATTCTTTATTATAGATTCGAACATTTTCCCAATGACTGATGTTAGACGAACAGGTCTTTACTTCCCCATTTTCTCCCTCCTTCCTTTTGTAAATAGTGGGGTTACATTTGCTACCTTCTAATCTGCCTCTCTCACACTGCCTCTGTACTTCGCTATCTGTCTTACCCCCCTCTCTCTCTCGCTATCTATCTCTCCCTCTCTGTCTTTTTCTCTCTCTCGCTCTATCGCTCCCTCTCTCTCTCTACCTCTGTCCATGTCTCAATTTGTGCCTCCCTCACACCATCTCTCCCTCTCTCTCTGTCTCTCTCTAGCTCTCTGTCTGCCTCTCGATGTCTGCCTCTCTGTGTCTCCTTCTCTCTCTGTGCCTCTCTCACTCTCTATCTGTCTCTCCCCCAGCTCTCTCTCTCTTTCTCTCCTTCTCTCTCTCTCTCAACCTCTGTCCATGTCTCAATTTGTGCCTCCCTCACACCATCGCTCCCTCTCTCTCTGTCTCTCTCTATCTCACTCTCTGCCTCTCTCTCTCTCTGCCTCTCTCTCTTCTGCCTCTCCCTCTCTATCTCTCCCTCTCTCTCTCTCGCTGCCTCTGTCCACGTCTCAGTTTGTGTCTCCCCCACACCATCTCTCCCTCCCTCTCTCCCTCCCTCTCTCCCTCCCTCTCTCCCTCCCTCTCTCTCTCCCTCTCTCTCTCTCTCTTTCTCCCTCTCTGTCTCTGTCTCAGAGTAACAGCTCAGATGATTAACCTCTTTATCCATGTGTTATGAACACGGGACTTTGTCTCTCTCCCATTTTCTAGGATGTTGCCAGGACTGGAGAATTGTAGCTATGAGGATAGGCAGGGGTTGTTGTCCTTGGAACAGAGAAGGCTGAGGGGAGATCTGATTGAAATGTACAAAATTTTGAGGGTCCTAGATGGAGTGGAGGTGAAGGGCAGAGAACCATAGCAGAAAGGTCAGTGACGAGGGGGCATAGATTTAAAGTGATTAGTCGAAAAATTAGAGGGGAGTTGAGGAAAATCTTTTTCACCCAGAGGGTCGCGATGGTCTGGAACTCACTGCCTGAAAGGGTAGTTGAGGCAGAGACCCTCAACTCATTCAGAAGGAGTCTGGATAGGCACCTCAAGTGCGGTAAGCTGCAGTGCTCGGAGCAAATGCTGGAAGGTGGGATTAGGATAGGTTGATCGTTTTTCGGCTGGCACAGAGAGGATGGGCCGAGTGGCCACTTTCTGCGTCTTAAAATTTCTATGTTGCCCTCGCCATCTCTATTTTTCCCTCTGTTACCCTCTGAATCTGAGTCTCTCCCTCTCTGTTACTCTCTGAATTCCAGTCTCTCCCTCTCTGTTCCCCTCTGAATTCCAGTCTCTCCCTCTCTCTTACCCTCTGAATCCCAGTCTCTCCCTCTCTGTTACCCTCTGAATCCCAGTCTCTACCTCGCTGTTACCCTCTGAATCCCAGTCTCTCCCTCTCTGTTACCCTCTGAATCCCAGACTCTCCCTCTCTGTTACCCTCTGAATCCCAGACTCTCCCTCTCTGTTACCCTCTGAATCCCAGACTCACCCTCTCTGTTACCCTCTGAATCCCAGTCTCTCCCTCTCTGTTACCTGACCAGAGCTTTATAAATGTTCAGCGCACCCTCTCGGCTTTTGTACTCACTGTATACAGTGTAAAGTGTGGTATTCCCCAGTGGTTTTGATTGGGACCACTGATCTTATTGATATATGGATGACTTTGACTTGGGTATACAGGGCATAACTTCAACATTGTGCCATTTGCAATGTAAGAAACAGTGAAGGGAATAGGAGTAGACTTCAGGAGGACAGAGGCAGTCTGGTGAAATGGTCAGACACATAGCAGGTTAACTTCAATGCTGAGAAATGTAAAATGATGCATTTAGGAAGGAAGGCTGAGGAGAAGCGATATCAACTAAATGGTCCAATGTTAAAATGGGTGCAGGGATAGAGAGATCTGGGATTTCATTTGTGTCACTTTTTACATCTAAAAGATTCAATTTGGGGCTTGCAATCTCTAAGTTGAATTTAGCTTTATCCTGAAAAGTGTTAGCAAACGTGTTGGGAAATGTGTCAAAAGCTGTTTCCATTCAGACATTCCTGCATTGTGGAAGTGTGAGCTATCTTTGCAGAGACAGGAAATAGAGTTGTGTGAATGGACCTGCAGGTTTTGGTTGATGCAATAAGGTGAGAATTTGAAATGTGTCCCTTGCCGAGACTCAGAATTGAAGGTATTTACAGAACACCACATGAAGTAGTTTACCAATGTCTGACAGACTTCAAAGACTTCAGACACATGGAAGAAGAGGCGAAGGGAACAATATACAAAACCTGAGACAGTCAGACAACAGCAGTAGGAAAATGAAACAAAAACAAGAAATGCTGGAATCACTCAGCAGGTCTGGCAGCATCTGTGGAAAGAGAAGCAGAGTTAACGTTTCGGGTCAGTGACCCTTCTTCGGAACTCTTTTTATGGGTTTTAATTTGAAGGCCTGAGCTGTTGATTGAAAAAGCAGGAGTTCAAATCCCACACAGGGCTGTTGTGAATTTGAATTCTATTTTTTCTTTCAAAAAACATAAATCTGGAGTTAAAAAGCCTCTAGGTTGGAATGATTCACTCCTGTCTACTCGTGCAAAGCCAGTGTGTGTCTCAGTTTGCTGTATTTATTAACGATTTAAGATGATGAGATTGTTGGGGTGGATTGAAAGGCACAATGTAAGATCTATTTATTCAATGTATTCACTGTTGTGTACGGAAACAGAGAAACATAGGTATGTAGAGTGAAATATTGGTAGAGTGGGAGATATGTGGATGAAGTTGGGGCCCAGGCGGACAGTTTTGATGATCAGGAAGGAAATCGCTCCATTGTAAACATCCAGCCAGGTATTCCACCATTTGAGCCATCACACCCACATGATATTGGTGTGGAAATCTTGTAATCCATGCCCATGGTTATTGACCCCTCTGTTAAGGGTAATGGGTTTTTCCTATCCACTCTATCCAGGCCCGTCATTATTTTATACACCTCAATTAAATCTTCCCTTCAACCTTCTTTGTTCCAAAGAAAACAATTCCAGCCTATCCAATCTTTACACAGAGTTAAAATTCTCCATTCCTGACAACATCCTCTGTAAATCCCCTCTGTACCCTCTCTAGTGTGATCACATCCTTCCTGTAATGTGGTGACCAGAACTGTACACAGTACTCTAGCTGTGGTCTAACTAGTGTTTTATAAAGTTCTCGCATAACCTCCCTGCTCTTATATTCTCTACATCAGCCAATAAAGGAAAGAGTTCCGAAGAAGGGTCACTGACCCGAAACGTTAACTCTGCTTCTCTTTTCACAGATGCTGCCAGACCTGCTGAGTGGTTCCAGCATTTCTTGTTTTTATTTTAATGTATTCTGTAAGACTTCTTAACCACCTTATCCACCTGTCCTGTTACCCTCAGGAATCAGTGGACATTCACTCCAAGGCCCCTCTGTTCACAGTCGAAGAGATTGTTCAGTTAGATTGAAAGAGCAAATGTAAAACATAATAATTTGATGCAATCCTTCACTGTAGACACAGACATACGAGTGAGAGGAATGGAGTGTGAACCATCGGGGTAGAGGGAACAAAATAGATGGAGATGGTAACAACTTGGAAAGGAGTGATCGGCACAGACAGAGAGGTAAGCTCTGGTAAACTCACTTGCTGGTAATCTCTCTCCATGTCTATCTCTCTCTCGTCCCCTCTCTTCGACACTCTGCAACCCTATTTCTTCTCAGAGAGTGTCTGAGAGTGTCTGAGAGTGTCTGAGAGTGTCTGAGAGTGTCAGAGAGTGTCCTAGTCTATCTCCCCCTTTTCGCTCTCTATCTCCCTCTGCACATTATCTCAATCTCTCCATCTTGCTCTCAGGATGGGAAGAGGGAGAAGGAGAGGCAGAGAAAGGGTGTTGCAGGCAGTGAGAGATGAGGAGAAAGAGACAGAGGAACAGCGAGTCTGGCATCGGTAGATGGATCTTTACTCTGTATCTAACCCCGTGCGTACCTGCCCTGTGAGTATTCGATGGGGACAGTCTCAGACGGGGGGGACTGTCTAAAAAATCAAAAATTAGTCGAAAGCCCTTTCAAAGATGAAATTTAGAAACACATCTACATACAAAGGGGGGTAGAGGTTTGGAAATGTCTTCCACAAATGACCCCTTCCTATCTCTGCAATCTCCTCCAGCTCCACAATCCACCAATACCTGCGATGCTCTAATTCTGGCCTCTTGAGCATCCTCGATTTGAATCGTCCCACCATTGGTGGCCGTGCCTTCAAGCTGCCAAGACCCTAACTCTGGAATTCTGTTCCTAAACCTCTCCGTCTCACGAACTCTCTTTCCTCTTTGAAGAAGCTCCCTCCAACCAACCTCTTTCACCAATTTTTTGCTCGTCTCGTCTAATATCTCCTTAAGTGACTCTGTGTCAACTTTTTACTTGCCCTATTTATTTGTTGGATGTGTGCGTTACTGGCCAGGCCAGCATTTATTACCCATTCCTAATTGCCCTTGAGAAGGTGGTGTTGAGCCTCCTTCTTGAACCGCTGCAGTCCATGTGGTGTAGGTACACCCACAGTGCTGTTTGGAAGGGAGATCCAGGATTTTGACCCAGTAACAGTGAAGGACTGGCGATATAGTTTCAAGTTAAGATGGTGTGAGACTTTAGTTGTTGTGTGCGGACAGTATTTTCAGTGCGCAGTCCATTTAAATTTTTAATTATTTATTTTTTTCATGTGGTTCGATGTAAAGTTTCTCCTACAATCTGCCTGCCTCCCCGTATCTCCTCACTCTTTCTGCCCGTCTCACCCTCCTTCTCTGAAGCCACTGCTTTACTCTGTATCTAAACTCACACTGTACCTGCCCTGGGAGGTCTCATTATGGTGCTTAAGCAATGAGTTATACACTTCCAGCATAACCTCTCTGCTCTTATATACTTTAACAGCCTTGTTGGGAATGTCACTGCAGTTTGAAAATATGAAACACTGATCCAACATTCACCCCTAAAACACTCACACTAACCTCCAAAAACAGAACTGGGCAGATAATGAGGATTGTTAATGATTGTTACAACTTGTCTCATCCTCTCTCTGTCTCTCCCTCTCATGTCTGTTTCTTCCCATCTTTCTCTCTCTATCTCTCTCTCCCTCACCCTCTCCCTCTTTCTCTGCCTCTTTCCATGACTCTGTCTCTAACACCATCTCTCTCTCCTTGGACAGAAATGTTTTTATCCATTTCTTGGTTAATTTTGAATCTTTAAATCTTGCCCTTGCTGGGAACGTCACTGCAGTTTGAAAATACCAATCACTTTAGCACTCGCCCCCTAAACTCTCACACTAAATCCCCAATGCAGGACTATGCAGATAATGGGGATTGTTACTGATGTTCTGTCAAGATCCCCTCACACACTATATCCCATTTCCCCTGCTTCGAAAGTTTGTCAGTGTTTAATAATATTTTTTCAATAATATTAAATGTCACTTCAGTTTGACAATATCAATCACTGATCCACCAATTGCCCCCAAAACACTCACACAAAACCCCTGATCTCTCCTTTCAAATTTCGTTCTTGCACACAGCCAGTGATACTTTTTATCCTTTTTTGATCCTTTTTCAACATTATTAGATGTAAAGTTTTTCCTTTAATCTCGCCCTCCCTCTCTCTCTCTCTGTCTGTCTCTCCCTCTGTCTCTGTTCCTCCCTCTGTTTGTCTCCCTCCCTCTCTGTCTCTCTCTCCCTTTCTCCCTCTGCATCTGTCTCTCTCCCTCTGTATCTGTCTCACCCACTTTCTCCATGTCTCTTTCCCTCTGCAGCTGCCTGCCTCCCTTTCTGTCTGTCTCACTCAGCATTTGCCTGCCTCCCTTTCTGTCTCTCTCCCTTGTCTCTGTTTCTGCTTTTTTCTCTATCATTCTAGCTCTGTCTTTCTCTCTCTCCCTCTGTCTCTGTCCCACTCTGTCTGTGTCTCTCTCCATCTGCCTCTCACTCCCTCCATCTCTCCGTCCCTCTGTCCATGGACAGCAATGCTTTGAGCCATTTCTTTGGTTAATTTTGAATATTTAACTCTTGCTTTTGTTGGGAATGTCAATGCAGTTTGAAAATATCAAACACTCATCGAGCACTCATCCCTGAACCACTCACAATGAACCCCAAATACCGGACTGGGCAGACAATGGGGATTGTTACTGGGGTTTCGTCAAGGTCTCATTTCGCTATCTCTTCTGTCTCTCACTGTCTTCCACTTTGTCTCTCTCTCTCTCCATTTCCCCATTTGCTTTCGTTTCCCTCTCTCCTCTTTCCTTCATCGCGCCCAACTTTATAAATGGAGAGGAAGCTCCCTCCACTTTTTACATAGAGAGGGAGTTCCCTCCACTTTATAGCTGGAGAGAGAGCTCCCTCTACTTTATACACAGAAAGGGAGCTCCCTCTGGTTTATATAGATGCCGTGGTGGGATTTGAACCCCTGTCCCCAGGCCATCAGGTTGGGCCTCTGGATTACGTGACCAGTGATATTATCACTACCCAACTGCCTCCAAAATGGATGCGTGCAGTGTCTGTCCCGTAATATCACTCACAGTAGTCTCTGGGCTGTTCCCCTGAACATGGTCTCGAATCAGAGACTCAAAGTTCACATTTTAACTGGGAAAAGGCAGGAGCAGAGTGAAATGGGATTGCTTTTGTCCCTGGATTCAGTGTCCACAGCAGACAGATCAGTTACATTTGCAATAGAAATGCCAGGAGTGAACAAGGTCAATCCAATAATATGGAAAATGTAAATGATGTCTCTCATAATTGTAGTTTCCGTCCAGTATGAGTACAGATTTCAGGTTTATTCCGAGAGAGGTCTTACTCAGAAAATGTCATTGATATTGAAATGATTGTGTTTTATCCACCACATTATTTACATCAGAGTCAAAGCTGCTGATGTAATGTGTTTGTTCAGGTGAGTGTAATTAATAGCAATGATCAGGGGTATAACCGTGTCAGTGGAGACATATCCCCTGGATAAATCAGGACCCATTGGATTGGATCAGCTCAGAGTGCCTGCTGGAGCTGTGGATTCCAGGCTAATAGAAGTCTCTGCTTCTCACAGAAATGGGATATCCAGTATTCATTCAGTTCATATTGATTTATTATCCTGTACTTGCAGCAATTGGAGTTCCTGGTAAGCCAGCACCTCAGCTGTTAATGGTGTAAATCGATGTTAACTGTGCTGCTGTACTCGGTATTATTTCCCTCTGTGTGTGTTACACAGCCGCCTGTTCTTTTACAGCAATTTTCTGATGGAATCTCCTCATTGTCTACTCTTTCATTCTTGCAGGAACTGTATTATGTATTAAATGGCCTTGTTTTAAGTGACTGTGGCATTGTTACTGGATTATTCTGTGTATTGAATGTATTTTAATGTGATGTTTCAGTGAGGATCAATAATCAGACCATTAGGAGTTTTTAACATTTTCATGATGTGGATCTAACCAGTCCTGGAATATTTTTATGATATTGTTTTCAGTGATTGATAATGAGACATCTCACGGTCTCAGTGTTACAAGGGGACAGAACAATGTCCTCCCTCCCCAATAACATGGCTCAGTTTAACTGGGATTTCAATGTATTTATTGGTTATCACAGTTATCAAATATTATTTCATTCTGTGTGTGTCTGACGCTGCTTCAGAAGTCTGGCTACTGAACTGAGTTTGCTGCTGACACTTTCACTTCTCCTTCTCTGCTTCACTGTGGACCTTCACTGTCACTGGACTACATTGTAAAATAGAAAGTATTGATGTGATGTTTTACTGGTTTTCACTCTATCAGTTGGTATCAAGAGTCTTTCCATTTATCTGTAGATTATCAGCTGCAGCGCTGATGTTGGTGTTTTATTAATTAAACAATCCCACATTCTAACAGATTACTTTATAATTCCAGGAGAAGGAATTTCTATGATTGTGAGATTTGTCTGGAAGTAGTTTTCGATCCTCTTTATTCCATGTATTGTAGATGAAGTGATGAGTGCAGGTGAACAGGTCGAGACTTGAGTGTTCTGTAGATACATTAAATTATTCACAGAGGTTTCACCATTGAACAAACTGACTCTGAGAATAGAATCATTGAACCTGGGTCTGGTGAACAGAACACAGGCGCAGAATGTTAGGAATAAATCAAATGAGAAAAGCAGCATTAAGTAACAGTTTACAGGGTGTGAGTACTCCGGAGAGATAGGGAAGGAGAAAAGGAGCAGGGAGAACGAAACCGACGGGTAAGGAAAAGCAGAAGTAAAGAGAAAGAGAAAGAAGCAGCAGTGTAAATAATTCACTATGATAAAGTGCTGGAATGTCCAGAACAATTAGTGAGAGAAACTGTGAGTTGAAGTTGTCTGTTGTCAGATTGTGTTCATTTTCCTGTTGGACTTGATCCTCTGTGTTGATATCTGTCAGATCCTCATTTTGTTTTGTAGAAAGTTGCTATTCCTTACTTAGTGACTGAATAAACAGAATAGAATCAGTTCATCACTGATGGTAATTCATTATTTAAATACTGCACTTTAAAATCTCTGTGACTGCTGAATTCAATAAAGAGCGAGGCTGATATCAGAAATATATTTAAATTTATATTTAATAGCCTGTACAAACTAAATATATTGACTATATTGTAGAAACAATGAACTGTTCTCCAGCACCAAGAACCACAGGGATTATTGTTTGAATGTATGAATTGAGTTGTATTACTGGGATCTATAGATTAGATTTCCTCTAAGACTCTGCTGCAGTCTCTCCCTGTGAATCTCAGCCTCTCCTCTCACTGTATTGAATCCTCAGTCTCCTCATCCATTGCTTCAGTTTATCCACTTTCCCAAACCATCTGCTCCAGTCTCCCCTCCTGCTCCAACATGTCCTTTCCTTCTCTCCCTCCCAATCTCTCTCACTGTCTCCATCTCCAGCTCCTTGTCCAACCTGAAAGGATTACAGTAACATAGGAGCAGGAGGAGGCCATTCAACCCTTCGAGGCTGCTCCACCATTCTAAATCACGACTGATACTCAAACTCAGCGCTGCAGTTTTCAGCCTTCTCCCATGTGGGAACAGTCCCTGTCAGTTCCCTAAACCCAGAGCAACAAACCAGCTACACATCACGCTCTCCCCAAACCTTCCCAACCAACAGTCTGGGGACACATTCCCAATTAACACATTGGATTCCATCTCTGTAAAACAGCTTCTCATTCCCCCACTGACACTGCATCCTCACTCAGTACTTCCAGTAGATCCGGTGCTGACTTTATTCACTTTCTGCATCAATTTCCCAATTCATTATTAATAATTGTGTTTTCAAACATTTCACTGTGACAAAGCACTGCCCGGGTCAATGAATTAGTTTTCACTGCTCGATGCAGCAACAAAGCAGGAAATCTCAGCCCAGATCCTGTCAAACTGCTGCTTTGTCTCCAGGTCTGATCAGTAATTTTTCTGCTTCCTTTTCTCTCTCTCTTCCAGTTAACTTGGTGGCGATTGTGATCCTGTCCCGAGGAAAGTGCGGTCTCTCCTAATGTATCAGTGTCTACCTGGTGGGAATGGCAGTGTCTGATCCCCTGGTCGTTATCACTGAACCCATATTGTACTGGATTGTTGTAATTTATTTCCCATATTCATTCCTGTTCATTACTCCTGTGTGTTCTCTCATTATCGTTCTGCTTTCTGCATCCACAGTTGTTTCTGTCTGGCTCACAGTCACTTTCACCTTTGATAGATTTGTGGCCATTTGTTGTGAGAAGCTGAAAACAAAATATTGCAGCGAGAAAAGGGCGGCTGTGGTTGTGGGAACAGTGAGTGTGCTGGGCTGTTTAGAGTCTCTCCCCTGGTACTTTACACTGGAACAATATTACATTATTGATTATGTTCCCATGGGTTGTGTTAATAAACTGAGCTTCTTGACTTCCCCCATATGGGGGGCATTTGAATTGTTTAACCTCATTTTAACCCCTTGTGTCCCGGTCTTTCTGATTTTGCTGCTCAATGTTCTGACTGTCAGACGGATTTTATTCTCCAGTAAAGTCCGCAGGGGATTCCGGCGCCACAGTAATTCAGAGAATCACAAGGACCCAGAGATGGAGAATCACAGGAAATCAATTATTTTACTCTTCAGTATATCCGGCAGTTTTATCCTGTTATGGGTGACCCGGGTTGTGTTTATCATTTATAGCAGAATTACAGATAATTATTATTATTCCTCCTACACTGACCCTCTCTATATCACAGATCACACATCAAAGATGCTGCAGATTCTCAGTTCCTGCACCAACACATGTATTTACACTGTGACCCAGACTAAATTCAGACAGGAGCTGAAGAAGGGGGTGAAATACCCTCTCAATCTCATTGTTAAATTAGTGAAATCATAGAAAGAGCTGAAGGGATTCAAACACTGGAACTAAATCCCATTCCCCCTCCTCCCCGCCCCCCCAGACCCAAAGCTCCACCTCCCACCCTCCACCCGCCTCTGTGATTATTTGACCAGCGCCATCTTTAGTCCTGGCAGCGAATGAACGTGCAGGCCCTGATGGTAAACGGGAATAGTATACGTTTGCGCATGTGCCAGTGCAGCGCCACCTCGTGGTTGCTGCTGTCAACAACCGCAGCCAGTGGACAAAGCTGCAAATCGGAGTGAATGTGAGGTCGTGAGCAGGGCAGTAACTGCAGTGTGTCAGGGACACCAGCAGATGGAGATGGACAGAGGGGAGCAGTAACTGCAGTGAGGCAGTGGCACCAGCAGATGGAGATGGTGAGGAGGGACAGTAACTGCAGTGAGTTAGGGACACCAGCAGATGGAGATGGACAGAGGGGAGCAGTAACTGCAGTGAGGCAGTGACACCAGCAGATGGAGATGGTGAGTGGGCCAGTAGCTGCAGTAAGACAGGGATACCAGCAGATGGCGATGGTGAGAGGGGGCGGTAACCGCAGTGAGGCAGGGGTACCAGGAGATGGAGATGGTGAGAGGGGGACATTAACTGCAGTGAGACAGGGACACCATGAGATGGAGAAGGTGAGAAAGGGACAGTAACTGAATTGACACAGGGACACCAGCAGATGGCGATGGTGAGAGGGGGCAGTAACCGCAGTGAGACAGGGGTACCAGGAGATGGAGATGGTGAGAGGGGGACATTAACTGCAGTGAGACAGGGACACCATGAGATGGAGAAGTTGAGAAAGGGACAGTAACTGAATTGACACAGGGACACCAGCAGATGGCGATGGTGAGAGGGGGCAGTAACCGCAGTGAGACAGGGGTACCAGGAGATGGAGATGGTGAGAGGGGGCAGTAACTGCAGTGACACAGGGGCACCAGGAGATGGAGATGGTGAGGAAAGGACAGTAACTGAAGTGACACAGGGACACCAGCAGATGGAGATGGTGAGAGAGGGACATTACCTGCAGTGAGACAGGGTCACCAGGAGATGGCGATGGTGAGGAAGTGACAGTAACTGCAGTGAGACAGGGACACCAGCAGATGGAGATGGTGACAGAGGGACATTAACTGCAGTGAGACAGGGACACCAGCAGATGGAGATGCTGAGCCATTACTGATGGGAGATTCCCTTGCTGAGTTTGAAAGTTTCCACAAGTCTGAAGAATTTACGTTATTGTAAACTTGAGATGCTGAATAAAATAATTTCAATGCAACTTTTGTAAAATGGCTATTTTTCTACTGTGTGAACACTTGTAACGTGAAACTCGTTCCTGTTTGGAAAGTTATATTGAATGATTAAAGGTAATGTATAAATAAAACAACAGGATCAAATAAAACTGAAACAGTTATTTAGAAATAAAAACTCTCAATATAAGTTGTGTTGAGTTCTTGATCATCTACGTTATGACATCTCTCTCTCACACACTTGTCTTTCTATGCTGGTATCTTCTCTACTATAACTAAGAGTAGTTGAAATTTTACTCCAATTGACCTTTGAAAGTTAATATTGAATCTGCTTTCAGAAACCTGTCAGACAGTGAATTCCAGACCATAATAACTCCCTGCCTATTTGTTTCACTCCTCTACTAGTGCAAACAGTCTCTCCTCATATCTCCAAAATGAGGGAAAGATTTTGAATGCAATGCAATTAATTTCTCTGGGACAGCAGCTGCAGAGGATCTGGAACCTCCTGAATGTGGACAAACAATGAACAAAAATCCCTCTGAATCCCCCGGGAGAGCAGAGGATAGAAACTGTCTGGAAGCAAATGGAAACAAGTGACACTTTATTGCAGCAGTAAAAACTCTTTGTCAGAATGTGGAGGTGTTTCTTGCTGAACTTGATATAAACTGGAGGTGAAAAGTGGAAGATCTTTAATACCATTTGTGTTAAATGGCCATTTCCCAGCTTTGTGAACCCTTGTAACATTAAACTGGTGAATGTTAAGAAGGTTTTATTGATTGATTACAGCTAATACATAAATACAGCAGCGTCAAATACAGGGCAAAGAATCATTGACGAATACAACTGTAAATATGGGTAAGGATTGTTGTGTGAAATATCACTGGTTATAAAATTTCTCTTCGCTGCCTCATTAACCTGGCTCTAGTTTCAGTCTTTGTCACACAGTGGAAATGAAAAACCGAATAAAAACCGCATGTTTATACTGCAGTCAAACAGGCCTCTCCAGCAATAACACTTTGTCAGAATTTCAAGGTAATTCAAGGCAATGAGTCATTTTCTGAACTTTCTGTTAAGTGGAGGTGAATAGTGAAAGACATTTAATACAATGAGTGTTTCTGGCCATTATCCAAACCGGCCCCTCCAGGTTTTAAATTACAGCAGTTTTTCTGTTCTGTTAATGAGGTTTTTGGTGGAGGGAGAGAGAGAGAGACAGACAGGTTTCTATCTGGAATGGTCCATTTGGGATATGTCTGGAATATCCCTCTCTGCCCCATTCCCTGTTTACACAGAGACTCACCTTGGACTGTCCCATATCTGGGAGGGAATGTCCAGATGGAGGAAGCTGATAGCTGGTTGGGTGAGCTGTATTTGGGGTGGACTGTCTGTTTTGAGTGACAGGTTCTGGGATAGATGAGGACAACATCAGACCACATTCTTTCTTTCCATGCGGCTGGTTTGTGAAGGTGAGTTTCTGTATCTCAGTCTCTGTGTCTCTGTGCCCAGGTGAATTGCAAGCTGATTACAGTGTGTGTGTGTGTGAGAGAATCCAGTCTGAATCCCCCCCCTCTCTCTGTCCCAGTCCTGACCCTTGTCTCCAATTCCCACCACAATCTCCCTCTCCAGGATCTTTTTCCCATGCATGAGCTGATGGAGGCAAGGTGTTCGAGTCCAATGATGGAGCGCAGACCGTGTGGGATGGTGAGTATCAGATCTTTGTCGTCCCTCTCTGCCTTTCACTCTCCTTTTGACTCAATCTCTTTTTCAATCTCTCTCTGTCTATTTCTCTCTGTTTCTCTCTCTGTTTCTCTCTCTGTTCCTCAATCTCTCTCTCTCTGTTTCTCTGTCTGTGTGTTTCTCTTCTCTCTCAATCTCTCTGTGTTTCTCTCTCTCTCTGTTCCTCAATCTCTCTCTCTCTCTCTGTTTCTCTCTCTCTCTCTATTTCTCTCTCTCTCTCTCTGTTTCTCTCTCTCTCTCTGTTTCTCTCTCTCTCGATTCTCGCTCTCGGTTTCTCTCTCGGTTTCTCTCTCTCTCTGTTTTTTTTCTCTCCCTCTCGGTGTTACTCCATCTCTCCCTCTCTCTCTCTCACTTTGTGTTTGTCTCTCTCTCTGTTTCTCTCTGAATGATTGTGTGTCTTTCTGTCTCAATGGATTTCTTTGTCCTTCTCTCTCTCAATCTCTCTGTGATTCTTTGTATGCCTTTCTCACTGGCTTTCTGTCTGTCTCTTTGCTGCCTGCAATTTCTTTGTGTCTCAGTTCTTTCCCTCCACTTTTTTCCCTCTTTTTCTGTGTCTCTTTCGGCCTTTTCTCTTTTCCTGACTTTCTTTCGACTGTATTTCTGACTTTGTCTTTTCTCTATTTCTCTGAGTTTATTTTCTGTATTTCTTACTTTCTCTCTTTTCTGTACTTCTGACTTTCTGTCTTTTTCTGACTTTGTCTTTTCTCTATTTCTGACTTTGTCTTTTCTCTATTTCTGACTTTTTCTTCTCTCTATTTCTGACTTTGTCTTTTCTCTATTTCTGACTTTCTGTCTTTTCCCTATTTCTGACTTTCTGTCTTTTCTCTATTTATGACTTTGTCTTTTCTCTATTTCTGACTTTGTCTTTTCTCTATTTCTGACTTTCCGTCTTTTTCTGACTTTGTCTTTTCTCTATTTCTGACTTTCCGTCTTTTTCTGACTTTGTCTTTTCTCTATTTCTGACTTTCTGTCTTTTTCTGACTTTGTCTTTTCTCTATTTCTGACTTTCTGTCTTTTTCTGACTTTGTCTTTTCTCTATTTCTGACTTTCTGTCTTTTTCTGACTTTGTCTTTTCTCTTTTTCTGACTTTCTGTCTTTTCTGTGTTTCTGACTTTCTGTCTGTTCTCTACTTCTGTCTGTTATCTACTTCTGTCTGTTATCTACTTCTGTCTTCTGACTGTCTGTTTCTGTCTTTTCTCTCATTCATTTTCTATCCATTCTTTGTCGTTTTCTTATTCTCTCTCATTCTCTCTTTCTCTCCTTCTTTCTCTCTCTATCTTTTCTCTCTTGCTTTTTCTAACACCCCAGCAATAACCCCCCCGCAATTATTTATCCCCCCCGCAAATATTTATCCCCCCGCAATTATTTATCCCCCCCCCGCAATTATTTATCCCCCCCGCAATTATTTATCCTCCCGCAATTATTTAGCCCCCCCGCAATTTATTCCTCCCCGTAATTTATTTCCCCCCGCAAATTCCCCCCCCCGCAATTCCACCCCCCCCCGCAATTTATCCCCCAGCAAATTTAGTCCCCCTCCCCTGCAATTTTTCCCCCCCTCAATTTCACGCCACCCGGCTGCTACATTTCCTCCAAACGCAATTTATATCCACGATGCCCCATCTAAATAACGCCCCCCCCCCGAGACTGACCCCCATCTAAATAATAACCTCAGTGACAGACCCCCATCTAAATACCCCCCACCATGGAACAGACCCCCATCTAAATACTAACCCCAGGGACAGACCCCCATCTAAATACATCCCCGGGGACAGACCCCCATCTAAATACTAACCCCAGGGACAGACCCCCATCTAAATACATCCCCGGGGACAGACCCCCATCTAAATACTAACCCCAGGGACAGACCCCCATCTAAATACATCCCCGTGGACAGACCACCATCTAAATACATCCCCGTGGACAGACGCCCATCTAAATACTAACCCCAGGGACAGACCCCCATCTAAATACATCCCCGGGGACAGACCCCCATCTAAATTCATCCCCAGGGACAGACCCCCATCTAATTATACCCTTATAATACCCCTGTTACAAATACCTGACTGGAACAGACCCCCATCTAAATACCATCCCCCCGGGGACAGACCCCCATCTATATACCCCCCCCGGGGACAGACCGCCATCTAAATACCCCCCCTCACCGGGGACAGACCGCCATCTAAATACCCCCCCGGGGACAGACCACCATCTAAATACTAACCCTGCGGACAGACCCCGATCTAAACAGATCCCCGGGGACAGGCCCCCATTTAGAAAGCCCACCCGGGAACAGAACCCCATCCAACTATCCCTTCCCGGGGACAGACCCCCATCTAAATACTAACCCCGGGGACAGACCCCCAATCTAAATACTAACCCCGGGGACAGACCCCCATCTAAATACCATCTAAATATGCAGAGACAGAAAGAAGTGGAGGGGCAGAGATACAAAGTAAGATGTGTTCACAGAATAGAGAGGGGTGTCCCGGGACAGGTGGGAGGGAACTGCAGAGATAATCTTGCAGGAAAGGAGGAGCAGAGATGGAAAGATTCAGGGATTTGGAAGTGAGTGAGAGAAGAAATGGACTGAGAGAGACAGATAAAGAAACAGAGAGTCGCAGAAAGAGAGTGACAATGGAAACTTGTGAGACTCCAGAGAGAGGCAAAGATAGAAAGGATGTTGTGAGATACAGAGATAGGGATTTCAAGATGTGAAGAAACAGAGTTAAGAACAAAGAGGAAGGTGCAGGGAACAAGTTGCAGCAAGAGATGGAGAGAGGGAAATCTACGGGATTACACTGACTGTTCTGGAATGTATGAATTGAGTTGTATCACTGGGATCTATAGATTAGATTTCCTCTAACACTCTGCGGCAGTCTCTTCCTGTGAATCTCAGCCTCTCCTCTCACAGTATTGAATCCTCAGTCTCCTCATCCATTGTTTCAGTTTATCCACTTTCCCAAACCATCTGCTCCAGTCTCCCCTCCTGCACCAACATTTCCTTTCCCTGGAATTTAGAAGGTTATGGGGTGATTTGATGAATGTTTTCAAGATAATAAGGGAAACTGAAAGGGTGGACAGAGAGTAACAATTCCCACTGGCTGGGGAGTCAGGAACTTGGGGGCATAGTCTAAAAATCTAAACGCAGTCTAAAAATCTTTCAGGAGTGAAATGAAGAAACACTTCAACACACCAGGTGTGGTATCAGTTTGGAACTCTCTTCCACAAACGGCAATTTATGCTGAGACACTTGTTAGTTTTAAAATCCGAGTTTGATAGATTTCTGTTAACCAAAGGTATTAAGGGGCAAAGATAGGTACATGGAGTTAGATCACACATCAGCCATGAGCTCATTGAATGACAGAAGAGGGTTGAGGGGCCAAATGTCCTCCTCCTCTTCCTCTGTCCAATGATAAATATCTTGCTATCACTCTCTGTGTCTTGGTCTGTGTCTCTCTTTTTGTCTCTCTTTCTGTCTGTCTGACTGTCTCTCTCTCTCTCCTCTCTCAAATATCTGTGGAAATCCACAAACATTAGTCAGCCATTAAGGCTGGTTCTTGGTGGCCATTTTATGTTACCACAACACTGGGACATTTATTCCAGAGACGGACTCCTCACCAATGTAAGGATAGTGCTCAAATTGTGACAGAGACACACACATGGAGACACTGAGACACACAGTACTGGAAAATAATTATTCATTCCCTTGTGCCCAATAAAGTGCACTCCACTGTGATTAGGCTGGGTGGTCTGTAATTACTCAGTCTATTACTTTCTCCCTTGTTAATCAACAGTACAACATACGCAGTCCTCCAGTCCTCTGGCAGCACGACTATAACCAGAGAGGATTGGAAAATGATGGTCAGAGCCTCTCCTATTTCCACCCTTGCACCTCTTAACAGTCTGAGCCTGGTGAATTATCAGCTTTCAAAGATGCTAAACACGTTAATATTTCCTCTCTCACTGTTTATCCCATTCAATATTTCAAACCCCTCCACATTGACTACAATGTCTGTGTCGTCCCCTCTGTTGTGAAGACAGTCGCGTTATATTCATTAAGAACCATGCCCGCATCATCCGCCTCCACAGTTAGGAAAAAGGAGAAGAGACGATATAAAGTAAAGGATACAATTCTAAAGGAGGTGAAGGAACAGATACATCTGGGGGGTATTTGTGCATCAATCACTGAAGGTGGCAGGGCAGGTTCAGAATGTTGTTAAACGGCAGAAGGGATCGTGAGATTATAAATAGAGACATTGAATACAAAAGCAAGGAAATATGACCTTTGTAAAACGCTGGTTTGCCTTCAGCTGGAGCATTGTCCAATTCTGGACACCATACTTTAGGTAGAATGTTGGTGCATTGGAGAGGGTTCAGAAAAGATTCACAAGAATGGTTCCAGGGATGAGGGACTTCAGTTACGTGGATAGATTGGAGAAGCTGGGGTTGTTCTCTGTATCTCTCTCTGTCTTCCTCTCTCTGTCTCTCCCTCCTGCTATCTGTGAAACTAACAGGGAGACAGAGGGAGAGAGGCTTAGATATGGAGATGGAGAGAGTGCTGTTGAGAGGGACAAGGTTGGAGACAGAGAGATTGTTGGGGTGGATTGAAAGGGAGAATGTAAGATATATTCATTTGATGTAACTCTTCACTGTTGTGTACGCAAACAGAGAAAGATAGGGATGCAGAGTGAAATATTGGTAGAGTGGGAGAAATGTGGATGAAGTTGGGGCCCAGGCGGCCAGTTTTGATGATCAGGAAGGAAAACTCTCCATTGTAAACATCCAGCCAGGTATTCCACCATGGAAGCCATCACACCTTCATGATATTGGTGTGGAAATCTTGTAATCTACGCCCATGGTTATTGACCCCTCTGTTAAGGGAAATGGGTCCTTGCAAGCCACTCAATCTAGGCCCGTCATTATTTTCTACACCACAATTAAATCTTCCCCTCAACCTTCTCTGTTCCAAAGAGAACAATTCCAGCCTATCCAATATTTACTCATAGTTAAAAGTCCTCTGTAAATCTCCTCTGTACCCTCTCTAGTGTGATCATATCCTTCCTGTAATGTGGTGACCAGAACTTTATACAGTACTCTAGCTGTGGTCTAACTAGTGTTTTCTACAATTCTAGCATAACCTCCCGGCTCTTATATTCTATACATCGGCCAACAAAGGAAAGTATTCCGTCAGCCTTCTTAACCACCTTATCCACCTGTCCTGTTACCCTCAGGAATCAGTGGACATTCACTCCAAGGCCCCTCTGTTCACAGTCTGAGAGATTGTTCAGTTAGATTGAAAGAGCAACGTTAAAACATAATAATTTGATGGAATCCTTCACTGCAGTATACACAGACATACGAGCGAGAGGCATGGAGTGTGAAACATCGGGGTAGAGGGAGAAAAATAGATGGAGATGGTAACAAATTGGAAAGGAGTGATAGGGACTGAGAGAGAGGTAATCTCTGGTAAACTCTCTTGCTGGTAATCTCTCTCCACCTCTATCTCTCTCTTCCCCTCTCTTCTACTCTCTGAAACACTATTTCTTCTCTCTGTCACTCACTTTCCAAGTTTATCTCTCCATTTTCTCTCTCTATGTCCCTCTGCACACGATCTCAACCTCTCCCTCTTGATCTCAGGATGGGAAGAGGGAGAAGGAGAGGCTGAGAAAAGGTGTTGCAGGCAGTGAGAGATGAGGAGAAAGAGACAGAGGAACACTGAGTCTGGCATTGGGAGATGGATCTTTACTCTGTATCTAACCCCGTGCGTACCTGCCCTGTGAGTATTCCATGGGGACAGTCTCGGACGAGGAGGACTGTCTAAAAATCAAAAATTAGTCGAAAGCCCTTTCAAAGATGAAATTTATAAACACTTCTACATACAAAGTGTGGTAGAAGTTTGGAACTGTCTTCCACAAATGACCCCTCCCTATCTCTGCAATCTCCTCCATCTCCGCAATCCACCAATATCTGTGATCCACTAATTCTGGCCTCTTGAGCATCCCCAATTTGAATCGTTCCAACATTGGTGGCCGTGCCTTCAAGCTGCCAAGACCCGAAGTCTGGAATTCCTTTCCTAAACCTCTCCGTCTCACTAACTCTCTTTCCTCTTTGAAGACGCTCCCGCAAACCAACCTCTTTGACCAGGTTTTTGATCGTCTCATCTAATATGTCCTTAAGTGACTCGGTGTCAACTTTTTATTTGCCTCATTTATTTGTTGGATGTATGCGTTACTGGCCAGGCAACCATTTATTAGACATCACTCATAGCCCTTGAGAAGGTGGTTTTGAGCCTCCTTCTTGAACCGCTGCAGTCCATGTGGGGTAGGTACACCCACAGTGCTGTTAGGAAGGGAGTTCCAGGATTTTGACCCAGTAACAGTGACGGAATGGTGATATAGTTTCAAGTTAGGGTGGTGTGTGACTTTATTTGTTGTGTGTGGACAGTATTTTCAGTGCGCAGTCCATTTATATTTTTAATTATATATTTTTTCACGTGGTTAGATGTAAAGTTTCTCCTACAATCTGCCTGCCTCCCCGTATCTCCTCACTCTTTCTGCCCGTCTCTCCCTCCTTCTCCAAATCCACTGCTTTACTCTGTATCTAAACTCACACTGTACCTGCCCTGGGAGGTCTCATTATGGTGCTTAAGCAATTAGTTATACACTTCCAGCATAACCTCCCTGCTCTTATATAGTTTAACAGCCTTGTTGGGAATGGCACTGCAGTTTGAAAATATGAAACACTGATCCAACATTCACCACTAAAACAATCACACTAACCTCCAAAAACAGAACTGGGAAGATAATGAGGATTGTTAATGATTGTTACAACTTGTCTCATCTTCTCTCTGTCTCTCCCTCTCATGTCTGTTTCTTCCCAACTTTCTCTCTCTCCTTCCCGCCCTCGTCTTCTCCCTCTTTCTCTGCCTCTTTCCATGACTCTGTCTCCAACACAATCCCTCTCTCCTTGTACAGAAATGTTTTTATCCATTTCTTGGTTAATTTTGAAACTGTAAATCTTGCCCTTGCTGGGAACGTCACTGCAGTTTGAAAATATCAAACACTGTTCAACACTAGCCCCCTAAACTCTCACACTAAACCCACAATACAGGACTGTGCAGATAATGGGGATTGTTACTGAGGCTCTGTCAAGGTCGCTTCACACACTGTATCCCATTTCCCCTGCATCTAAAGTTTGTCAGTGTTTAATAATATTTTTAAAAATAATATTAAATGTCACTTCAGTTTGAAAATATCAATCATTGATCCAACACTCACCCCCAAAACATTCACACCAAACCTCTGATCTTTCCTTTCAAAATTAGGTCTTGCACACAGCCAGTTTTACTTTTTAATTCTATCTTTTGTCAACATTATTAGATGTAAGCTTTTTCCGATAATCTCGCCCTCCCTCTCTCCCTCTGCATCTGCCTCTCTCCCTCTGCATCTGCTTGCCTCCCTTTCTGTCTGTCTCACTCTGCATTTGCCTGCCTCCCTTTCTGTCTCTCCCCTTCTGTCTCTGTTTCTCCTTTTTCCTCTATCATTCTACCTCTGTCTCTCTCTCTCCCTCTGTCTCTGTCCCACTCTGTCCGTGTCTCACTCCTTCCATCTCTCCATCCCTCTGGACATGAACAGCAATGCATTGAGCCATTTGATTGGTTAATTTTGAATCTTTAACTCTTGCTTTTGTTGGGAATGTCAATGCAGTTTGAAAATATCAAACAATCATCTCACACTCATCCCTAAAACCCTCACATTAAACCCCAAATACCGACTTGGTAGACAATGGGGTTGTTACTGGGGTTCCGTCAAGGTCTCATTTCACTATCTCTTCTGTCTCTCACTGTCTTCCACTTTGTCCTCATTGTCTCCATTTCCCCATTTGTTTTCATTTCCCTCTTCTCCTCTTTCCTTCATCGCCTCCAACTTTATAAATCAAGAGGGAGCTCCCTCTACTTTATACATGGAGAGGGAGCTCCCTCTGTTTTATATAGCTGCAGTGGTGGGATATGAACCCCTGTCCCCAGGCCATCAGCTTGGGCCTCTTGATTACGTGAACATTGATATTATCACTACCCAACTGCCTCCCAAATGGATGCGTACAGTGTCTGTCCCGTAATATCACTCACAGTAGTTTCTGGGATGTAACCCTGAGCATGGTCCCGAATCAGAGACTCAAAGTTCACATTTTAACTGGAAAAAGGCAGGAACAAAGTGAAACGGGATTGCTTTTGTCCCTGGATTCAGTGTCCACTGCAGACAGATCAGTTACATTTACAATAGAAATGCCAGGAGTGAACAAGGTCAATGCAATAATATGGAAAATATAAATGACGCCTCTCAAAATTGCCATCCATCCAGCATGAGTGCAGATTTCAGGTTTATTCCAGAGAGAGGTCTTACTCAGAAAATGTCATTGACATTGAAATGATTGTGTTTTATCCACCACATTATTTACATCAGAGTCAAAGCTGCTGATGTAATGTGTTTGTTCAGGTGAGTGTAACTAATAGCAATGATCAGGGGTATAACCGTGTCAGTGGAGACGTATCCCCTATATAAATCAGGACCCATTGGAATGGATCAGCTCAGAGTGCCTGGTGGAGCTGTGGATTCCAGGCTAATAGAAGTCTCTGCTTCTCACAGAAATGGGATATCCAGTAATGTATCAGATAAAAGACATTTATTATCCTGTGCTAGCAGCAATTGGAGTTGCTGGTAAGCAGTATCTCTGCTGTTAATGGTGTAAATCGATGTTATCTGTGCTGCTGTACTCGGTATTATTTCCCTCTGTGTGTGTTACACAGCCGCCTGTTCTTTTCCAGCAATTTACTGATGGAATCTCCTCATTGTCTAATGCTTCATTCTTGCAGGAACTGCATAATGTATTTAATAGTTTTGTTTTAAGTAACTGTGGCATTGTTACTGGATTATTCTGTGTATTGTATGTATTGGCATGAGATGTTTCAGTTCGGATCAATAATCAGACCATTAGGAGTTTTTAACAGTTTCATGATGTGGATCTAACCGGTCCTGGAATATTTTTATGATATTTTTTCAATGATTGATAATGAGAAATCACACAATCTCAGTGTTCAAAGCGGATAGAACAATGTCCTCCCTCCCCAATAACATGGCTCAGTTTAACTGGGATTTCAATGTATTTATTGATTATCACTGTTATCAAATATTATTTCATTCTGTGTGTGTCTGACGCTGCTTCAGAAGTCTGGCTACTGAACTGAGTTTGCTGCTGACACTTTCACTTCTCCTTCTCTGCTTCACTGTGGACCTTCACTGTCACTGGACTACATTGTAAAATAGAAAGTATTGATGTGATGTTTTATTGGTTTTCACTCTGTCAGTTGGTATCAAGAGACTTTCCATTTATCTGAAGATTATCAGCTGCAGCGCTGATGTTGGTGTTTTATTAATTAAACAATCCCACATTTAAACAGATTACTTTATAATTCCAGGAGAAGGAATTTCAATGATTGTGAAGTTTGTGTTTATTCCATGTATTGTAGATGAAGTGAAGAGTGCAGGTGAACAGGTGGAGACTTGAGTGTTCTGTAGATGCATTAAATTATTCACAGAGGTTTCACCATTGAACAAACTGACTCTGAGAATAGAATCATTGAACCTGGGGCTGGTGAACAGAACACAGACGCAGAATTTTAGGAATAAATCAAATGTGAAAAGTAGCATTAAGTAACAATTTCCAGTGTGTGCTAGCTCCAGAGAGATAGGGAAGGAAAAAAGTAGCAGGGAGAACGAAACCGATGGAAAAAGAAAAGCAGAACTAAAGAGAAAGAGAAAGAAGCAGCAGTGTAAATAATTCACTATCATAAAGTGCTGGAATTTCCAGAATAGTTAGTGAGAGAAACTGTGAGTTGAAATTGTCTGTTGTCAGATTGTGTTCATTTTCCTGTTGGACTTGATCCTCTGTGTTGATTTCTGTCAGGTCCTCATTTTGTTTTGTCGAAAGTTCCTATTCCTTACTTAGTGACAGAATAAATAGAATAGAATCAGTTCATCACTGATGGTAATTCATTATTTAAATACTGCACTTTAAAATCTCTGTGACTGCTGAATTCAATAAAGAGCGAGGCTGATATCAGAAATATATTTAAATGTATATTTAATAGCCTGTACAAACTAAATATATTGACTATATTGTATAAACAATGAACTGTTCTCCAACACCATTAACCACAGGAATTATTGTTTGAATGTATTAATTGAGTTGTATTACTGGGATCTATAGATTAGATTTCCTCCAACACTCTGCTGCAGTCTCTCCCTGTGAATCTCAGCCTCTCCTCTCACTGTATTGAATCCTCAGTCTCCTCATCCATTGCTTCAGTTTATCCACTTTCCCAAACCATCTGCTCCAGTCTCCCCTCCTGCTCCAACAAGTCCTTTCGCTGGAATTTGGAAGGTTGTCGGGTGATTTGATGAATGTTTTCAAGATAATAAGGGAAACTGAACGGGAGGAAAGAGAGTAGCAATTCCCACTGGCTGCGGAGTCAGGAACTTGGAGGCATAGTCTAAAAATAGAAACGCAGTGGAAAAACCTTTCAGGGGTGAAATGAAGAAACACTTCAAAACACCAGGTGTGGTATCAGTTTGGAACTCTCTTCCAGAATCAGCAATTGATGCTGAGACACTTGTTAGTTTTTAAATCTGAGATTGATAGAGTTTTGTTAACCAAAGGTATTAAGGGGCAAAGATATGTACATGGAGTTAGATCACACGTCAGCCATGAGCTCATTGAATGACAGAAGAGGGTTGAGGGGCCAAATGGCCTCCTCCTCTTCCTCTGTCCAATGACAAATATATTGCTATCACTCTCTGTGTCTTGGTCTGTGTCTCTCTCTTTGTCTCTCTTTCTGTCTGCCTGTCTCCCTCTCTCTCCTCTCTCAAATATCTTTGGAAATCCACAAACATTAGTCAGCCATTTTAGGCTGGTTCTCGGTGGCCATTTTATGTTACCACAACACTGGGACATTTATTCCAGGGACGGACTCCTCACCAATGTAAGGGTGGTGCTCAAATTGTGACAGAGACACAGACATGGAGACACTGAGACACAGTACTAGAAAGGAATTAATCATTCCCTTGTGCCCAACAAATTGCCCTCCACTGTGATGAGGCTGGGTGGCCTGTAATTACTCAGTATGTTACTTTCTCCCTTGTTAATCAATATTACAACATACACAGTCCTCCAGTCCTCTGACAGCATGACTATGACCAGAGAAGATTGGAAAATGATGGTCAGAGCCTCTGATATTTCCTCCCTTGCACCTCTTAACAGCCTGAGCCTGGTGAATTATCATCTTTCAAAGATGCTAAACCCCTTAATATTTCCTCTCTCACTGTTTATCCCATTCAATATGTCAAACCCCTCCTCATTGACTACAATGTCTGTGCCCCCTCTTTTGTGAAGACAGTCGCAATGCATTCATTAAGAACCATGCCCGCATCTTCCGCCTCCACGTTTAGGAAAAAGGAGGAGAGACGATATAAAGTAAAGGATAGAAATCTAAAGGAGATGCAGGAACAGACACATCTGGGGAGTTTTTGTGCTCCAATAACTGAAGGTGGCAGAGCAGGTTAAGAAAGTGGTTAAACGGCAGAAGGGGTCCTGAGATTATAAATAGAGACATTGAATACAAAAGCAAGGAAATTATGACCTTTGTAAAACACTGGTTTGCCTTCAACTGGAGCATTGTCCAATTCTGGACACCGTACTTCAGGAAGAATGTGAATGAAGAATGGAAGAATGAAGAATTAGGAGGGTGCAAAAAAGATTCGCAAGAATGGTTCCAGGGATGAGGGACTTCAGTTACGTGGATGGATTGGAGAAGCTGGGGTTGTTCTCTGTGTCTCTCTCTGTCTCTCCCTCCTGCTATCTCTGACACTAAGAGGGAGACAGAGGGAGAGAGGCTTAGATATGCAGATAGAGGGAGTGCTGTTGAGAGGGACAAGGTTGGAGAGAGAGAGATTGTTGGGGTGGATTGAAAGGCACAATGTAAGATCTATTTATTCAATGCATTCACTGTTGTGCACGCAAACAGAGCAAGATAGGGATGCAAAGTGAAATATTGGTAGAGTGCGAGATATGTGGATGAAGTTGGGGCCCAGGCAGCCAGTTTTGATGATCAGGATGGAAAACGCTCCATTGTAAACATCCAGCCAGGTATTCCACCATGGAAGCCATCACACCCACATGATATTGGTGTGGAATTCTTGTAATCTATGCCCATGGTTATTGACCCCTCTGTTCAGGGAAATAGGTCTTTCCTATCCACTCTGTCTCGGCCCTTCATTATTTTATACACCTCAATTAAATCTTCCCTTCAACCTTTTCTGTTCCAAAGAAAACAATTCCAGCCTATCCAATCTTTACTCATAGTTAAAATTCTCCATTCCTGACAACATCCTTTGTAAATGTCCTCTGTACCCTCCCTCGTGTGATCACATCCTTCCTGTAATTTGTTAACCAGAATTGTACACAGTACTCTAGCTGTGGTCTAACAAGTGTTTTATACAGTTCGAGCATAACCTCCCTGCTCTTATATTCTCTACATCGGCCAATAAAGTAAAGAGTTCCGAAGAAGGTTCACTGACCCGAAACGTTAACTCTGCTTCTCTATTCGCAGATGCTGCCAGACCTGCTGAGTGGTTCCAGCATTTCTTGTTTTTATTTTAAAGTATTCCGTAAGCATTCTTAACCACCTGTCCTTTTACCCTCAGGAATCAGTGGACAGTCACTGCAAGGCCCCTCTGTTCCCAGACAGAGCGATTGTTCGGTTAGATTGAAAGAGCAAATGTAAAACATAATAATTTGATGTAATCTTTCACTGCAGTATGCACAGACATAGGAGCGAGAGGCATGGAGTGTGCAATATTCGGTTAGAGGGAGAAAAATAGATGGAGATGGTAACAAATTGGAAAGGAGTGATAGGCACAGAGAGTTTTAGAGATGCAGCACTGAAACAGGCCCTTCGTCCCACCGAGTCTGTGCCGACCATCAACCAACCATTTTATACTGATCATACACTAATCCCACATTCCTGCCACATCCCCACCTGTCCCTATATTTCAATACCACCTACCTATACCATTGGCAATTTATAATGGCCAATTTACCAAAAAACCTGCAAGTCTTTTCGCTTGTGGGAGGAAACCGGAGCACCCGGAGAAAACCCACGCAGACACAGGGAGAACTTCCAAACTCCGCACAGGCAGTACCCAGAATTGAACCCGGGTCGCTGGAGCTGTCAGGCTGCGGTGCTTACCACTGCGAAACTGTGCCGCCCTACAGAGAGAGAGGTAAGCTCTGGTAAACTATCATGCTGGTAATCTCTCTCCATGTCTATCTCTCGCTTCCCCTCTCTTCGACATTCTGAAACCCTATTTCTTCTCTCTGTTACTCACTTTCCAAGTCTATCTCTCTCTTTTCGCTCTCTATCTACCTCTGCACACTATCTCAATCTCTCCCTCTTGCTCTCAGGATGGGAAGAGGGAGAAAGAGAGGCAGAGAAAGGGTGTTGCAGGCAGTGAGAGATGACGAGAATGAGACAGAGGAACAGTGAGTCTGGCATTGGTAGATAGATCTTTACTTTGTATCCAACCCCATGCGTACCTGCCCTGTGAGTATTCGAAAGGGAGATTCTCGGACGGGGGGGGGGGGGACAGTCTGAAAATCAAACATTAGTCGAAAGCCCTTTCAAAGATGAAATTCAGAAACACTTCTACATACAAAGGGTGGCAGAAGTTTGGAACTGTCTTTCACAAATGCCCCCTCCCGATCTCTGCAATCTCCTCCAGCTCCGCAATCCACCAATATCTGCGATCCTCTAATTCTGGCCTCTTGACCATCCCCAATTTGAATTGTTCCAACATTGGTGGCCGTGCCTTCAAGCTGCCAAGACCCTATCTCTGGAATTCCTTTCCTAAACCTCTCCGTCTCAATAACTCTCTTTCCTCTTTGAAGACGCTCCCTCAAATCAACCTCTTTGACTTAGTTTTTGTTCGTCTAGTGTAATATCCCCTTAAGTGACTCGATGACAACTTTTTATTTGCCTTATTTATTTGTTGGATGTGTGCGTTACTGGCCAGACCAGCATTCATTGCCCATTCCTAATTGCCCTTGAGAAGGTGGTTTTGAGCCTCCTTCTTGAACCGCTGGAGTCCATGTGGGGTAGGTATACCCACAGTGCTGTTAGGAAGGGAGTTCCAGGATTTTGACCCAGTAACAGTGAAGGAATGGCGATATAGTTTCAAGTTAGGATGGTGTGTGACTTTAGTTGTTGTGTGCGGACAGTATTTTCAGTGCGCAGTCCATTCATATTTTTAATTATTTATTTTTTTCACGTGGTTAGATGTAAAGCTTCTCCTACGAACTGCCTGTCTCCTCGTATCTCCTCACTCTTTCCGCCCGTCTCTCCCACCTTCTCTAAATCCACTGCTTTACTGTGTATCTAAACTCACACTGTACCTGCCCTGGGAGGTCTCATTATGGTGCTTAAGCAATTAGTTATACACTTCCAGCATAACCTCCCTGCTCTTATATACTTTAACAGCCTTGTTGGGAATGGCACTGCTGTTTGAAAATATGAAACACTGATCCAGCATTCACCCCTAAAACACTCACACTAACGTCCAAAAACAGGACTGGGCAGATAATGAGGATTGTTAATGATTGTTACAACTTGTCTCATCCTCTCTCTGTCTCTCCCTCTCATGTCTGTTTCTTCCCATCTTTCCCTCTCACTCTCTCCCCCTCGCCCTATCCCTCTTTCTCTGCCTCTTTCCATGACTCTGTCTCTAACACCATCTCTCGCTCCTTGGACAGAAATGTTTTTATCCATTTCTTGTTCAATTTTGAACCTGTAAATCTTGCCCTTGCTGGGAACGTCACTGCATTTTGAAAATATCAAACACTGTTCAACACTCGCCACCTAAAATCTCACACTTATCCCCCAATACAGGACTGTGCAGATAATGTGGATTGTTACTGAGGTTCTGTCAAGGTCCCATCACACACTATATCCCATTTCCACTGCTTCTAAATTTTGTCAGTGTTTAATACAATTTTTTTCAATAATATTAAATGTCACTTCAGTTTGAAAATATCAATCACTGATCCAACACTCACCCCCAAAACACTCACACTAAACCCCTGATCTTTCCTTTCAAAATTAGTTCCTGCACACAGCCAGTTTTACTTTTTAATTCTATCTTTTTTCAACATTATTAGATGTAAAATTTTTCCGATAATCTCGCACTCCCTCTCTCTCTGTCTGTCTCTCCTTCTGTCTCTGTTTCTCCCTCTGTTTGTCTCCCTCCCTCTCTCTCTCTCTGTCCCTTTCTCCCTCTGCATCTGTCTCTCTCCCTCTGTCTCTGTCTCGCTCGCTTTCTCCCTGTCTCTCTCCCTCTGCATCTGCCTGCCTCCCTTTCTGTCTGTCTCACTCTGCATTTGCCTGCCTCGCTTTCTGTCTCTCTCCCTCTGCCTCTGTTTCTTCTTTTTTCTCTATCATGCTAGCTCTGTCTCTCTCCCTCTCCCTCTGTCTCTGTCCCACTCTGTCTGTGTCTCTGTCCGTCTGTGTTTCATACCCTCCATCTCTCCGTCCCTCTGTACATGAACAGCAATGCTTTGAGCCATTTGTTTGGTTAATTTTGAATCTTTAACTCTTGCTTTTGTTGGGAATGGCAATGCAGTTTGAAAATATCAAATACTCATCTAACACTCATCCCGAAAACCCTTACATTAAACACCAAATATCGGACTGGGCAGACAATGGGGATTGTTACTGGGGTTCCGTCAAAGTCTCATTTCACTATCTCTTCTCTCTCTCACTGTCTTCCACTTTGTCCCTCTCTCTCCATTTCCCCATTTCTTTCCGTTTCCCTCTTCTCCTCTTTCCTTCATCGCCCCAAACTTTATAAATAAAGAGGGAGCTCCTTCCACTTTATTCAGAGAGAGGGAGCTCCCTCTGTTTTATATAGCTGCCGTGGTGGGATATGAACCCCTGTCCCCAGGCCATCAGCTTGGGCCTCTTGAGTACGTGTCCATTGATATTATCACGACCCAACTGCCTCCCAAATGGATGCATACAGTGTCTGTCCCGTAATATCACTCACAGTAGTTTCTGGGCTGTAACCCTGAACATGGTCCCGAATCAGAGATTCAAAGTTCACATTTTAACTGGTAAAAGGCAGGAACAAAGTGAAACGGGATTGCTTTTGTCCATGGATTCAGTGTCCACTGCAGCCAGATCAGTTACATTTACGACAGAAATGCCAGGAGTGAACAATCTCAATGCAATAATTTGAAACATGTAAATGACGCCTCTCATAATTGCCATCCATCCAGTATGAGTACAGATTTCAGGTTTATTCCCGAGAGAGGTCTTACTCAGAAAATGTCATTGACATTGAAATGATTGTGTTTTATCCACCATATTATTTACATCACAGTCAAAGCTGCTGATGTAATATGTCTGTTCAGGTGAGTGCAACTAATAGCAATGATCAGGGGTATAAACGTGTCAGTGGAGACTTAGCCCCTGTATAAATCAGGACCCATTGGAATGGATCAGCTCAGAGTGCCTGGTGGAGCTGTGGATTCCAGGCTAATGGATATGTCTGCTTCTCATAGAAATGGGATATCCAGTAATGTATCACATGGAACGCATTTATTATCCTGTACTTGCAGCAATTGGAGTTGCTGGTAAGCAGTATCTCCGTTGTTAAAGGTCTATATCGATGTTAACTATGTTGCTGTATTATTTCCCTCTGTGTGTGTTCCACAGCCACCTGTTCTTTTCCAGCAATTTACTGATGAAATCCCCTCATTGTCCACTCTTTCATTCTTGGAGAAGTTGTGTTATGTATTTAATGGTATTGGTTTAAGTAACTGTGGCATTATTACTGGATTATTCTGTGTATTGAATGTATTGGAATGAGATGTTTCAGTGAGGATCAATAATCAGACCATTAGGACTTTTTAATATTTTCGTGATGTGGATCTAACCGGTCCTGGAATATTTTTATGATTTTTCTTTGATTGTTAATGATACATCTCACAGTCTCAGTGTTACAAGGGGACAGAACAATGTCCTCTTTCCCCAATAACATGGCTCAGTTTAACTGGGATTTCAATGTATTTATTGATTATCACTGTCATCAAATATTATTTCACTCTGTGTGTGTCTGACGCTGCTTCAGACGTCTGGCTACTGAACTGAGTTTGCTGCTGACACTTCCACTTCTCCTTCTCTGCTTCACTGAGGACCTTCACTGTCACTGGACCACATTGTAAAATAGAAAGTATTGATGTGGTGTTTTACTGGTTTTCACTCTATCAGTTGGAATCAAGAGTCTTTCCATTTATCTGTCGATTATCAGCTGCAGCGCTGATGTTGCTGTTTTATTAATTAAACAATCCCACATTCTAACAGATTACTTTATAATTCCAGGAGAAGGAATTTCAATGATTGTGAGGTTTGGCTGGAAGTAGCTTTCGATCCTGTTTATTCCATGTATTGTAGATGAAGTGAAGAGTGCAGGTGAACAGGTGGAGACTTGGGTGTTCTGTAGATACATTAAATTATTCACAGAGGTTTCACCATTGAACAAACTGACTCTGAGAATAGAATCATTGAACCTGGGGCTGGTGAATAGAACACACACGCAGAATGTTAGGAAAAAATCATATGTGAAAAGCAGCATTAAGTAGCAATTTACAGGGTGTGAGTACTTTCAGAGAGATAGGGAAGGAGAAAATGAGCAGGGAGAACGAAACCGATTTGAAAAGAAAAGCAGAAGTAAAGAGAAAGAAGCAGCAGTGTAAATAATTCACTATCATAAAGTGCTGGCATGTCCAGAACAATTGGTGGATAGATTGGAGAAGCTGGGGTTGTTCTCTGTGTCTCTCTGTGTCTTCCTCTCTCTATCTCTCCCTCCTGCTATCTCTGACACTCAGAGGGAGACAAAGGGAGAGAGGCTTAGATATGCAGGCAGAGAGATGGCTGTCGAGAGGTATAAGGTTGGAGAGAGAGAGAGATTGTTGGGGTGGATTGAAAGGGAGAATGTAAGATATATTCATTTGATGTAATCCTTCACTACTGTGTATGCAAACAGAGAAAGATAGGTATGGAGAGTGAAATATTGGTTGAGTAGGAGAAATGTGGATGAAGGTGGGGCCCAGGCAGCAAGTTTTAATGATCAGGAAGGAGAATGCACAATTGTAAACATCCAGCAAGGTATTCCACCATGGAAGCCATCACACCCTCATGATATTGGTGTGGAAATCTTGAAATCTATGCCCATGGTTATTGACCCCTCTGTTAAGGGAAGTGGGTCCTTCCTAGCCAATCTATCTGGGCCCGTCATTATTTTATACAACTCAATTAAATCTTCCCTTCAACCTTCTCTGTTCCAAAGAAAACAATTCCAGCCTATCCAATCTTTGCTCACAGTTAAAATTCTCCATTCCTGGCAACATCCTCTGTAAATCTCCTCTGTACCCTCTCTAGTATGATCACATCCTTCCTGTGATGTGGTGACCAGAACTGTACACAGTACTCTAGCTGTGGTCTAACTAGTGTTTTATACAGTTTCAGCATAACCTCAATGCTGTTATGTTCTCGACATCGGCCAATAAATGGAAGTATTCCGTAAGCCTTATTAACCACCTTATCCACCTGTCCTGTTCCCCTCAGCAATCAGTGGACAGTCACTCCAAGGCCCCTCTGTTCCCAGATAGAGCGATTGTTCAGTTAGATTGAAAGAGCAAATGTAAAACATAATAATTTGATGTAATCCTTCACTGCAGTATACACAGAAATTCGAGCGAGAGTCATGGAGTGTGAAACATCAAGGAAGAGGGAGAAAAATAGATGGAGATGGTAACAAATTGGAAAGGAGTGATAGGGACTGAGAGAGAGGTAATCTCTGGTAAACTCTCTTGCTGGTAATCTCTCTCCATCTCTCTCTCTCTCTGTTCCAATCTCTTCTGCTGTCTGAAACCCTATTTCTTCACTCAGTTGCTCACTTTCCAACCTTATCTCTCTACTTTTCTCCCTCCATCTCGATCTCACTCTGCACACTATCTCAATCTCTCCCTCTTGCTCTCAGGATGGGAAGAGGGAGAAAGAGAGGCAGAGAAAGGGTGTTGCAGGCAGTGAGAGATAAGGAGAAAGAGACAGAGGAACAGTGAGTCTGGCATTGGTAGGTGGATCTTTCCTCTGTATCTAACCCCGTGCGTACCTGTCCTGTGAACATTCAATGAGGACAGTCTCAGACGGGAGGGGAGGGGGGGGGGCGACTGTCTAAAAATCAAAAATCAGTCGAAAGCCCTTTCAAAGATGAAATTCAGAAACACTTCTACATACAAAGGGTGGTAGAAGTTTGGAACTGTCTTCCACAAATGACTCCTTCCTATCTCTGCAATCTCCTCCAGCTCCACAATCCACCAATATCTGCGATCCTCTAATTCTGGCCTCTTGAGCATCCTCAATTTGAATTGTTCCACCATTGGTGGCCGTGCCTTCAAGCTGCCAAGACCGTAACTCTGGAATTCTTTTCCTAAGCCTCTCCGTCTCACTAACTCTCTTTCCTCTTTGAAGACGCTCCCTCAAACCAACCTCTCTGACCAAGTTGTTGTTCGTCTCGTGTAATATCTCCTTAAGTGACTCGATGTCAACTTTTTATTTGCCTCATTTATTTGTTGGATGTGTGCGTTACTGGCCAGGCCAGCATTTATTACCCATTCCTAATTGCCCTTGAGAAGGTGGTGTTGAGCCTCGTTATTGAACCGCTGCAGTCCATGTGGGGTAGGTATACCCACAGTGCTGTTAGGAAGGGAGTTCCAGGATTTTGACCCAGTAACAGTGAAGGAATGGTGATATAGTTTCATGTTAGGATGGTGTGTGACTTTCGTTGTTGTGTGCGGACAGTATTTTCAGTGCGCAGTCCATTTAAATTTTTATTAATTTATTTTTTTCACGTGGTTAGAGGTAAAGTTTCTCCTACAATCTCCCTGCCTTCCCGTATCTCCTCACTCTTTCTGCACTTCTCTCCCTCCTTCTCTAAATCCACTGCTTTATTCTGTATCTAAACTCACACTGTACCTGCCCTGGGAGGTCCCATTACGGTGCTTAAGCAATGAGTTATACAGTTCCAGCATAACCTCCCTGCTCTTATATACTTTAACAGCCTTGTTGGGAATGTCACTGCAGTTTGAAAATATGAAACACTGATCCAACATTCACCTCTAAAACAGTCACACTAAACTCCAAAAACAGGACTGGGCAGATAATGAGAATTGTTAATGATTGTTACAACTTGTCTCATCCTCTCTCTGTCTCTCTCTCTCATGTCTGTTTCTTCCCATCTCCCTCTCTCTCTCTCTGCCGCATCCTCTCCCTCTTTCTCTGCCTCTTTCCATGACTCTGTCTCTAACACCATCTCTCTCTCCTTGAAGAGAAATATTTCTCTACATTTCTTGGTTAATTTTTATCCTGTAAATCTTGCCCGTGCTGGGAACATCACTGCAGTTTGAAAATATCAAACATTGATCAACACTCGCCCCCTGAACTCTCACACTAAATCCCCAATACAGGACTGTGCAGATAATGGGGATTGTTACTGAGGTTCTGTCAAGGACCCCTCACACACTATATCCCATTTCCCTGCTTCTAGTCTTTGTCAGTGTTCAATAATATGTTTTTCAATGGTATTTCATCTCACTTCAGTTTGAAAATATCAATCATTGATGCAAAACTTGCCCCCAAAGCACTCACACTAAACCCCTGATCTTTCATTTCAAAATTAGTTCTTTCACACAGCCAGTTTTACTTTTTAATTCTGTCTTTTTTCAACGTTGTTAAATGTACCGTTTTTCCTATAATCTCGCGTTCTCTCTCTCTCTCCCTCTCTCTCTATTTCTCCCTCTGTTTGTCTTCCTCCCTCTCTCTCTGTCCCTTTCTCTCTCTGCATCTGCTCTCTCCTTCTGTATCTGTCTGCCTCGCTTTATCCCTGTCTCTCCCTCTGCATCTGCCTGCCCCCGTTTATGTCTCTCTCCCTCTGAATTTGACTGCCTCCCTTTCTGTCTCTCTCCCTCTGTCTCTGTCCCACTCTGTCTGTGTCTATCTCCGTCTGTGTTTCACGCCCTCCATCTCTCTGCCCCTCTGTGCATGGACAGCAATGCTTTGAGCCATTTGTTCGGTTAATTTAGAATCTTTAACTCTTGCTTTTGTTGGGAATGTCAATGCAGTTTGAAAATATCAAACACTCATCTCACACTCATCCCTAAAACACTCACATTAAAGCCCAAATACCAGACTGGGTAGACAATGGGGATTGTTACTGGAGTTCCATCAAGGTCTCATTTCACTATCTCTTCTGTCTCTCACTGTCTTCCACTTTGTCCCTCCCTCTCCATTTCCCCATTTGTTTTTGTTTCCCTCTCTGCTCTTTCCTTCATTGCCCCCAACTTTAGACATAGAGAGGGTGCTCCTTCCACTTCATAAATAGAGAGGGAGCTCCCTCCACTTTATACATAGAATGGGTGCTCCTTCCACTTATTCATGGAGAGGGTGCTCCTTCCACTTTATACGAAGAGGCGGAGCTCCCTCTCCCTTAAACATAGAAAGGGAGCTCCCTCTGTTTTCTATGGCTGCCGTGGTGGGATTTGAACCCCAGTCCTCAGGCCATCAGGTTGGGCCTCTGGATTACGTGACCAGTGATATTATCACTGCCCAACTGCCTCCCAAATGGATGCGTACAGTGTCTGTTCCGTAATATCACTCACAGTAGTTTCTGGGCTGTAACCCTGAACATGGTCCCGAATCAGAGACTCAAAGTTCACATTTTAAATGGGAAAAGGCAGGAACAGAGTGAAACAGGATTGCTTTTGTCCCTGGATTCAGTGTCCACAGCAGACAGATCAGTTACATTTACAACAGAAATGCCAGGAGTGAACAAGGTCAATGCAATAATAAAGAAAATGTAAATGATGCCACTCAAAATTGAAGCATCCGTCCAGTATGAGTGCAGATTTCAGGTTTATTCCGAGAGAGGTCTCACTCAGAAAATGTCATTGACATTGAAATGATTGTGTTTTACCCACCACGTTATTTACATCAGAGTCAAATCTGCTGATGTAATGTGTTTGTTCAGGATACTGTAACTAATAGCAATGATCAGGGGTATAACCATGTCAGTGGAGACTTATCCCCTGTATAAATCAGGACCCATTGGAATGGATCAGCTCAGAGTGCCTGCTGGAGCTGTGGATTCCAGGCTAATAGAAGTCTCTGCTTCTCATAGAAATGGGATATCCAGTAATGTATCAGATACAAGACATTTATTATCCTGCACTTGCAGCAATTGGAGTTCCTGGTAAGCAGTATCTCAGCTGTTAATGGTGTAAATCGATGTTAACTGTGCTGCTGTCGGTATTATTTCTCAATGTGTGTGTTGCACATCCCCCAGCTCTTTTCCAGCAATTTACTGATGGAATTTCCTCACTGTCCACACTTTCATTCTTGCAGGAGCTGCATTATGTCTTTAATTGTATTGCTTTAAGTAACCCTGGCATTGCTACTGGATTATTCTGTGTATGGAATGTATTTGAAGGAACGGTCTTGGTTAGGATCAAGAATCAGACCATCAGGAGCTTTTAACAGTTTCATGATGTGGAGAAGGAATTTCAATGATTGTAAGGTTTGTCTGGAAGTAGCTTTCGATCCTGTTTATTCCATGTATTGTAGATGAAGTGACGAGTGCAGGTGAACAGGTGGAGATTTGAGTGTTTTGTACATACATTAAATTATTCACAGAGGTTTCACCATTGAACAAACTGACTCTGAGAACAGAATCATTGAACCTAGGGCTGGTGAACAGACCACAGGCGCAGAATGTTAGGAATAAATCATACGCGAAAAGTAACATTTAGTAAACGTTTTCAGAATGTGAGTGGTCCAGGGACATAGCAAAGAAGAAAAGGAACAGAGAGAACAAAACCGAGTGAAAGAGATAAGCAGAAGTAAAGAGAAAGAGAAAGAAGCAGCAGTGTAAATAATTCACCATCATAAAGTGCTGGAATGTCCAGAACAATTAGTGAGAGAAACTGTGAGTTGAAGTTGTCTGTTTTCAGATTGTGTTCATTTTCCTGTTGGACTTGATCCTCTGTGTTGAGTTCTGTCAAGTCCTCATTTTGTTTTGTAGAAAGTTCCTATTCCTTACTTAGTGACTGAATAAACAGAATAGAATAGAATAGAATAGAATCAGTTCTTCACTGATGGTAATTCATTACTTAAATACTACACTTTCAAATCTCTGTGACTGCTGAATTCAATAAAGAGCGAGGCTGATATCAGAAATATATTTACATTTATATTTAATAGCCTGTACAAACTAAATATATTGACTATATTGTAGAAACAATGAACTGTTCTCCAACACCAATAACCACAGGGATTATTGTTTGAATGTATGAATTGAGTTGTTTTACTGGGATCTATAGATTAGATTTCCTCTAACACTCTGCTGCAGTCGCTCCCTGTGAATCTCAGCCTCTCCTCTCACTGTATTGAATCCTCAGTCTCCTCATCCATTGCTTCTGTTTATCCACTTTCCCAAACCATCTGCTCCAGTTTCCCCTCCTGCTCCTACATGTCCTTTCCTTCTCTCCCTCCCAATCTCTCTCACTGGCTCCACCTCCAGCTCCTTGTCCAACCTCATAGGAATACAGTACCATGGGAGCAGGAGGAGGCCATTCAGTCCTTCGAGCTTGCTCCACCATTCTAGATCTAGGCTGACACTCAAACTCAGTGTTGCAGTTTTCTGCCTTTTCCTAATTGGTAACATTCCCTGTCAGAGCAACACACCAGCTGCACATCCCGCTCACCCCAATCAACATTCTGGAGACAAATTCCGAATTAACACATTGGATTCCATCTCTGTGAAACCCCTTCTCATTTCCCCACTGACACTGCATCCTCACTCAGTACTTCCAGCAGTTCTCGTGCTGACTTTATTCACTTTCTGCATCAATTTCCCAATTCATTATTAATAATTGTGTTTACAAACATTTCACTGTGACAAAGCACTGCCCGGGTCAATGAATCAGTTTTCACTGCTCGATGCAGCAACAAAGCTGGAAATTTCAGCCCAGATCCTCTCAAACTGCTGCTTTGTCTCCAAGTCTGATCAGTAATTTCTCTGCTTCCTTTTCTCTCTCTCTTCCCGTTAACCTGGTGGCGATTGTGATCCTGTCCCGAGGAAAGTGCGGTCTCTCCAAATGTATCAGTGTCTACCTGGTGGGAATGGCAGTGTCTGATCTCCTGGTCGTTATCACTAATCCAATATTGGGTTGGATTGTTAAAATTTATTTCCCATATTCATTCCTGAGAATTACTCCTGTCTGTTCTCTCATTGCCGTTCTGTTTTCTGCATCCACAGTTGTTTCTGTCTGGCTCACAGTCACTTTCACCTTTGATCGATTTGTGGCCATTTGTTGTGAAAAGCTGAAAACAAAATATTGCAGCAAGAAAAGGGCGGCTGTGGTTGTGGGAACAGTGAGTGTGCTGGGCTGTTTAGAGTCTCTCCCCTGGTACTTTACACTGGAACAACAATACATTATTGATAATGTTCCCATGGGTTGTGGTTATAAACTGAGCTTCTTTACTTCCCCCATATGGGGGGCAATTGAATTGTTCGACCGCATTTTAACCCCTTGTGTCCCGGTCTTTCTGATTTTGCTGCTCAATGTTCTGACTGTCAGACGGATTTTATTCTCCAGTAAAGTCCGCAGGGGATTCCGGCGCCACAGCAATGCAGAGAATCACAAGGACCCAGAGATGGAGAATCGCAGGAAATCAATTATTTTACTCTTCAGTATATCCGGCAGTTTTGTTCTGTTATGGGTGACCCGGGTTGTGTATAACATTTATAGGAGAATTGCAGATATTTATTATTATTCCTCCTTCACTGACCCTCTCTTTATCACAGATCAAACATCAAGGATGCTGCAGATTCTCAGTTCCTGCACCAACACATGTATTTACATTGTGACCCAGACTAAATTCAGACAGGAGCTGAGGAAGGGGGTGAAATACCCTCTCAATCTCATTGTTAAATTATTGAAATCACAGAAAGAGCTGAAGGGTTTCAAACACTGGAACTAAATCCCATTCCCCCTCCTCCCCCCCCCCCCAGACCCCCAGCTCCACCTCCCACCCTCCACCCGCCTCTGTGATTATTTGACCGGCGCCATCTTTAGTCCTGGCAGCTGCCTGAGCGTGGGCAGACCCTGACGTTGAACTGGACTAGTGTACGTTTGCGCATGTGCAGTACAGCGCCACTTTGTGGTTGCTTTGTCAACAACCGCAGCCAGTGGACAAAGCTGCAAAGGATTGTGAGCTGGTGAGTGGGACAGTAACAGCAGTGAGGCAGGGACACCAGCAGATGGAGATGGTGAGCGGGGGCAGCAACTGCAGTGAGCCAGAGGCACCAGCAGATGGAGATGGTGAGGGGAGGTCAGTAACTGCAGTGAGGCAGGAGTACCAGCAGATGTCGATGGTGAGAGAGGGACGTCAACTGCAATGAGACAGGGACACCAGGCGATGGAGATGGTGAGGAAGCGACAGTAACTGAAGTGTCACAGGGACACCAGCAGATGGAGATGGTGAGAGGGGGCAGTAACTGCAGTGAGACAGGGACACCAGCAGATGGAGATGGTGAGAGAGGGACATTAACTGCAGTGACACAGGGACACCAGAAGATGGAGATGGTGAGAGGGGGACAGCAGCTGCAGTAAGACAGGGACACCAGCAGATGGAGATGGTGAGAGAGGAACATTAACTGCAGTGAGACAGGGACACCAACAGATGGAGATGGTGAGAGAGGAACATTAACTGCAGTGACACAGGGACACCAGCAGATGGAGATGGTGAGAGAGGGACATTAACTGCAGTGACACAGGGACACCAGCAGATGGAGATGCTGAGCCATTACTGATGGGAGATTCCCTTGCTGAGTTTGAAAGTTTCCACAAACCTGAGGAATTTACTTTATTGTAAACTTGAGATGCTGAATAAAATAATTTCAATGCAACTTTTGTAAAATGGCTATTTTTCTACTGAGAGCACCTGTAACATGAAACTCATTCCTGTTTGGAAAGTTATATTGAATGATTAAAGGTAATGTATAAATAACACAACAGGATCAAACAAAACTCAAACAGTTATTTAGAAATAAAAACTCTCAATATAAGTTGTGTTGAGTTCTTGATCACCTACGTTATGACATCTCTCTCTCTCACACTTCTCTTTCTATGCTGGTATATTCTCTACTATAACTCAAAGTAATTGAAATTTTGATCCAATTGTCTTTTGAAAGTTAATATTTAATCTGCTTTCTGAAAACTGTCAGAAAGTGAATTCCAGACCACAATAACTCCCTGCCTATTTGTTTCACTCCTCTACTAGTGGAAACAGTCTCTCCACACATCTCCAAAATGAGGGAAAGATTTTATATGCAATTAATTTCTCCAGGACAGCAGCTGCAGAGGATCTGGACCCTCCTGAATTTGGACAAGCAATGAACACAAATCCCTTTGAATCACCCAGGAGAACAGAGGATAGAAACAGTCTGGAAGCAAATGGAAACAAGTGACACTTTATTACAGCAGTAAAAACTCTTTGTCAGAATGTTGAGGTCTTTATTGCTGAACTTTATATAAACTGGAGGTGAAAAGTGGAAGATGTTTAATACCATTTGTGTTAAATGGCCATTTCCCAGCTTTGTAAACCCTTGTAACATTAAACTGGTGAATGTTAAGAAGGTTTTATTGATTGATTACAGCGAATACATAAATACAGCAGCGTCAAATACAGGGCAAAGAATCATTGACGAATACAACTGTAAATATGGGTAAGAATTGTTGTGTGAAATGTCACTGGTGATAAAAGTTCTCTTCGCTGCCTCATTAACCTGGCTCTAGTTTCAGTCTTTGTCACACAGTGGAAATGAAAAACCGAATAAAAACCGCATGTTTGTACTGCATTCAAACAGGCTTCTCCAGCAATAACACTTTGTCAGAATTTCAAGATAATTCAAGGCAATGAGTCATTTTCTGAACTTTCTGTTAAGTGGAGGTGAATAGTGAAAGACATTTAATACAATGAGTGTTTCTGGCCATTATCCAAACCGGCCCCTCCAGGTTTTAAATTACAGCAGTTTTTCTGTTCTGTTAATGAGGTTTTTGGTGGAGGGAGAGAGAGAGAGACAGACAGGTTTCTGTGAACAGACTCCCATCTAAATACCCCCCCGGGAACAGACTCCCATCTCGCGACCCGCCCGCAACAGACCCCCATCTAAATACCCCCCGTTCTGTGAACAGACTCCCATCTAAATACTCCCCCCCCCCCCCCCATTAACTGACTCCAATCTAATTCTCCCTCCGCTCTCCACTGTAAACTCTCCCGGTTTCTAAATACCCTCCCTGTCCTGTAAAAGCCCCCTCTACTAATTCCCACCCTGTATCATCACCCCCGTGAACAGCCCCCTACCCCCCTCACTCCCCACCGTGTTATTCCCACCTCCATCACTTTCCTGGGTTTGGTTCCGTCTCCTGACAATCTTCTGTTCATTTTAATTCCAGATCTGGATAAGCCACTGGAATTCCAACAACTTGCTCCCAGATCCCCGGCACCTTTAACTCCTGTCCGGCCAAAATCAGGGCCGGGCATAGAGCAAGGACCTTCAGAGGCTAACTGGTATTCTGAGCCTTTAACGCACAGGAAGATCCCAGCCCCAGACACAGCCCTCTCTGCAGAAAGGTGTTTCACCTGCTCTCCCCATCGGCTTCAGGGAATCAAACAGAGGGAGACACACACAAACACTCACACATTGATTCTGCACAGGGACGGGAAGAGGCCATTCAGCCCTTTGATCCTGTCCCACCCATGTTAGATAATGGCTGACTTGTCCCTTCCCCCATTGAACCACAAGGAGACAGGCAGAGACAGTCGGGGAGCAGATACACAGAGAGTCAAAGAAGCACTGGGCTGGACTTGGACTTGGTGCCAATGGTGCAAACCAGGGTGGAGGGGAGGAGGGTGGTTGTGTATCGGCTGTCCGTTCAGAATCTCTACCCTGTTTTTACCTCAATGGGAGCAAAACTGGGCAGAGATGGAAAGCAGGATCCCACTTCACAATCACCCTGTACAACACCAAGGCTGCGAGTTCAAATCCACCACCTGACAGAGGGACAGAAACACAGAAAACAGATCCTGGGATTAGGACAGAACAGAGAGAGTGAAAAATAAATGGAAAGGGAGATGGAGAATGAGATGCAGGGAGTCCGAAACCAGTGAGAGAAACTGAGAACAGAGGGTCAGAAATACTGAGAAGGGCAGAGAGAGAGAGAGAAATGGAGATATTGAGAAAGATCCCAGACCAAGAGAGAGACGCAGAGACAGAAAGATATGGAGGGGCAGAGATACAAAGTAAGATGCGTTTACAGAATAGAGAGGAATGCTGCGGGATGGGGGAAATGCAGAGATAATCTTGCAGGAAAGGAGGAGCAGAGATGGAAAGATTCAGGGATTTGGAAGTGAGTGAGAGAAGAAATGGAGTGAGAGAGACAGATAAAGATGCAGAGATTCGCAGAAAGAGAATGACAATGGAAACCTGTGAGCCTCTCGAGAGAGGCAGAGATAGAAAGGATGTTGAGAGATTCAGAGATAGGGATATAAAGATGTGAAGAAACAGAGTTCGGAACAAGGAGGAAGGTGCAGGGAACAAGTTGCAGCAAGAGATGAAGAGAGGGAAATCTATGTGATTACATTGACTGTTCTGGAGCAGCGATTCCCAAACTATTCCCTTTGGAGCACCATCCAGCCCCCTCCCTTGTGGTTAAAATAAAATCCACAGACCCCCGAAAACACAAAATCAAAATACTGAGGATGCTGGAAATCTGAAATCAAAACTGTTCTGGAAATACTGAGCATTTCCAGCACTTTGTTTTTCTATCAGCCCCGAAAACACAAACAGTTTTCTTTTCTGTATTTAGAAATGAATTTGACAATGACAAATATATATGTATTATTATTTTCCCTCCCTGGTTAAAGCTCTTGTCTGTGAATTCCACGTGGCCAAAAGATTCTCCCTCTGCATCATCACAGCTGCAGCTTCCGAAAAGGTTCTCCTTGGGAATAAGGGAAATAAAATTGATTCAAATAAAGCAAAGCATTTTTGAACAGAAATAAAACGCAGCAAGAGCCCAGGACTCTCTCTCAAACTCACTGACATAAAACAATCTCTCAGTGACTTACAAACACATCCCCTGACACAGAGCCAGAGACTGGGAAGTGTGGATGTGTTTACCCTGTCATTTCCTGCTCTCTCTCTCTCTATTTCTCTCTGTGTGTCTCGACATCTGTTTCTGCCTCATTGTAAAAACACACAAACACTGGAGACCCCCATCCCCTCTCCTGTAGAAGGATGGAGAGAGAAATCCACATTCCCATCCCTGAAAAACTGAATTCAAATGGTCCCCAGGTGTTTCATTTCACTGTCAAATTCAGCCCACAGCCGAAAACAACAGCAATATTCGGGAATGAGAACGAGCCTTTACAAACCTTCACATTTCAGCCATTTCATTGCTGATTCACAGAAGTATTTGACACTCAATGCATTAATTTTTAAAGTGGTCGTCACTGTTGCAAAGTTGGAAATGCTGCAGGACATTGGTACACAGCAAGATCCCACAAGCAGCAGTGTGATAACAGCCTGCAAGCTGTGCACAGCAAGATCCCAGCAATGGTGACACTTCAACCAAGGTTTTGAGTGTGGATTTCTCTCTCTCTCTGTCTTTCTCCATCTTTCTCTGCCTTCGCTCCCTCACCCACACTCCGCATCATTCTCTCTCTCTGTTTAACCTGCCACCTCCAGCTGTTTCTCACTCTCCCTCTTTTTCTCTCCATCTGTGTCTGCCTCGGTGTTGCAATGCAGGAATTGATGAAGGAAATGTATGCACAGCAGGATCCCACAATGCGATCAGAGCCAGATATCCCAATACAGTCCTCAGAAAATGCTAAACTCCATCTTTAAACATATTACAAACCTATATACAGCTTCATGTTCCCCGGAGGAGCAGTTGACACTCAATGAATTAAATTTTAAAGTGGGCCTCAATGTTTCAATGCAGGAAACCTGCAGGCAATCTGTGCACAGCAAGATCCCAGAGGCAGCAATATGACAATATGCAGGTAATCTGTTTTTAGTGATGTAAGTTTAGAGATCCCAGAGGGAGGAACATTCCTGCTGTTTGAAAACTCAAACACCCCTCTCCCTGTCTTTCTCCTGCTCCCGCCCCACACCCCATCCACATCTGTTTCTTTTTCTCTCGATCTGGGATTTAATCTGGATTGAAACGTCCTCTGAAGTGTTTCTGTCACCGTTGAAAATAACCACACGTCACATTCTGGCTCCTACTGATTAATGGTTAAAATAGGGAAAGTGCAGGGGAGAGAAAAGAAGAGGAAGATGGAGAGAAAACACAGAGAAATCCACACTTATACCCTCAGGAAGCTGAATTTTAAAGTGTCCTCATTGTTTGAATGTAGGAAATGTGGCAGGGCACTAGATGCACAGCAAGATCCCACAAGCAACAATCTACGGGTAGAGCCAGAGGAAATGGGCGAGGTGCGAAATGAGGACTTTGCATCAGTATTCACCAAGGAGAAAGATTTGGTGGATGATGAGCCTAGGGAAGGGAGTGCAGATAGTCTCAGTCATCTCATTATCAAAAAGGAGGTGGTGTTGGGTGTCTTGCAAAGCATTAAGGTAGATAAGTCCCCAGGGCCTGATGGGATCTACCCTAGAATACTGAGGGAGGCAAGGGAAGAAATTGCTGGGGCCTTGACAGAAATCTTTGCATCCTCATTGGCTACAGGTGAGGTCCTAGAGGACGGGAGAAAAGCCAATGTTGTTCCTTTGTTTAAGAGGGGTAGCAAGGATAATCCAGGAAATTATAGGCCGGTCAGCCTTATGTCAGTGGTAGGGAAACTATTAGAGAGGATTCTTCGGGACAGGAGTTACTCCCATTTCGAAAAAAAACGAACTTAAGAGCAAGAGGCAGCATGGTTTTGTGAAGGGGAGGTCGTGTCGAACAAATTTGATTTAGTTTTTTGAGGAAGTGACGAACATGATTGATGAAGGAAGGGCCCTGGATGTTGTTTATATAGACTTTAGTAAAGCCTTTGACAAGGTCCCGTATGGCAGACTGGTGCACATGGGATCAGAGGTGAGCTGGCAAGATGGATACAGAACTGGCTCGGTCATAGAAGACAGAGGGTATCAGTGGAGGGGTGTTTTTTCTGAATGAAGGGATGTGACTAGTGGTGTTCCGCAGGGATCAGTGCTGGGACCTTTGCTGTTTGTAGTATATATAAATGATTTGGAGGAAAATGTAGCTGGTCTAATTAGTAAGTTTGCGGTCGACACAAAGGTTGGTGGAGTTGCGGATAATGATGACGATTGTCAGAGGATACAGCAGGATATAGATCGGTTGGAGACTTGGGTGGAGAAATGGCAGATGGAGTTTAATCCGGACAAATGTGAGGTAATACAATTTGGAAGGTCTAATGCAGGTGGGAGGTATACAGTAAATGGCAGAACCCTTCGGAGTATTGACAGGCAGAGAGATCTGGGCTTACAGGTCCACAGGTCACTGAAAGTGGTAACGCAGGTGGATAAGGTAGTCAAGAAAGCATTCGGCATGCTTGCCTTCATCGGTCGGGGCATAGAGTATAAAAGTGACAAGTCATGTTGCAGCTGTACAGAACCTTAGTGAGGCCACACTTAGAATATTGCGTGCAATTCTGGTCGCCACACTACCAGAAAGACGTGGAGGCTTTTGGAGAGGGTACAGAGGCGGTTTACCAGGATGTTGCCTGGTCTGGAATGCATTAGCTATGAGGAGAGGTTGGAAAAACTCGGATTGCTTTCACTGGAACGACGGAGGTGGAGGAGCGACATGATAGAGGTTTCCAAAGTTATGAGCGGCATGGACAGAGTGGATAGTCAGGAGCTTTTTCCCAGGGTGAAAGAGTCAGTTACTAGGGGACATAGGTTTAAGGTGCGAGCGGCAAAGTTTAGAGGGGATGTGTGGGGCAAGCTTTTTACACAGATTGTGGTGAGTGCCTGGAACTTGCTGCCAGGGGAGGTGGTGGAAGCACATACGATAGCGACCTTTAAGAGACATCTTTACAAATATATGAATAGGAAGGGAATAGAGGGATATGGGCCGCGGAAGTGCAGAAGGTGTTAGTTTCGGCAGGCATCAAGATCGGCGCAGTCTTGGATGGCCGACTGGCCTGTTCCTGTGCTGTACTGTTCTTTGTTCTTTGAAGAATGTAGGGGCATTAGAGAGGGTGCAGAAAAGATTCATGACCAAGTTTCCAGGGATGAGGGACTTCAGTTACGTGGATAGATTGGAGAAGCCTGGGTTGTTCTCCAGAGAGAAGAGAAACTTGTGATTCGATTTGATAGCGGTATTCCAAATCATGAGGGGTCCGGACAGAACAGATGTCGGAGTAGGAATGCAGCACATAGGACATTCCAGACCCATTTCTGTTGAGTGTTTACTTGAACAAGTGAATTGAACAGTTAATATTTTTAACTTACTTAACCCTTGTGTTCCCACAAAGATCAAGCTAACAAATTCAACAGTGGCCACTTTGACTTCATCCCATCGTGTCTGATGTACATTCTCTCAGGATAGCACGGATAACTGTAGTCATAGTATTCAGCTGACAATTGATCAGTTACATTGTTAATTCAGTATATATTTTCAGTACACACGGTACCTTACTGTTGTAATAAAGTCATATAGTATCTATTCAACTCACTGGGGCAAAGATTTCACTGGCTCAAAATTCTGCCAAATACTAAAGCATTCCACAATGCAAGACTCTCAAATTCAACACAAGTTGACTTTTCTGAGTCTCGCTGATCTGTTCTCATTCACTGAGGGATTACTGATGCTTATCCTCCACATGAGCAGTCGGCCGAATCCTGTGTGCCTGTCCTGCTCCCAAACCCGGCATCCGCTTACATTAAGGCAAGTGATACAGGAGCGTCTCAGTGACTGAGGCAGGTGAGTCTTGAGCCGGAGCCTGGGACAGTGAGTGACCCAGGTTAATGTGACACTCCAGGCAAAAGGTGGTAGTACTTTGGAACGTGTCTTCTGCACACGCAAATTGATGCAAAATCAATTGTAATTTTTAAATCGAAAATTGATCTCAGCAAATGCCTTTTAAAAATTGAAATATTCTTCTTTCGCGCTCTGTCCCTGAGTCACTCTGTTTCTGTGTGTTTCTGTGTGTGTGTGTGTGTGTGTGTGTCTACCTGTTTCTCTCCTCTCTCAGACCTTTTTGAAAACTCCACATACATCAGTTTACCTTTTGAAGTCAGCTGCATTTGGTTTCACCACACCTGCAGAGGTTGCACTGCCTTATGCAGGCTGGTGAGAAACCTATATTCCGCAGTTGGCTCCGATGTTCCCGTAAAAATTTAGATGTTGTGCGTGTCAAGTTTTTTTTTTCCGTGAGCTGTCCCTTGAAATTTTTGAAGAATCTTTGAAGACGTGTGCTATTTATTGTGGAACAGGATCTGCGTGGGACCTCTGAGGCTGCAGCACGCAGATTTGCAGAACATTGACCAACACTCTCCATCCCAATCTCTTCCTCTTTCTCTCTGGTACTCACTCCCCATTGCTATCCTTCCCTCTCTCTGTTATTCTCCATATTTATCCCTGTCTTTCTCACTGCTACTCTCTCCATCGGGATGGAGGAGGAGAAAGAGAGGCATATATAGAGGCAGATTTACTCTGTATCTAATCCCACACTGTACCTGCCCCCTAGTTCTAGACTCCCCCACAAGGGGAGCATCCTCCCAGCATCCGCCCTGTAAAGTCCCCTCAGAATCTTGTATGTTTCAATAAGATCACCTCTCATTCTTCTAAACTACAATGTGTATTAGCTGCTTGCCCTGCTCAGTATATCCAGCATTTTCTGCTGGGATCTTAGCTGAAGATGGTTGGGCTGCGGACACTACCCTGATAAGCTCCTGCAGTGAAGGACTGGGACTGAGATGATTGACTCCCAACAACCACAACCATCTTCCTTTGTGCTCGGTTTGATTCCAACCAGTGGAGAGCGTTCCCCCTGATTACCACGGATTTCAGTTTTACTCGGGCTCCTCGATGTCACACTCGTCAAACGCTGCCTTGATGTTAAGGTCAGTCTCTCTTCCCAGTAGCAGACAGGAGTGAATCGTTCCCTTTGACCCGTTGTACACTGAACAAGCTGTGTTTCTTCACAGCCTGATACAGGACTGTACACGGCTGATTAATGTAGCCCATCAAACACTCCCAGAGCAGGTTCAGCACAGCTTAGGAACAGAGTATAGTTCCTTCAACATTCGCTTTCTGTCACTCCCTCCTGCTATCACTGACAATTGGAGAGAGACAGAGGGAGAGAGGGTCAGATATGAAGGCAGAGAGAGTGCTGTAGAGAGGGACAAAGTTGCAGAGAGAGAGATTGTTGAGCTGGATGAAAAGAATAATGTACGATATATTAATTTGATGTAATCCTGCACTGCCGTGTGCACAAACATATAAGAGATAGGTATGGAGAGAAAAAATATAGGGAGAGGGAGAAATGTAGATGAAGTTGGGGCCCAGGTGGACACTTTTGATGATCCAGAAGGAATAGCCTCCATTTCAAACATCCAGCAAGGTATTCCACTGTGGGAGCCATCACAACCTCATGATATGTTGTTGTGCAAGTTTCATGTTGGTTTATTGGTTAATTTTTAAAACTGTGATTGATAGATTCTTGTTAACCAAAGGTATTAAGAGATAAGGGGCAAAGGCAGGATCTATGGTGTAAGTTAGATCACAGATCAGCCATGATCTCATTGAATGCCGGAACAGAGTTGTGGGGTTAAATTGCATCCTCCTCTTCCAATATCCCCTGTTAAATATCCTTCTTTCTCTGCCAGTCACCCTGTCAGTCTATGTCTCTCAGTTTCTCTCTTTCTATCTCTCTCTCTCTGTCTGTTAAGAGTGAGATTCACTCTGTATCCACCCCATGATGTTCCTGCCCTCGGAGTGTGTGATAGGACAGCATAGAGGGAAATTTACTCTGAGTCAAACCCAACATTGTGCTTGGCTTGGGAATATTTAATGGGACAGTGTAGCTGGAGCTTTACTGCGTATCCCTGGAATTTAGAAGGTTATGGGATGATTTGATGAATGTTTTCAAGATAATAAGGGAAACTGAACAGGTGGACAGACAGTAAATATTCCCACTGGCTGCGGAGTCAGGAACTTGGGGGCATAGTCTAAAACTCTAAACGCAGTCTAAAAACCTTTCAGGAGTAAAATGAAGAAATACTTCAACACACCAGGTGTGGTATCAGTTTGGAACTCTCTTCCACAAACGGCAATTGATGCTGAGACACTTGTTAATTTTGAATTCTGAGTTTGATAGATTTTTGTTAACCAAAGGTATTAAGGGGCAAAGATAGGTGCATCGAGTTAGATCACACATCAGCCATGAGCTCATTGAATGACAGCGGAGGGTTGAGGGGCCAAATGGTCTTCTCCTCTTCCTCTTCCCTGCGACAAATATCCTGCCATCACTCTCTTTGTCTCAGTCTGTGTCTCTCTCTTTGTCTCTCTTTCTGTCTGTCTGTCTCTCTCTCTCTCTCCTCTCTCAAACATCTGTGGAAATCCACAAACATTAGTCAGCCATTTTAGGCTGGTTGTCGGTGGCCACTTCATGTTACCACAACACTGGGACATTTATTTCAAAGACGGACTCCTCACCAATGTAAGGGTAGCGCTTAAAATGTGACAGAGACACAGACATGGAGACATTGAGACACACAGTATTAGAAAGGAATTAATCATTCCCTTGTGCCCAATTATTTTCCCTCCACTGTGATTAGGCTGGGTGGCCTGTAATTACTCAGTCTATTACTTTCACCCTTGTTAATCAACAGTACAACATACGCAGTCCTCCAGTCCTCTGGCAGCAAGACTATAACCAGAGTGGATTGGAAAATGATGGTCAGAGCCTCTGCTATTTCCTCCCTTGCACCTCTAAACAGTCTGAGCCTGGTGAATTATCAGCTTTCAAAGATGCTAAACCCCTTAATATTTCCTCTCTCACTGTTTATCCCATTCAATATTTCAAACCCCTCCTCATTGACTGCAATGTTTGTGTCGTCCCCTCTTTCCTGAAGAAAGTCGCAATATATTCATTAAAAACCTCCCACAGCCAAAGACTTGCAGGTGATTGGTAAATTGGCCATTGTAAATTGTCCCTGGTGTAGGTAGGTGGTAGGGAATATGGGATTACTGTAGGGATAGTATAAATGGGTGGTTGCTGGTCGGCACTGACTCGGTGGGCCTGAGGGCCCGTTTCAGTGCTGTATCTCTAAATAAAAATAAATAAATAAACCATGCCCGCATCGTCCGCCTCCACGTGTAGGAAAAAGGAGTGGAGACGATATAAAGGAAAGGATAGAATTCTCAAGGAGGTGCAGGAACAGACTGATCTGGGGGGGTATTTGTACACACATCACTGAAGGTGGCAGGGCAGGTTGAGAATGTGGTGAAAACGCATAAAGTGTCCTGGGTTTTATAAATAGAGACATAGAGTACAAAAGCAAGGGGGCTATGTTACACCTGTGTAAAACACTGGTTTGGCCTCACTTGAGCAAGGATGTGGAGGCATTAGAGAGGGTGCAGAAAAGATTCACAAGCCTGGTTCCAGAGATGAGGGACTTCAGTTACGTGGATAGATTGGAGAAGCTGGGGTTGTTCTCTGTGTCTTTCTCTGTCTTCCCCTCTCTCTGTCTCTCCCTCCTGCTATCTCTGACACGAAGAGGGTGTCAGAGGGAGAGAGGGTTAGATACGCAGGCAAAGAGAGGGCTGTCGATATGGACAAGGTTGGAGGGAGAGAGATTGTTGGGGTGGACTGAAAGGGAGAATGTAAGACATATTAATTTGATTTAATCCTTTGCTGCTGTGTGCACAAACATATTCGAAATAGGTCTGGATAGAGGGAGAAATGGAGATGAATTTGGGCCCAGGTGGCCCCTCTCCCCCTCTCTCTCTCTCTCCCTCTGAACCTATCCCCCTCGCACCCTCTCTTTAATTCTCTCTCTCCTTCTCTCTCTCCCACTCCCCAACTCTTTCCCTCCCACTCTCTCTTCCTGTCTCTCCCTCCCTACCCCCCTCACTCACCCTCCCTGTCTCCCTCCCACTCTCTCTGTCCCCTCCCTCTCTCTAACTCTCTCTCGCCCTGTCTCTCTGTCGTTGAATCTCTGTCTCTCTCTCCCACCCCCCTCTATCTCTCTCTGTCTCTCACTCTGTCCCTCTATCTCTCTCTCTCTCTGTCTTTTTTTCAGTTCCTTCAGATATATGGATTTATTGGAGAGCATGGGTTATTCTCATGGTCCTTCCTATCCACTCTATCTGGGCACATCATCATTTTCCCCACCTCGATTAAATCTCTCATCAGCCTCCTCTGTTCCAAAGAAAACAACTCCAGCCTGTCCAATCTTTCATCATCGCTAAAATTCTCCATTCCTGAAAACCTCCTCTGTATCCTCGCTCCTGCAATTACATCCTTCCTGTAATGTGCAAACAGGAATTCATGCTGTCTTAATTGTTAATTTTTAAATCTGGGATTGATAGATTCTTGTTAACCAAAGGTATTAAGAGATAAGGGGCAAAGGTGGGATATATGGTGTTAGTTAGATCACAGATCAGCCCTGATATCACTGAATGCTGGAACAGGGTTGAGGGGTTAAATTGCCTCCTCCTCTTCCTATGTCCGATGTTAAATATCCTTCTTTCTCTCTCAGTCACCCTGTCTGTCTGTGTCTCTCTATTTCTCTCTTTCTGTCTCTCTCTCTGTTTCGGATCGAGTAGAGTGGGATTCACTCTGTATCCTCCCCATGATGTTCCTGTCCTGGGAGTGTTGGATGGGACAGTGTAGAAGGAGCATTACTCTGTATCTAATCCATGCTGTACCTGTCCAGGAAACTTTGATGGGAGAGTGCAAACAGAGAGGTCTGGGACCAGGGTCCTCATGGGGAGGACTTAATGGTGCCTCCTAATTGACTAGTTAGCAATATTGGTGCTCCAGGGATGAAAGGGACATTGGCTGAGTGGATACGACATTGGCTGAGAGAGTGGACAATGGTTGTTTCAGACTGGAGGGAGGTATACAGTGGAGGTTTATATTAGGATCACTGATCTTTTTAATATATACTAATGACTTGGACTTGTGTTTGCAGGGCATAACGTCAATGTTTGCCAATGTTTGTGGCATCTGCAATGTAATAAACATGGAAGGGACTGGGAGCAAACTTCAGGAGGATAGAGGTAGTCTGGTGAAATGGAACACACAAGAACACAAAACGCCCAACATAGGATTGGACAGAACATGGGGATATTTTATGAAGGTTCTGTTGGTTGATTTTTACCGATGTGCAGATTTTGCAGTCTCTGTGTGTCGGTTTGTGTGAGTATCAGTGTCTGTATCTGTGTGTGTGTCTCTGCTTCTGCTGTGTTTCACCCGATCTCAGTTTTTTACTGCACAAGACCATTTCTCTCTTTATAATACAATTGGCCCTGTCTTTATTCTGTATCTTACCCCATGCTGCCCGTGTGCTGGGAGTTTGTGATGGGACAGTGCAGAGGGAAATTTACTCTCTGTCGAACCCAACACTGTGCTATTCTTGGGAGTGTTTAATGGGACAGTGTAAATGGAGCTTTACTCTTAACCCCTGAAATTTAGAAGATTAAGGGTGATTTGATGAAAGTTTTAAGAACATTAAGGGAAACTGATAGGGTAGACAGAGAGAAACTATTCCCATTGGTTGCAGAGTCCAGAACTTGGGGACATAGTCTAAAAATCTAAACATAGTCTAAAAACATTTCAGGAGTAAAATGGATAAACAATTCAACACACCAGGGGTGGTTTCACTCTGGAACTCTCTTCAACAAACAACAATTGATCCTGAGACATTTGTTAATTTTTAAATCTGAGTTTGATAGATTTTTGCGAACAAAAGTTATTAAGTGATATGGGGCAAAGACGAGAACACGGATTTGATCACAGATCAGCCATGAATGACAGAACAGGGTTGAGGGGCCAAATGGCCTCCTCCTCTTCCTCTGTCCTCTGACAAATATCCTGCTATCACTCTCTGTGTCTGAGACACCCTCTCGGTCTGTGTCTCCCTCTTTGTATTTCTGTCGGTCTCTCTTTCCCTCCTCTCTCAGAACATCAGTCAGCTATTTTAGGTTTGTTTTCAGTGGCCATTTTATGTTACCACAGCACTGGGACATTTATTTCAGAGACTGACTCCTCACTGATGCAAGGTTAGTGCTTTAAACTTGACAGAGAAACTGATCCTGGGATTCAGCTGAATGCAGCTTCTCATCCTTAAAAGTGTTAGCAAACGTGTTGGGAAATGTATCGAAAGCTGTTTCCATTCAGACATTCCTGCATTGTGGAAGTGTGAGCTATCTTTGCAGAGACAGGAAATAGGGGTGTTTGAATGGACCTGCAGGTTTTGGTTGATGCAGTAAGGTAAGAATTTGAATTGTGTCCCTTGCACATACACAGAATTGAAGGCATTTACAGAACACCACATGAAGTAGTTTACCAATGTCTGACATACTTCAAAGACTTCAGACACATGGAAGAAGAGAAGGGAACAATATCCAAAACCTGAGACAGTCAGACAACAGCAGTAGGAAAATGAATCTCTTTATGGGTTTTAATTTGAAGGCCTGAGCTGATGATTGAAAAAGCAGGAATTCAAATCCCACACTGGGCTGTTGTGAATTTGAACTGTTTTTTTCTTTAAAAAAACATAAATCTGGAATTAAAAAACCTCCAGGATGGAATGATTCACTCCTGTCTACTCGTGCAAAGCCCGCGTGTGTCTCAGTTTTGCTGTATTTATTAATAATTTAAGATGATGTGGTAGAATGCCACATACCCAAGTTTTCCAATGACACAAAAATAGGCAGCATTGTAAGCAGTGTAGCTGGAAGCATCAAATTACAAAGTGATATTAATATTTTAAACAAATGGGCAAAACTGTGGTCGATAGATTTCAATGTCTGTAGAAAATGACGAGAACAGAGTACTTTATAAATAGTAAAAAAACTAGAAACACTGGAGGTCCAAAGAGACCTGGGGGGTCCTTGTCCATTTTTGTGCAGTGTAAATTTACCAGAATGATAACTGGACTCCAAGGGTTAAATTACGAGGTGATATTACACAAACTAGGAATTTATTCCCTGGAATTTAGGAGGATCAAGGTGATTTGATCAAATTGTTGAGATTTTAAGGGGAACCATGCCCACATCTCCCACCTCCATACACACATTCTCTTTTTAGAACATAGAACACAGAACAGGCCGTTCGGCCCACGATGCTGTGCCGAACCTTTAACCTACTCTCGGATCAAACTACCTACAAACCCTTCATTCTACTGTCATCCATGTACCTATCCAAGAGTGGCTTAAATGTCCCTAATGTATCTGCTTCTACTACCACCGCTGGCAGCGCATTCCACGCACCCACCACTCTCTGTGTAAAGAACCTACCTCTGACATCTCCCCGAAACCTTCCTCCAATCACCTTAAAATTATGCCCCCTGGTGATAGCCCTTTCCACCCTGGGAAAAAGTCTCTGGCTATCCACTCTATCTATGCCTCTTATCATCTTGTACCCCTCTATCAAGTCACCTCTTATCCTTCTTCGCTCCAATGAGAAAAGCCCTAGCTCCCTCAACCTTTCTTCGTAAGACATGCCCTCCAGTCCAGGCAGCATCCTGGTAAATCTCCTCTGCACCCTCTCTAAAGCTTCCACATCCTTCCGATAATGAGGCGACCAGAACTGAACACAATATTCCAAGTGTGGTCTAACCAGGGCTTTATAGAGCTGCAGCATAACCTCGCGGCTCTTAAACTCAATCCCCGTTAATGAAAGCCAACACACCATACGCCTTCTTAACAACCCTATCAACTTGGGCGGCAACTTTGAGCGATCTATGGACACGGACCCCAAGATCCCTCTCTTCCTCCACACTTCCACAATGCAGGAATGTCTGAATGGAAACAGCTTTTGACACATTTCCAAACACGTTTGCTAACACTTTTCAGGAATGGAAGCTGCATTCAGCTGAATCCCAGGGTCAGCTTCTCTGTCAAGTTTAAAGCACTAACCTTACATTCGTGAGGAGTCAGTCTCTGAAATAAATGTCCCAGTACACAACGGGCCAAAGGGAACGATTTACTCCTGTCTGCTACTGGGAAGAGAGACTGACCTTAACATCAAGGCAGCGTTTGACTGAGTGTGCCATCAAGGAGCCCGAGTAAAACTGAAGTCAGTAGGAATCAGCTGGTTGGAGTCATACCGAGCACAAAGGAAGATGGTTGTGGTTGTTGGAGGTCAATCATCTCAGTCTCAGGACATCACTGCAGGCTGACTTAATTGTTAATTTTTAAATCTGGGATTGATAAGATTCTTCTTAACCAAAGTTATTGAGAGATAAGGGGCAACGGTGGGGTAAATGGTATTAGTTAGATCACAGATCAGCCCTGATCTCACTGAATGCTGGAAGAGGGTTGAGGGGTTAAATTGCCCTCCCCGCTTCCTATGTCCGATGTTAAATATTCTTCTTTCACTCTCAGTCAACCTGTCTTTGTATCTCTCTCTATTTCTCTCTTTCCATCTCTCTCTCTCTGTCTTTTTCGGAGAGCGTAGAGCGAGATTCACTCTGTATCCACACCATGATGTTCCTGCCCTGGGAGTCGTCTCTGCTTATGCTGCATTTCACCCAGTCTCAGTTTGTACTGCACAAGACCATTTCTCTGTTTACAATACAATAGGCCCTGTCTTTACTCTGTATCTCACCCCATGCTGCCCCTGCCCTGGAAGTGTGTGATGGGACAGTTCAGAGGGAAATTTACTCTGTGTCTAGCCCCACACTGTGCTTGGCTTGGGTGTGTTTAATGGGACAGTGTAGATGGAGCTTTACTCTGTATCCCTGGAATTTAGAAGGTTAAGGGGTGATTTGAACCCCTGTCCCCAGGCCATCAGGTTGGGCCTCTGGATTACGTGACCAGTGATATTATCACTACCCAACTGCCTCCCAAATGGATGCGTACACTGTCTGTCCCATAATATCACTCACAGTAGTTTCTGGGCTGTAACCCTGAACATGGTCCCGAATCAGAGATTCAAAGTTCACATTTTAACTGGGAAAAGGCAGGAACAGAGTGAAACGGGATTGCTTTTGTCCCTGGATTCAGTGTCCACTACAGACAGATCAGTTACATTTACAATAGAAATGCCAGGAGTGAACAAGGTCAATGCAATAATATGGAAAATGTAAATGACGCCTCTCATAATTGCCATCTATCCAGTATGAGTACTGATTTCAGGTTTATTCCCGAGCGAGGTCTTACTCAGAAAATATCATTGACATTGAAATGATTGTGTTTTATCCACCACATTATTTACATCAAAGTCAAAACTGCTGATATAATGTGTTTGTTCTGTTGAGTGTCACTAATAGCAATGATCAGGGGTATAACTGTGTCAGTGGAGACTTATCCCCTGCAGTGGGCATGATCAAAAAGATTGCAGGTAATACAAAAAAATGGCCGTGTGGTTGAGAGAGAGCAGAGTAGCTGTCGACTGCAGGAAGATGTTAATGGACTAGTCAGGTGGGCAGACAAGTGGCAAATGGTATTCAACGGAGAGAACTGTGAGGTGATGAATTTGGGGAGGTCGAGGCTAGGCAAAGGAATGCACAATTAATGGGAGAATCCTTCCAGGTGTAGAAGAAGAGTGGGACCTTGGAGTGAATGTTCACAGATCCATGAAGATAGCAGGACAGGTCGCTCAGAGAATTAAGAAGACATAGGGAATACATTTCCTTTATTAGCCGAGGTGTAGAATAGGAGAGAGGTTTTGCTCTAACTATATAAGTCATTGGTTGGGCTGAACCGTGAGTACTTTGTGCAGTTCCGGTTACCACATTACAGAAAGGATTTAATTGCACTAGAGAGGGTACAGAGCACATTTACGAGGATGTTGCCAGGTCTGGAAAATAATTTTGCTGTGAGGAAATATTGGATAGGCTGGGGCTGTTGTGCTTGGAACAGAGAAGTCTGAGGTGAGGTTAGATTGAAATGTCGTAAGTTTTGAGGGGCCCGGATAGAGTGTACGTGATGGGCCTATTTACCTTCGCAGAGAGGTCAGTGACAAGGGGGCATCGATCTAAAGTGAAACAAAAACAGGAAATTCAGGATATACTCAGCAGGTCTGGCAGCATCTGTGGAGAGAGAAGCAGAGTTAACTTTGCATGACGGTGACCCCTCATCAGAAACTTCATCACTGACCTGAAACATGAGACAGGGAAGGTTGTTGGGGTGGAGGAGGTGACAGAGATAGGGAGGGTTGTCTTGGCGGAGGAGGCTACAGAGATCGAGAGGGTTGTCTTGGTGGAGAAGGTTTCAGAGATAGGGAGGTTTGTAGGGGCTGGAGGACGTTGAAGAGATAGGGAAGGCTGTAGGGGCTGGAGGATGTTAGAGATTCGGAGGGTTGTAGCTGGTGGAGGAGTTTACAGAGATATTGAGGGTTGTAGAGGCTGGAGGAGGTTTCAGACATGGCGGGGCGGGTGGTGTTCTACGGGCTGCAGGGAATTAGAGAGATACGGATCGATTTAGGGGCTGGAAGTGTTGACAGTTATACGGAGGACTGTAGGGGCTGGAGGAGGTTACTGAGATAGGGAGGGTTGTACGGGCTGGAGGAGGTTAAAGAGATAGGGAGGGTTGTAGGGGCTGGAGGAGGTTACAGAGATAGGGAGGGTTGCAGGGGCTGGAGGAGGTTACACATATAGGGAGGGTTGTAGGGACTGGAGGAGGTTACAGAGATAGGGAGGTTTGTAGGGGCTGGAGGAGTTTACAGAGATAGGGAGGGTTGTAGGGGCTGGAGGAGGTTACAGAGATAGGGAGGGTTGTAGGGACTGGAGGAGGTTACAGAGATAGGGAGGGTTGTAGGAGCTGGAGGAGGTTACCGAGATAGGGAGGGTTGTAAGGACTGGAGGAGGTTACAGAGATAGGGAGGATTGTACGGGCTGGAGGAGGTTACAGAGATAGGGAGGATTGTATGGGCTGGAGGAGGTTACTGAGATAGGGAGGGTTGTACGGGCTGGAGGAGGTTACAGAGATAGGGAGGGTTGCAGGGGCTGGAGGAGGTTACACATATAGGGAGGGTTGTAGGGACTGGAGGAGGTTACAGAGATAGGGAGGTTTGTAGGGGCTGGAGGAGTTTACAGAGATAGGGAGGGTTGTAGGGGCTGGAGGAGGTTACAGAGATAGGGAGGGTTGTAGGGACTGGAGGAGGTTACAGAGATAGGGAGGGTTGTAGGAGCTGGAGGAGGTTACCGAGATAGGGAGGGTTGTAAGGGCTGGAGGAGGTTACAGAGATAGGGAGGATTGTACGGGCTGGAGGAGGTTACAGAGATAGGGAGGATTGTATGGGCTGGAGGAGGTTACTGAGATAGGGAGGGTTGTACGGGCTGGAGGTGGTTACAGAGATAGGGAGGGTTGTAGGGGCTGGAGGAGGTTACACATATAGGGAGGGTTGTAGGGACTGGAGGAGGTTACAGAGATAGGGAGGGTTGTAGGGGCTGCAGGAGGTTACAGAGATAGGGAGGGTTGTACGGGCTGGAGGAGGTTACAGAGATAGGGAGGGTTGTAGGGACTGGAGGAGGTTACAGAGATAGGGAGTGTTGTAGGAGCTGAGGAAGTAATATCGATAGGGAGGGTTGTAGGGGCTGGAGGTGGTTACCGAGATAGGGAGGGTTGTCAGGGCTGGAGGAGGTTTCAGAGATAGGGAGGATTGTACGGGCTGGAGGAGGTTGCTGAGATAGGGAGCGTTGTACGGGCTGGAGGAGGTTACAGAGATAGGGAGGGTTGTCGGGGCTGGAGGAGGTTACACATATAGGGAGGGTTGTAGGGGCTGGAGGAGGTTACAGAGATGGGGTGTGTTGTGGGCGATGGGGGAGTTTACAGAGATAGGGAGCTTGGAGGGGCTGCAGGATGTTAGAGAGATCGGGAGGGTTGTATGTGCTGGAGGTGAGTACAGTGATAGGGAGAGTTATAGGCACTGGAGGTAGTGACAGATTTAGGGAAGCTTCTAGGGGATGGAGGACGTTACAGAGACAGGGGCAGTTGTTGGGTTGGAGGAGGTTACAGAGATATTGAGTGTTGTAGGGCTGGTGGAGTTTGGAGAGATAGGAAGGGATGTGGAGGCTGGAGGATTTGGCAGAGTTAGGGAGGGTTGTAGCTCTGGACGAGGTTACAAAGATAGGGTTGGTTTTAGAGGTTGGAGGAGGTTGCATTTATAGGGAGGTTTGTAGGGGCTGGAGGATTTGGCAGAGTTAGGGAGGGTTGTAGCTCCGGAGGAGGTTACAGCGATAGGGAGAGTTGTCGGCGCTTGAATAGGTGCCAGAGATAGGGAGGGTTGGAGGGGCTGGAGGGGGTTAGGGAGATAGGGAGGATTGTAGGAAGCTGCACAGACCGGAATGGCTGTTGGGGCTAGAGGAGATTACAGAGCTAGGGAATGTTGTCAGGGCTTGAGGAAATGACAGAGATAGGGATTCTTCGAGGGGCTGGAAGACATAACAGAGTTAGGTAGTGTTGTAGGGGCTGAGTAGGTTACAGAGATAGGCAGGGTTATCAGGTTTGCAGTAGGTGACAGAGATCGGGAGAGTTGTAAGGGCTGGAGGAGGTTACACAGATAAGCGGGAGGGGTGTTGTGCACACTGGTGGAGGTCACAGAGATAGGGAGGGTTGTAGGGGCTGGAGGATGTGACAAGATAGGGATAGTTGTGGGGAATGAAGGACATGGCAGAGATGGGGAGGTTCATGCAGTCTGGAGGAGGTTACAGAGATAGGGAGAATTGAGGTGCTGAGGTGGTAACAGAGCTAGGAGGGTTTTAGGAGCTGTAGGAGACCACAGTAATAGGGATTGTTCTGCGGCTGAGGAGTTAACAGAGATTGGGAGGGCTGTAGAGGATGGAGGCGGTTACAGAAATAGGGAGAGTTTTAGGGGCTGGAGGAAGTTACCAGGGTTGGGAGGATTGTATGGGCTGGAGCAGGTTACAGAGATAGTAAGGGTTGTAGGGACTGGCGGAGTTGACAGAGATGGGGAGTTTGGATGCTCACTGGACACAGGTGTGGAACTGTAGTATTGGAGAACAGCTGACATTGTACCTCTGTTTAAAAAGGGAGCGAAGGATAGACCGATTAATTACAGGCCGGTCGGTATAACTTCAGTAGTGGGCAAATAATTGGAATATTTTTTGAGAGACAGGATAAACTGTCACTTAGAAAGGCATAGCTTAATCCCGGATAGTCAGCATTGATTCATTAAGGGAAGATCTTGTTTGACCAACCTGATTGAATTTTTTGAAGAAATAACAAGAAAGATAGATGAGGGTAGTGCAGTTGATGTGGTCTACAAGAATTTTAGCAAGGCTTTTGATAAGATCCCACAGGACATACTGGTTAAAATATTAAAATCCCATGGGATTGAGGGAAATGCAGCAATGTGGATACAGAAGTGTCTCAGTGGCAGGACACAAAGGGTAATTGTTGACGGGTGTTTTAGTGAATGGAGGGATGTTTCCAGTGGCCTTCTGCAGGCCTCAGTACTGAGTCCCCTGCTTTTTGTGGTATATATTAAAGTTTTGGATGGAAATGTAAAGGGGGCATGATCAAGAAGTTTGCAGACAACACAAAGATTGGCCTTGTAGTAGAGAGCGAGCAGTATAGTTGAAGGCTGCAGGAAGATATTGATGATCTGGTAAGATGGGAAGAAAAGTGGCAAATGGAGTTCAACTCAGAGAATTGTGAGGCGATGCATTTGGGGAGGTCAAACAAGACAACTGAATGTACGGTTTATGGGAAATTACTGAGAACTATCAAGGGACCTTGGAGTGAATGTCCACAGATCCCTGAAGGTAGAAGGACAGGTCGATAAGGTGGTTAAGAAGGCATCTGGAATCCTTTCCTTTATTAAGTGAGGTATAGAATATAAGAACAGGGAGGTTATGCTGGAACAGTATAATTCATTAGTTAGGTCCCAACTTGAGTACTGTGTGCAGTTCTGGTCACGTCACTAAGAAAGGATTTAACTCCACTGGAGAGGGTACAGAGGGAATTTACGAGGATGTTGCCAGGACAGGAAAATGCAGCTATGAGGAAAGATTCGATAGGCTGGGTTTGTTCTCCTTGGAACAGATCTGATTGAAATGTGTGAAATGTTGAGGTGCCTGGATAGAGTGGAGGTGAAGGTTCCATTGTCCTTAGCAGAGAGTTCAGTGACTCGGGAGAATAGATGCAAAGTGATTGCCAAAATAATCAGAGGGGAGATGAAGCAAAATGTTTTCACCCAGAGGCTGATGTGGGTCTGGAACTCGCTGCCTGAAAGGGTAGTTGAGGCAGAGACCCTCAACTCATTCAAAATGAGTCTGGATATGCACCTCAAGTGCTATAATCTGCAGGGCTCCGGACCAAATGCTGGAAGGTTGGATGAGAATCGGTGGATCGTTTTGGGGCTGGCACAGACACAATGGGCCAAGTGGCCTCTTTCTGTGCATTAAACGTTCTATGTTTCTCTTTCTATGATATAACGTTTCATTTCAATTAGCCAAGAACTGACGATCTCTGATTAATATTTAGCCCTCCAGCCAGAATAATACCTTTGCTACAATAAACGTAGCATCGAATTCCAATGATCAGTTCCAGCTCCTCTCTCTGGTCCAGATAACAGACATTTCCACAATTCGGGAATGAACAACACAAAACTTCCCCATCTCCAATTATCAACCCCAGCTTCTCTCTCACTCACTCTCTCTCTCTTTATCTTGTCCAGTAACATAGCAATTCTGCAATGTGTGAATGAACATATATCAGAACTCCATTTAACGATGCAACCTGCTCTCTCTGGCCCAGAAAACACGCAGTTCCAAAAGGTGAATGACGAAATTCTACAGTGTGTATTGTACAATGGGAGATCCTCTCGCTGGTCCAGATAAAAGGCAGAGCTACAATGTGGCAAAGTATGGATAACAAAAAAAATGAGAGAGAGAGAGAGAGAGAGAGAGACGAAAGAGCCGGGTTGCAGACTGTCTGGACGAAGGAGACAGGTTGCCAGACCACATGAATGAAAGAGACGAGGTGACAGAGAGTGAGATAAAGGAAGCAGACAGATTGATACAGAAATACAGACAGGGAGTGCGAAAAAGGATTGAAGAGAGAGAGAGAAAAGAAAAGTACAGAGCACCAAACAGAGTGAGGTAGAGACGTGGGGAGAGGAATGAAAAAGACTGTTAGGCAGACGGAATGTGCACGAGAGACAGACATGGAATGAGAGAGAGAGAGAAAAAACGAGAACGGAAGTGAGAGAGAGTCATAAAGAGCAAAATCCGAGAGAGAGAGAGCAAGAGCCAGTCGGCTAGAGAGATAGATAGAGTGCTAGAGAGAAAGAGAAGGCGAGTGAGAGAGAATGAGACAGAGAAAGAGGGAAAGTGAGAGAGAATGAGACAGAGAAAGAGGGAAAGTGAGAGAGAATGAGACAGAGAAAGAGAGGGGCTGACTTGGAATGAGACAGACTGACAGTAGGGAGAATCATAGTTTGAGAGTGACAGGTTGGCAAAGAAAATGAGAAAGAGAGAGAGAGAAAGAAAGAGTGAGAGAGAATGAGAGGGAGAGAAAGAGGGTGAACGAAAGTTGGACAGCTACAGCATGAAATAAAGAGAAAGAGATTAACGTGGAATGAGAGAGTAAATCAGACACGGAGAGAGACAGACATAGAACGAGTGAGAGAGAGGGGGAGTGACAGTGAGACAGACAGAGCAGGGGAGAGAGACAGACAGACACAGAGAGAAAGTCAGACAGATGGATCTGAATTTGTTCAACGTGAGTTTTGAGCTGAGGTTGGAATTGACATGTGTCACCGCCTCCCGAACATTTTCCAATCCCTCTGTGGGACCTGGAAGGGGGATCAGACATTTTCAAACGACAGTAATGTTCCCGACAAGGGCTTAGAGTTGAATGTTTCACATCAAGAAAACAGGTCCACTGGTCAAACTGGTTCTGTCCTCATTGTGCTGAATTAACATGTCAATGGACAGGGCCCAAAGGAACATATTGAACAACATCCCAACGGTAACATTTTTAAAAATTCTTTCATAGAATGTGGACGTTGCAGGCCAGTCCAGCATTTATTGCCCATCCCTAATTGCCCTTGAACTGAGTGGCTTGTGAGGCCATTTCAAGGGCATGTAAGAGTTAACCACATTGCTGTGGATCTGGAGTTACATGTAGGCCAGACCAGGTAAGGACAGCAGATTTCCTTCCGAAAGGACATTAGTGAATCAGATGGGTTTTTACAACAATTGACAATGGTTTCATGGCCATCATTAGACTAGCTTTAAATTAAAACATATTCACTGGTGAAGCAAACTGCTGAGCTGGGTTGTGTCTGGGTGGAAAGGAGTCCCAGAGAGTTTTGGGATGAGGAATATTATTGGACAGACTGTCCATCCACCTTGGACAGTGTCCTTCACCCAGAGGCAGGATTCAATGTGTCTACCTACATTTGTGTCAGTCTTTTGATCCCTCATTTCAACATGTGCCTGTTGGATTGTGGTACTTGATTTTTAAAATGGATTAAAGTTTTGGTTAATTTAGGCCTGGCCCGTCATTACGACACGAACATGTTAATCCTCGATGCAGTCATTTAGGAAGGATAGGTGGAGGGGAAAAGGAAGTGTGATAGTGCTGTTAATGCAGGACGGGACAGTACATTAGCGAGACAGTATCTTAGATCAAAGGAGCAAGATATAGAATCAGTTTGGGTGGAGTTAAGAAAGAGCAAGAGGCAGCAAACATTGGTTGGAGATGTTTTGTAGACCACCAAACTACAGTGGTAATGTTGGACATGGGAAACATCAGGAAATGACAGCTGTATGTAACATGGGCAATACAGTAACAATGGGCATCTTCAATTTACAGAGAGATTGCCTCATGCTAATTAGCACTAATTCTGTGGAGGATGAATTCCTAGTATGTGTATGAGATGGATGACTGGAGCAGTATGTTGAAGAACCAACTAGGGATTGAGCTATTTCACGTTTTGTATTTTGTAATGATAAAGGGCTAATTAATAACCTTTCTGTAAAGGAGCCATTATGAAATCGTGACCACAATATGATAGTATTTTACATTTGAAAAAATGTTATAGTTCATTCTGAAACGAGGCTTGTAAATCTGAACAAAGGAAACTATGAAGATATGATTGGCAAATTGCCTATGGTGTGTTGGGAAAATGCATTGAACGATTTGACAGTTTACAGACAATGGCTGCAGTTAAAGATGTCATTTCACGGTTGACAAGAAATGTACATTCCTCGAAGGACCTAAAACCCAACAGGAAAGGTGAATCATCCCTGGCGAAACAAGATTGCATTCGGTCAAACTTGTAAGCCTTGCAAGGTCACCAGGAAACGTGGCAAGCCCGAGGATTGGGAGCGATTTAGAAACCAACAAAGGAGAACCAATAAACTAATCGGGAAAGGGAAAATAAATCTGGAATGTAAACTAGCTAGAAACTTAATGCTTCTTTATGTATTTGAAAAGGAATAGATTAGCAAGGACGGATGTGGGTCCATTGCAAGCGGTGATAGGAGAGATTGTGATGGAGAATGAGGAAATGGCGGAGAGACTAAACAATTACTTTGTATCTATCTTCACGGAGGAAGATACAGAAAATCCTCAAGTAATTCTAGGGAAACATGGGACTTGTAAAAATGAGGAACTGAAATGAATTAGTATAAATAATGAGGTAGTTATTGAAAAAATAATTGTATTGTAAATTAATAAATCCCCTGGACTAGATGAGCTACATCCCAGAGTATTGAAGGAAGTGGCTATAAAATAGTAGATGCATCCGTGGTTATCTTTCAAAATTCTATAGATTCTGGAAGGGTTCCTGCACACTGCAAATTAACAAATGTCACCCCAATTTTTAAGAAGAGAGCGAAAGAGAAACAGAGAACGATAAACCTGTTAATTTGATGTCAGTAGTAGTGAAAATGTTAGAATCTATTAAGAAGAATGAGATATCACAGCACTTGGAACAAATGATATGATCGGGCTCAGTCAATGTGGATTTATGAAACGGAAATCATGTTTGACAAACCTGTTGGAGTTTATTTTTTGAGGATGTTCCTTGTAGCATCGAGAAAGGAAAACCAGTGGATGTGCTGTCTTTGGATTTTAAGACGGCTTTTGATAAGATGCCGCACAGGAGATGAATAAACAAAATTAGAGCACATGGGATTGGGAATAACATACTACTATGGATTGAGAACTGGTTAACAGAAAGAAAGCAGAGAGTAGGAATAAATGAGTCATTGCCAAGATGGCAGTCTGTTAGTAATAGGGTACCACAAGGATCAGTGCTTCAGCCACAGCTGTTCACAATCTATCTAAATGGGTTGCACAGTGGCTCAGTGGTTCGGCTCACAGCTGCAACGACCCGGGTTCAGTTCTGGGCACTGCCTGTCCGAGATTTGCAAGTTCTCCCAATGACCATGTGGTTTTCCGCCGGGTGCTCCGCTTTCCTCCCACAGCCAAAGACTTGAAGGTTGACAGGTAAATTGGCCATTATAATGGTGGGGATGTGGTAGGGAATATGGGGTTAATGTAGGATTAGTATAAATGGGTGGTTGTTGCTCGGCACAGAATCGGTGGACCGAAGGGCCTGATTCAGTGCTGTATCTCTAAACAAATATAAAATAAAATGGTTTGGACGTGGGGGTCAAAGGGAATATTTCCAAATTTGCTGATGACACAAAACTAGCTGGGAAATTAAGTTGTAAGGAGGATGCAAGGAGGCTTTAAGGGGATTTGGACAGGCTTAGTGAATGTGCAAGAACATGGCAGATGGAATATAATGTGAGTAAGTGTGGAGTGATCCTTCCTTCTTTCTTTCTCGTTCTTTCTTTCTTTCGTCTCCTTGTCTCGAGAGACAATGGATAAGTGCCTGGAGGTGGTCAGTGGTTTGTGAAGCAGCGCCTGGTGTGGCTCTAAAGTCCTATTTTAGAGTGACAGACTCTTCCACCGGCGCTGGTTGTCGGGGCTGTTACACAGTTGGCTCTCCCCTTGCGCTTTTGTCTTTTTTCCTGCCAACTGCTAAGTCTCTTCCACAGAGACAGAGCTAGGAAGGGTTGTAGGGGCAGGAGATGGTTACAGAGCTCGGGAGGGCTGTTTGACTTGAGTTGGTTACAGAGATAAGGGTTGGAGGAAGTTACAGAGATAGGTAGGGTTGCAGTGGCTGGAGGATATGACAGAGCTAGGGAAGGTTGTCGGGGCTGGAATATGTAACAGGGTTAGGGAGGTTTGTTGGGGCTGCGAAGGTTACAGAGTTAGGGAGGGTTGCCAGAGTTTGAGAAGGTGCCAGAACTAGGGAAGTCTATAGGGTCTGGAGGAGTTTAGTGAGATAGGAAGTGTTGCAGGGGATGGAGGAGGTTACAGAACTAGGGAAGGCTGTTGGACTGGAGTTGGTTACAGAGAAAGGAAGGGACGTCGGGGCAGGAGAAAGATACAGAGCTAGAGAGGGCTGTCGGGGCTGGAAGAGGTAACATAGTTAAGGAGGGTTGCAGGGGCTGAGGAGGTCTCCGAGATAGGGATCCTTGTAGGGCCTGCAGCAGGTGACAGAGCTGGGGAGGGTTGTAGGGGCTGGAGGAGGTGACATAGATGGGGAGTTTAGGTGCTCACTGGATACAGGTGTGGTGCTGGAGGATTGGAGAGCAGCTGACATTGTACCTCTGTTTAAAAAGGGAGTGAAGGATTGCAGACCAGTCAGTATAACCACAATAGTGGACAAATTATTGAAATATTTTCTGGGAGACAGGATAAACTGTCACTTAGAAAGCCACAAGTAAATGCAGGGTAGTCAGCATGGATTCGTTAAGGGAAGACCTTGATTGATTCTTTTGAAGAAATAACAAGAAAGATAGATGAAGGTAGTGCAGTTGATGTGGTCTACAAGAATTTTAGCAAGGCTTTTGATAAGGTCCCACAGGACAGACTGGTTAAAAAATTAAAATCCCATGGGATCGAGGGAAATGCAGCAATGTGGATACAGAAGTGTCTCAGTGGCAGGACACAAAGAGTAATTGTTGATGGGTGTTTTAGTGAATGGAGGGATGTTTCCAGTGGCCTTCTGCAGGCCTCAGTACTGAGTCCCCTGCTTTTTGTGGTATATATTAAAGTTTTGGATGGAAATGTAGGGGGCATGATCAAGAAGTTTGCAGACAACACAAAGATTGGCCTTGTAGTAGAGAGCGAGCAGTATAGTTGTAGGCTGCAGGAAGATATTGATGATCTGGTAAGATGGGCAGAAAAGTGGCAAATGGAGTTCAACTCAGAGAATTGTGAGGCGATGCATTTGGGGAGGTCAAACAAGACAACTGAATGTACAATTAATGGGGAAATAATGAGAAGTACAGAGGGAGTTTGTGACCTTGGAGTGAATGTCCACAGATCCCTGAAGGTAGAAGGACAGGTCGATAAGGTGGTTAAGAAGGCATATGGAACCCTCTCCTTTATTAGCCGAGGTATAGAATATAAGAGCAGGGAGGTTATGTTGGAACAGTATAATTCATTAGTTAGGTCACAACTTGAGTACTGTGTGCAGTTCTGGTCACGTCACTAAGAAAGGATGTAACTGCACTGGAGAGGGTACAGAGGGAATTTACGAGGATGTTGCCAGGACAGGCAAATGCAGCTATGAGGAAAGATTGGATAGGCTGGGTTTGTTCTCCTTGGAACAGATCTGATTGAAATGTACAGGATGTTGAGTGGAGGTGAAGGTTCAATTCTCCTCAGCAGAGAGTTCAGTGACTAGGGGGAATAGATGTAAAGTGAATTCCAAAATAATCAGAGGGGAGATGAGGCAAAATGTTTTCACCCAGAGGCTGATGTGGGCCTGGAACTCGCTGCCTGAAAAGGTTCATTCAAAAGGAGTCTGGATATGCATATCAAGTGCTGTAAGCTGCAGGGTTACGAACCAAATGCTGGAAGGTGGGATTAGAATAGGTGGATCGTTTTTTGGGCTGGCACAGACACAATGGGCCTAGTGGCCTCTTTCTGTGCATTAAACTTTCTCTGATTCTATTTCTATGATTCAACGTTTCAGATCAATTAGTCCAGAACTGACGATCACTGATTAATATTTAGCCCTCCAGCCAGAATAATACCTTTGCTACAATAAACGTAGCATCGAATTCCAATGATCAGTTCCAGCTCCTCTCTCTGGCCCAGATAACAGACAGTTCCACAATTTGGGAATGAACAACTCAGAACTTCCCCATTTCCAATGATCAACCCCAGCTTCTCTCTATCCATCTTGCCCAGTAACAGGGCAATTCTGCAATGTGGGAATGAACATATATCAAAACTCCATTTAACTATGCAACCTGCTCTCTCTGGCCCAGAAAACACGCAGTTCCAAAAGATAAATGACAAAAGTCTACAGTGTGTATTGTACAATGGGAGATCATCTCTCTGGCCCAGATAAAAGGCAGAGCCACAATGTGACAATGTATGGATAACAAAAAAATGAGAGAGAGAGAGAGAGAAAGACAGACGGGGTGCCAGACCGTATGGACGAAGGAGACAGGTTGCCAGACCACATGAACGAAAGAGGCGAGGTGACAGAGAGTGAGTGAAAGGAAGCAGACAGATTGATATAGAAATACAGACAGGGAGTGAGAGAAAGGATTGAAGAAAAAGAGAGAGAGTACAAAAGTACAGAGCACCAAACAGTGAGGGAGAGACGTTGGGGAGACAGTGGGTGGGGGGGGGGGCGGAGACGAGGAGGGGGAGAGATGGGAAGTGACAGTGAGTCAGACAGAGCACAAAACCATGAGATGGATAGAGAGAGAGAGGGAACAAAAGAGGGCGAATGAAAGTTGGACAGGTAGAGCATGAAATAAAGAGAAAGAGACTGACGTGGAATGAGAGAGTAAATCAGACACGGAGAGAGACAGAAATAGAACGAGTGACAGAGAGGGGGAGTGACAATGAGACAGACAGAGCAGGGGAGAGAGACAGACAGACACAGAGAGAAAGTCAGACAGATGGATCTGAATTTGTTCAACGTGAGTTTTGAGCTGAGGTTGGAATTGACATGTGTCACTGCCTCCCGAACATTTTCCAATCCCTGTGTGGGGCCTGAAAGGGGGATCAGCCATTTTCAAACTGCAGTAATGTTCCCGACAAGGGCTTAGAGTTGAATGTTTTACATCAACAAAACAGTTCCCCTGGTCAAACTGGTTCTGTCCTCATTGTGCTGAATTAACATGTCAATGGACAGGACCCCAAGGAACATATTGAACAACATCACAACGAGTAACATTTTTAAACATTCTTTCAGAGGATGTGGGCGTCGCAGGCCAGGCCAGCATTTATTGACCATCCCGAATTGCCCTTGAACTGAGTGGCTTGCGAGGCCATTTCGAGAGCATGCAAGAGTTAACCACATTGCTGTGGATCTGGAGTCACATGTAGGCCAGACCAGGTAAGGACAGCAGATTTCCTTCCCTAAAGGAATTTGTGAACCAGGTGAGTTTTAACAACAATTATCAATGGTTTCATGGCCATCATTAGATTGGCTTTAAATTAAAACATATTCAGTGGTGAAGCAAACTGCTGAGCTGGGTAGTGTCTAGGTGGAAAGGAGTCCCAGTTCAAATCCCAAACCCTCTCCCTCCCTCTCTCTCCAGTGAAAGGGATATTTCTCTCAGTCTGGTGTGTGTTTGTTGTGTGCTCGCAGTGTGAGCTCAATCGATATCAGTTTTGATCCTTTGCTTTCTAACCAGCATTTGTTTGAATTGGGATGTTACTGAGAGATTGTCAGTGCAACTGAGAGAAAACAGTTTTGGGATCTTGCTGCACCTTTTCCTGAGAATCGTTTGCTTTGATTTATCCAATTTAATTTATTTTGCTGCTCTGCTCCTGGGGGCATCTGTTTTACTTTGAAAACTATAATGACAATAAATGAAGAGAGTGAGAGAGTTTTGGGATGAGGAATGCTATTGGACAGACTGTCCATCCGCCTTGGACAGTGTCCTTCACCCAGAGGCAGAATTCAATGTGTCTTCCTGCATTTGTGTCTGGCTTTTGATCTCTCATTTCAACATGTGCCTGTTGGGTGGTGGTCCTTGTGTTTTAAAATGGATTAAAGTTTTGGTTAATTTAGGCCTAGCCCATCATTATGACACGAACATGTTAATCCTCGATGCAGTCGTTTAGGAAGGAAAAGCGGAGGGGAAAAGGAGGTGTGATAGTGCTGTTAATGAAGGACGAGACAGTACATTACTGAGACAGTATCTTAGATCGATGGAACAAGGTGTCGAATCAGTTTGGGTGGAGCTAAGAAACAGGAAGGGCAACAAACATTGGTGGGAGATGTTTTGTCGACCACCAAACTACAGTGGTAATGTTGAACACGGTAAACATCAGGAAATTACAGCTGCATGTAACATGGGCAATACAGTAACAATGGACATCTTCAATTTACAGATAGATTGTCTCATCCTAATTAGCACTCATTCTGTGGAGGATGAATTCTAGTATGTGTATGAGATGGATGACTGGAGCAGTATGTTGAAGAACCAACTAGGGATTGAACTATTTCAGATTTAGTATTTTGTAATGAGAAAGGGCTAATTAATTACCTTGTGGAAAAGGGGCCATTATGAAATCGTGACCACAATATGATTGAATTTTACATTTGAGAAAAACGATATAGTTCATTCTGAAACTAGGCTTTTAAATCTGAACGATGGGAACTATGAAGATATGAAGGGCAAGTTGCCGATGGTGTATTGGGAAAATGCATTAAACGATTTGACAGTAGCCAGACAATGCTTAGTAGTTAAAGAAGTTATTTGACGATTGACAGCAAATGTATATTCCTCTCAGAAACAAAAACCCAACAGAAAATGTGAATCAATCGTGGCTTACAAAATGAGTTGATTATCATTAGGGGTGCAGTTAAATCACAGACAAAATAAACACTTCACCGTCGGCATAAATAGCAAAATTTGTGGCTATTTTATGTCTGTATTCAGACAATATAGGCAGCAAAGAATATTATATGGTGGGATGCTGCAGTACGGTCGGAAAAGCAACTTAAAAACAATTATTCACAAGTCTAGTCCAACTTAACTGCAGCTTCGACACGATAAGGTAATAAATGCCAACACTCCTGAGCTTGTTGGAGTACCTTAAGCTTTACTCTTTTTGGTTTTCAGAAATTAACATTACACATGTACTACAAGATTAAAGGTTACACGTAGGCTAGCTTACATAGAACTCTAGGAAAATAGCACTAAAATCCCAGTAAATATTCCTGGAAAAATCAATGCTGGAAATGATCCCCACAGACTCTCACCTCGTCTGTGTTTTTAATCTCACCAAGTTCCCACTGATCGATGATCAGTCGTTCAGGAGGGATCTTCTTCCAATAGCTGGCCCGTCTATCTGGACTGCAGTGTCAGATAAAGGAAAGGGACCCCATTATATCCAGGACTGACCTTCACTCTCCCCTCGTACACCATGTCACTGGGCTCAGTGTTAGGGTCTTTCCCTGCATGATCAATCCCTGTGTGTGATCAATATATTTTCCTATACTGCCTGGACCACCCCACACACACATTGCATTTGCTTCTACATTCCAAACCTCACCCGTATCTAATTTCTTGTCATTAAAAGACTCCATTTTATTCTCCATATCCTGCCTTCTTGTAATTCCAGTCCTTTGGTCATTCACTGTCCATATCTTGTCTTAGGAATGCAGCACATCGGAAATTCCAGACCCATTTCTGTTGAGTGTTTACTTGTCCAAGTGAATTGAACATTTAATATTTTTAACGCTTGTGTTCTCACAAAGATCAAGCTAACAAATTCAACAGTGTCCCCTTTGACTTCATCCCATCGTGTCTTATGTACATTCTCACAGGATAGCAAGTATAACTGACCAGTGGTGTACCGCAGGGATCGGTGCTGGGACCCTTGCTGTTTGTAGTGTGCATTAATGATTATGATGTGAATATAGGAGGCATGATCAGTAAGTTTGCAGATGACATGAAAATTGGTGGTGTCGTAAATAGTGAGGAGGAAAGCCTTAGATTACAGGACGATATAGATGGGCTGGTAAGATGGGCGAAGCATTGGCAAATGGAATTTAATCCTGAGAAGTATGAGGCGATGCACTTTGGGAGGACTAACCAGGCAAGGGAATATATAATGGATGGTCGGACCATACGAAGTACAGAGTGTCAGAGGGACCTTGGTGTACTTGTCCATAGATCACTGAAGGCAGCAGCACAGGTAGATAACGTGGTTAGGAAGGCATATGGGATACTTGCCTTCATTAGCCAAGGCATAGAGTATAAGAGCAGGAAGGTTATGATGGAGCTGTGTAAAACAGTAGTTCGGCCACAGCTGGCGGACTCTGTACAGTTCTGGGTGCCACACTATAGGAAGGATGTGATTGCACTGGAGAGGGTGCAAAGGAGATTCACCAGGATGTTGCCTGAGCAGGAGCATTTCAGCTATGAAGAGAGACTGGGTAGGCTGGGTTTGTTTTCCTTCGAGCAGAAAAGGATGAGGGGGGACATGATTCAGGTATACAAAATTATGAGGGGCATTGATAGGTTAGATAGGAAGAAACATTTCCCCTTAGCAGAGGGGTCAATAACCAGGGGGCATAGATTTAAGGGTAAGGGGCAGGATATTTAGAGGGGATTTGAGGACACTTTATTTCACCCTGAGGGTGGTTGGAATCTGGCACGTTCTGCCTGAAGAGGTGGTAGAGGCAGGAACCCTCACAACATTTAAGAAGTGTTTAGATGAGCACTTGAAATGCCGTAGTATACAAGGCTACGGGCCAAGTGCTGGAAAATGGGATTAGAATGGGTAGGTGCTTGATGGTGGGCACGGAACACGATGGGCCGCAGGGCCTGTTTCTGTGCTGTATAACTCTATGACTCTAACTGTCGTCACAGTATTCAGCTGAAAATTGATCAGTGACATTGTTATTTCAGTCCATATTTACAGTACACACGGTACCTTACTGTTGTAATAAAGTCATATCGTATCTATTCATCCCACTGGGGCAAAATGTCACTGGCTCAACAATCTCACCAAATGCTAAAACATTCCACAATGCAAGACTCACAAATTCAACACAAGTTTCCTTTTCTGATTCTCGCTGGTCTGTTCTGATTCTCTGAGGGATTACTGATGCTTCTCCTCCACATGAGCTGTCGTCCTAATCCGATGTGCCTGTCCTGCTCCGAAACCCGGCATCCACTTATATTAAGACAAGTGATACAGGAGCGTCTCAGTGACTGAGGCAGGTGAGTCTTGAGCCTGAGCCAGGCACAGTGAGTGACCCGGGTTAATCCGACACTCCAGGGAATGTTTAAACGGAGCTGTACTCTGTATCTAACCCGTGCTGTACCTTCTCTGATTGTATTCGATGGGACAGGGTAGATGTGCAGACGTTATCCCTTCATTTCATCTCTGGGAAATTGGAGAAGCCAGGGTTGTTCTCTGTGTCACTCTCTGTCTTCCTCTCTATATCTCTCCCTCCTGCTGTTTCTGACACTGGGAGAGACACAGAGGGAGAGAGGGTTAGATATGCAGACAAAGACAGGGCTGTCGAGAGGGACAATGTTGCAGAGAGAGAGATTGATGGGATGGATTGAAAGGGAGAATGGAAGATGTATTAATTTGATATCATCCTTCACTGCTGTGCGCACAGACATATAAGAGATAGGTATGGAGAGAGAAACATCAGGAGAGATACAGAGGGAATATCCTCCATTTTAAACATCAATCAGGTTATTCCACTGTGGGAGCCATCACACCATCATGATATTGGTTGTGTTCATTTTGAAATCTATGTCCCCGCTTATGGACCTCTGTGCTAACGGAAATATCTACTTCCTATCCACTCTATCGAGGCCCCTCATAATTTTATACACCTCAACACAATCTCCCTTCACCCTCCTCTGTTCCAAAGTAAACAACCCCAGCCTGTCCAATCATTCCTTTGGATTTCTTTGCAATTTTGGAACTCTGTTCTGAAAATAGGATTTCAAGCTGGCTTAATTGTTAATTTTTAAATCTGCAATTGATAGATTCGTGTTAACCAAAAGTATTAAGAGACAAGGGGCAAAGGTGGGATATATGGTGTTAGTTCGATCACAGATCAGCCTTGATCTCACTGACTGCAGGAACAGGGTTGAGGGGTTAAATTGCCTCCTCATCTTCCTGTGTCTGATGTTAAATATCCTTCTTTCACTCTCAGACACCCTGTCTGTCTGTGTCTCTCTGTTTCTCTCTTTCTATCTATTTCTCCGTCTGTTTCAGACTGCGTAGAGCGAGATTCACTCTGTATCCACCCCATGATGTTCCTGCCCTGGGAGTGGTCTCTGCTTATGCTGTGTTGCACCCGATCTCGGTTTGTCTTGCTCAAGACCATTACTCTGTTTATAATACAATAGGCCCTGTCTTTACTCTGTGTCTCACCCCATGCTGCCCCTGGCCTGGAAGTGATTAATGGGACAGTGTAGATGGAGCTTTACTGTGTATCCACGGAATTTAGAAGGTTAAGGGGTGATTAGATCAAAGTTTTCAGAATAATAAGTGAAAATGATCGGGTAGACAGAGATAAACTATTCCCACTGGCTGCGGAGTCTAGAACTTGTGGGCATAATCTAAAAATCTAAACATCGTCTAAAAACATTCAGGAGTGAAATGAAGAAACACTTCAACACACCAGGTGTGGTATCAGTTTGGAACTCTCTTCCACAAACAGTAATTGATGCTGAGACACTTGTTCATTTTTAAATCTGGGATTGATAGATTCTTGTTAACCAAAGGTATTAAGAGATCAGGGGCAAAGGTGGGATCTATGGTGTTAGTTAGATCACAGATCAGCCCTGATCTCACTGAATGCTGGAACAGGGTCGAGGGGTTAAATTGCCTCCTCATCTTCCTCTGTCTCTTTGGTGTACATGGTCTACCAGAGGGCATTTGATACAGAGCCGCACAAAATTACAGCTCAGTGAATAAATGGGACGGTAGCAACATGCATACAAAACTGGCTGAGAGACGGGAAACAGGGAATAGTTATGCATGGATGTCTTTCGGGCTGGAAGATGGTTTGTAGTGGAGTTCCCCAGGGATCAGTGTTGGGAGCCTTGCTTTTCCTGATATATATTAATGACCTAGACCACTGTGTACAGGGCACAATTCCAAAGTTGGAAGATGATACGAAACTTGGAAGCATTGTGAACTGTGAGGAGGATAGTGTCGAAATTCAAAAGGACATAGACAAGTTGGTGGAATGGGCGGACAAGTGACACATGAGGCTCCATGTGGAGAAATGTGAATGATTAATTTTGGTAGGAAGAACATGGAGAGGCAATATAGAATAGAGGTTACAATTCTGAAGGGGTTGCAGGAGAAGAGGGAGCTGGGTGTATATGTGCATAAGTCATTGAAGCTGGCAGGACAGGTTGAGAGAGTGGTTGATAAAGTGTACAGTATCCTGGGCTTTATTAATAGGGCATAGATTACAAGAGCAAGGAAGTTATGTTCGAACTTGTATAAGACACTAGTTTGGATTGTAACCAGAGAGGATTGGAAAATGATGGTCAGAGCCTCCTCTATTTCCTCCCTTACACCTCTTAACAACTTGGTGAATTATCAGCTTTCAAAGATGTTGAAACCCTTAATGTGACCTCTCAGTATGTTGATCCCAGCCAATATTTCAAACTCCTCCTCCTTGACTACAATGTCTGTGTCGTTCCCTCTTTTGTGAAGATAGATACAATGTATTCATTCTGAACCATGCCCACATCTTCCATCTCCACAGGCAGGAAGAAGGAGGAGAGGCAATCTAAACGAAAGAATACAAATCTAACAGGGGGTGCAGAAACAGACAGATCTGGGGGGTATTTGTGCACCAATCACTGAAGGTGGCGGGGCAGGTTGTGAAAGTGGTTAGAAGGCATAAGGGGTCAGGCCAGGGATTTATAAATAGAGACATGGAATACAAAACAAGAGAGATATGATGGACCTTCGTAAATCATTGCTTTCACCTCAACTGGAGTATGGTCCAATTCTGGACACCACACTTTTGGAAGGATGTGGGGGCATTAGAGAGGGTGCAGAAAAGGTTCACGAGCAAGGTTCCATGGATAAGGGACTTCAGTTACGTGGATAGATTGGAGAATCTGGGGGTTTTCTCTGTGTCTCTCTCTGTCCACCTCTCTGTCTCTCCCTCCTGTTATCTCTGACACTGGGAGGGAGACAGAGGGAGAGAGGGTGAGATATACAGACAGAGAGAGTGCTGGAGAGAGGGACAAGGTTGTAGAGAGACAGATTGTTGGGATGGATCGAAAAGGAGAATGTAAGATATATTAATTTGATGTAATCCTTCACTGCTGTGTGTACAAACATCTAACAGACAGGTATGGAGAGAGAAACATCAGGAGAGATCCAGAGAGAATATCTTCCATTTTAAACAGCCAGAAAGCTATTCCACTGTGGGAGCCATCAAACCATCATGTTTTTGGTTGTGGAAATTTTGAAATCTATGTCCCCGCTTATGGACCTCTGTGCTAAGGGAAATAGGTCCTTCCTATCCACTCTATCGAGGCCCCTCATAATTTTATACACCTCAACTCAATCTCCCTTCAGCCTCCTCTGTTCCAAAGAAAACAACCCCAGCCTCTCCAATCATTCCTTTGGATTTCTTTGCAATTTTGGAAATCTCTTCTGCAAACAGGAATTCATGCAGGCATAATTGTTAATTTTTAAGACTGGTATTGATAGATTCTTGTTAACCAAAGGTATTAAGAGATAAAGGGCAAAGGTGGGATATATGGTGTTAGTTCGATCAGAGATCAGCCCTGATCTCATTAAATGCTGGAAGAATGTTGAGGGGTTAAATTGCCTCCTCCTCTTCCTATGTCCGATGTTAAATATCCTTCTTTCGCTCTCAGTCACCCTGTCAGTCTGTGTCTCTCTGTTTCTCTCATTCTGCCTCTCTCTGTTTCGGACAGTGCAGAGCGAAATTCACTCTGTATCCACCCCATGATGTTCCTGCCTTGGGACTGTTGGATGGAACAGGAGCATTACTTTGTATCTAATCCATGCTGTACCTGTCCAGGAAACGTTGATGGGAGAGTAGAAACAGAGAGGTCTGGGACGAGTGTCCTCATTGGGGAGGACTCAATGGTGCCTCCTAATTGACTAGTTAGCAATATTGGTGCTCCGTGGATGAAAGGGGCAGTGGCTGAGTGGATACGACATTGCTGAGAGAGTGGACAATGGTTGATTCAGACTGGAGGGAGGTATCCATTGGAGGATCATATTAGGACCACTGCTCTTTTTGATATATACTAATGACTTGGACTTGTGTTTACAGGGCATAACTTCAACATTTGCCAATGTTTGTGACATCTGAAATGGAATAAACATGGAAGGGACTAGCAGCAGACTTCAGGAGGATAGAGGCAGTCTGGTGAAATGGAACACACAAGAACACAAAACGCCCAACACTGGTTTGGACAGAACATGGGGATATTTTATGATGGTTCTGTTGGGTGATTTTTACTGATGTGCAGATTGTGCAGTCTCTGTGTGTCGGTTTGTGTGTGTATCAGTGTCTGTATCTGTGTGTGTGTCTCTGCTTCTGCTGCATTTCACCCGGTCTCAGTTTGCGCTGCACAAGACCATTTCTCTGTTTATAATACAATAGGCCCTGTCTTTACTCTGGATCTAACCTCATGCTGCCCCTGTCCTGGGAGTGTGTGATGGGACAGTGCAGAGGGTAAATTACTCTGTGTCTAAGCCCACACTGTGCTTGGCTTGCGAGTGTCTAATGGGACAGTGTAAATGGAGCTTTACTCTGTATCCCTGGAATTTCGAAGACTAAGGGGTGATTTGATGAAGGTTTTCAGAATGTTAAGGGAAACTGATCGGGTAGACAGAGAGAAGCTATTCCCACTGGCTGCGGAGTCTAGAACTTGGGGACATAGTCTAAAAATTTAAACGTAGACTAAAAACCTTTCAGGAGTGAAATAAAGAAACACTTCAACACACCAGGTATGGTATCGGTTTGGAACTCTCTTCAACAAACAGCAATTGATGCTGAGAAGCTTGTTAATTTTTAAATCTGAGTTTGATAGATTTTTGCTAACAAAAGGTATTAAGTGATATGGGGCAAAGACGGGTACATGGAGTTAGATCACAAATCAGCCATGATCTCTTTGAATGACAGAACAGAGGTGAGGGGCTAAATGGTCTCCTCTTCCTCTGTCCTCTGTCAAATATCCTGCTATCACTCTCTGTGTCTGAGACACCCTCTCGGTCTGATGTCTCCCTCTTTCCCTCCTCTCACAGAACATCAGTCAGCTATTTTAGGTTTGTTTACAGTGGATATTTCATGATACAACACCAACACTGGGACATTTATTTCAGAGACTGACTCCTCACCAATGTAAGGTTAGTGCTTTAAAATTGACTGAGAAACAGATCCTGGCATTCAGTTGAATGTAGCTTCATCCTGAAAAGTGTCAGTAAACGTGTTGAGAAATGTGTCAAAAGCTGTTTCCATTCAGACATTCCTGCATTGTGGAAGTGTGAGCGATCTGTGCAGAGACAGGAAATAGCGGAGTTTGAATGGACCTGCAGGTTTTGGTTGATGCAATAAGGTGAGAATTTGAATTGTGTCCTTTGCAGATGCTCAGAATTGAAGGTATTGACAGAACACCACATGAAGTAGTTTACCAATGTCTGACAAACTTCAAAGACCTCAGACACATGGAAGAAGAGGAGAAGGGAACAATATACAAAACCTGAGACAGTCAGACAACAGCAGTAGGAAAATGAATCTCTTTTTATGGGTTTTAATTTGAAGGCCTGTGCTGATGATTGAAAAAGCAGGAGTTCACACAGGGATGTTGTGAATTTGAATTCCGTTTTTTCTTTAAATAAACATAAATCTTGAATTAAAAAACCTCCAGGATGGAATGATTCACTCCTGTCTACGAGTGCAAAGCCTGTGTGTGTCTCAGTTTTGCTGTATTTATTAATGATTTAAGATGATGTGGTAGAATGCCACATACCCAAGTTTGTCAATGACACAAAAATAGGCAGTACTGTAAGCAGTGTAGCTGCAAGCATCAAATTTCAAAGAGATATTAATATCTTAAATAAATGGGCAAAACTGTGGAAGAGAGATTTCAATGTCGGTAAAAAAAATACTGGAACAGAGTACGTTATAAATGGTAAAAAGTTAGAAATACTGGAGGTCTAAAGACGCTTGGGGGTGGGGGGGGGGGGAGTCTGTGTCCATCTGAGTGCAGTGTAGATTTACCAGAATGATAACTGGACTCCAAGGGTTAAATTACGATGTGATATTACACAAACTATGGATTTATTCCCTGGAATTTAGGAGGATCCAGGTGATTTCATCAAAGTTGTCGAGATATTAAGGGGAACTGATGGGGTAGCTTGGAAGAAACTATTTCAGCTGCTTTGGAACATAGGAAGAGGAGTAGGCCATTCACCCCATCGAGCCTGCTCTGCCATTCAATACTATCATGGTTGATCATACTCTTCAATGTCTTTTTCCCACAATATCCCCACATTCCTTCATGTCATTTGTATTTCGAAATCTGTCAATCTCTGCTTTAAACATACTCAATGACTGAACTTCCACAGCCCTCTGGAGTAGAGAATTCCAAAGATTCACAACCCTCTGAGTAAAGAAAATTCTCCTCATCTCTGCCCTAACTGGCTTGCCCCTTATTTTGAAATTGTGTCCCCTGATTCTAGACTCCTCAACCAGGAGAAACATCTACCCTGTCTATCCCATTAAGTATGTGTTGGTTTCAATGAGATGACCCCTCATTCTTTGAAACTCTAGTGAATACAGCCTTAGTTTCCCCAATCTCTCTTCATAGGACAGTCCCGTCATCCCGGGAATAGGTCTGGTGAGCCTTCATTGCACTCCCTCTCTGGCAATAATATCCTTCCTAAGGTAAGGGGACCAAAACTGCACACAGTACTCCAGGTGCGGTCTAACCAAGGTTCTATACGATTGAAGTAAGACTTCACTACTCCTGTACTCAAATCCTCTTGTGATAAAGGCTAATATACCATTAGTCTTCTTAATTGCTTTGTGCACCTGCATATTAGCTTTCAGTGACTTATTGACGGGGACACCCAGGTCACTTTGTACATCGACACTTTCTAATCTCTTACCATCTAAGAAATATTCTGCACATCTATTTTTCCTTCCAAAATGGATAACCTCTCATTTTTCCACATTATATTCCATCCACCACGTTCTTGCCCACTCACTAAGTCTGACCAAATCCCCTTGCAGCCGCTTTGCATCTTCTTCACAACACACATTCCCAACTTTTGTCATCTGAGCACTTGGGAATATTACATTTGGTCCCCACATCCAAATCATTGAAGTATATTGTGAACAGCTGGGGCCCGAATACTGATCCTTGCGGTCACAGTCTGCCAATGGGAGAATGACCCGTTTATTCCTACTCTCTGTTTTCTGCCTGTTAACCAATCCTGCATCCATGCCAGTATATTACCTCCTGTCCCATGTGCTTTAATTTTGCTAACCAGTTTTCTGTGGGAGACTTTATCAAAAGCCTTCTGAAGATCCAAGTACACAACGTCCACCTTTATTAATTCTGCTGGAACATCCTCAAAAAACTCCAACGGGTTCGTCAAACGTGATTTCCCATTCCTCAATCCATGTTGACGATGCCCAATCAGATCATTATTATCCAAGTATCCATTTATCACATCCTTTAGAAGAGATTCTATCCTTTTCCCAATCACTGATGGAAGGCTAACAGGTCTGAAATTCCCTGTTTTCTCTCTCCCTCCCTTCTTAAATAGAGGGCTGACATTTGCTACTTTCCAATCTGCAGGACCCGTTCCAGAAAGTATAGAATTTTGGAAGATGATCACCAATGCATCCATTATCTCCATAGCTACTTCTTTCAACACTCTGGGATGTCGAATCTCAGGTCCTGGGAACTTATCAACCTTCAGCCCCATTAATTTCTCCAATACAACCTTCTCACTAATACTAATTTCCTTCAATTCCTCATTCCCCCAATCCCTGGGATCTATAATTCTGGGAGATTTCTTGTATCTTCCTCAGTGAAGACAGACACAAAGTTATCATTTAGCTTCACTCTCATTTCTCTCTTCCCCATTATAAATTCCCCTGACTCTGCCTGGAATGGACCCACATTTGTCTCAGCCAAAAGATTCATTTTTATGTCCCGATAGAAAGTTTTACAGTCCGTTTTTATGTTTTTATGTTTGGGGGAGTCTGGGACTGGTGAGCATAGTCTCAAAATTAGAGGCAGACCTTTCAGGAGTGAAGTGAGGAAACACCTCGACAGACTAAAGGTGGTGTTAGTTTGGAACTGTCTTCTGTAAACGACCATAAATGCAAAATCAATTGTTCATTTTTAAATCTAAGATTGACCTTCTCGAATGCCTTTTGGAAATTGAAATATTCTCTGTTGCTCTCTGTCCCTGGGGCAGTCTGTTTGTGTGCGTGTTGGTGCGTGTCTTTCTCTGTCGGTGTGTGTCTGTCTGTGTCTATGCCTGTTTCTCTCTCCTCTCTCAGAACCTCGGTAAAACACCACATACATCAATCTGTCATTTTAAGTTGGCTGATTTTGGTGATACCACAACTGTAGAGGGTACAATTCCTGATGCAGGCTGGTGAAAAAAAACCCGTATCCCGCTAATTAACAGCATATTCTGTCTGCTTTGTATACTGTGATTGATGAATCCCTAATAATTGATCAAATCTGACATTGATTACTGTTTGAAAGTCTCCAGGTTTACTTTCCTCCCAGCGCTGATTAAAAGTTCGAGTTTACCTCAGTGTTTTGGAAATATCAAACCCTGATCCCACACCCAGTAAAGTCTTTTATATGATGGACTCTGCAAATGCTGATATACTCAATACGCACGGTACCTTCATGTTGCAATAAGATGTTACAATCTCTATTCAGATAACTCTCATCCCACAGGGGCAAATTTTCACTGGGTCAACATTCTGACTAAACACTAAAACATTCCAGAAAGCAAGGCTCACAAATTCAACACAAGTTTCCTTTTCTGAGTCTCTCTGGTTTGTTCTGATTTTCTGTTGGGTGGCATCAGCCTCGATTTTATGTTCAGACCTGAACCCACAAACGTATAACTCAGAGGCAGGATTATTACCCACTGAGCTACATCTGGCTCCAACGTTCCCAATAAAAATGTAGTTGTTGCGCACGGCAAGTTTTATTGTCCTGTGTGCAGTCACTTTACATTTTTATCAATCTTCGAAGACGTGTGTTATTTATCACGGAACAGGACCTGCGTGGTACCTTCCAGGCTGCTGCACACAGCTTTGCAGCAACACTGACCGACACACTCAAAGAACAAAGAAAATCACAGCACAGGAACAGGCCCTTCGGCCCTCCAAGCCTACGCCGATCCAAATCCTCTATCTAAACCTGTCGCCTATTTTCTAAGGGTCTGTATCTCTTTACTTCCTGCCCATTCATGTATCTGTCTAGATACATCTTAAAAGACTCCATCGCGCCCGCGTCTACCACCTCCGCTGGCAACGCGTTCCAGGCACCCACCACCCTCTGCGTAAAGAACTTTCCACGCATATCCCCCCTAAACTTTTCCCCTTTCACTTTGAACTCGTATCCCCCAGTAATTGAATCCCCCACTCTGGGAATAAGCTTCTTGCTATCCACCCTGTCTATACCTCTCATGATTTTGTACACCTCAATCAGGTCCCCCCTCAACCTTCGTCTTTCTAATGAAAATAATCCTTATCTACTCAACCTCTCTTCATAGCTCGCGCCCTCCATACCAGGCAACATCCTGGTGAACCTCCTCTGCACCCTCTCCAAAGCATCCACATCCTTTTGGTAATGTGACGACCAGAACTGCAAGCACTATTGCAAATGTGGCCGAACCAAAGTCCTATACAACTGCAACGTGACCTGCCAACTCTTGTACTCAATACCCCGTTCGATGAAGGAAAGCATGCCGTATGCCTTCTTGACCACTCTATTGACCTGCGTTGCCACCTTCAGGGAACAATGGACCTGAACACCCAAATCTCTCTGGACATCAATTTTCCCCAGGACTTTTCCATTTACTGTGTAGTTCACTCTTGAATTAGATCTTCCAAAATGCATCACCTCGCATTTGCCCTGAGTGAACTCCATCTGCCATTTCTCTGCCCAACTCTCCAGTCTATCTATATTCTGCTGTATTCTCTGGCAGTCCCCTTCACTATCTGCTACTCCACCAATCTTAGTGTCGTCTGAAAACTTGCTAATCAGACCACCTATACTTTCCTCCAAATCATTTATGTATATCACAAACAACAGTGGTCCCAGCACGGATCCCTGTGGAACACCACTGGTCACACGTCTCCATTTTGAGAAACTCCTTTCCACTGCTACTCTCTGTCTCCTGTTGCCCAGCCAGTTCTTTATCCATCTAGCTAGTGCACCTTGGACCCCATGCGCCTTCACTTTCTCCATCAGCCTACCATGGGGAACCTTATCAAACGCCTTACTGAAGTCCATGTATACGACATCTACAGCCCTTCCCTCATCAATCAACTTTGTCACTTCCTCAAAGAATTCTATTAAGTTGGTAAGACATGACCTTCCCTGCACAAAACCATGTTGCCTGTCACTGATAAGCCCATTTTCTTCCAAATGGGAATAGATCCTATTCCTCAGTATCTTCTCCAGAAGCTTCCCTACCACTGACGTCAGGCTCACTGGTGTATAATTACCTGGATTATCCCTGCTACCCTTCTTAAACAAGGGGACAACATTAGCAATTCTCCAGTCCTCCGGGACCTCACCCGTGTTTAAGGAAGTTGCAAAGATATCTGTTAAGGCCCCAACTATTTCCTCTCTCGCTTCCCACAGTAACCTGGGATAGATACCATCCGGACCTGGGGACTTGTCCACCTTAATGCCTTTTAGAATACCCAACACTTCCTCCCTCCCTATGCCGACTTTACCTAGAGTAATCAAACATCTGTCCCTAACCTCAACATCCGTCATGTCCCTCTCCTCGGTGAATACCGATGCAAAGTACTCGTTTCGGATCTCACCCATTTTCTCTGACTCCACGCATAACTTTCCTCCTTTGTCCTTGAGTGGGCCAATCCTTTCTCTAGTTACCCTCTTGCTCCTTACATATGAGTAAAAGGCTTTGGGATTTTCCTTAACCAAACTCCATCCCAATCTCTTCCTCTTTCTCTCCGGTAATCTCTCGCCATTGCTATCCTTCCCTCTCTCTGTTCTTCCCCCTCTATATCTATCCCTGCCTTTCTCACTGTTACTCCCTCCATCTGGATGGAGGAGGAGAAAGAGAGGCATAAAGAGAGGCAGCTTTATTCTGTATCGAACCCCACACTGTACCTGCCCTGCTAGTGTTTGATAGAACAAAGAGGACAGAGATTTGCTTTGTCGATAACTCCAGGTTGTACTTGGCTTGGCAGCATTTGAAGGGACAGTTCAGACGGAGCTTTACTCTGTATCCTTGGAATTTCGAAGGGTGAGGGCTGATTTGATCAAAGTTTACAGGACAATACTGGAAACTGATGGGGTGGAGTGCGAGAAACTCTTCTCACTCGTTGGAGGAGTTTCGGACGAAGGGGACAGTGGGAAAATTGAAAATTAGTCCAAAACCCTTTCAAGGGTGAAATTTATTAACACATCTACACGCAAAGGGTGGTAGAAGTTTGGAACTGCCTTCCACAAATGACCCCTCCCTATCTCTGCAATCTCCTCCAGCTCCACAATCCACCAGTATCTGCGATTCTCTAATTCTGGCCTCTTGAGGATCCCCAGTTTGAATTGTTCCAGCATTGGTGGCCGTGCCTTCAAGATGCCAAGTCCCTAACTCTGTAATTCCTTTCCTAAACCTCTCCGTCTAACTAACTCTCTTTCCTCTTTGAAGACGCTCCCTCAAGCCAACCTCTGACCAAGTTTTTGGTCGTCTAGTGCAATATCTCCTGAAGTGACTCGGTGTCAAATTTTTATTTTCTTTATTCATTTGTTGGATGTGTGAGTTACTGGCCAGGCCAGCATTTATTGCCCATCCCTATTTGTCCTTGAACCGCTGCAGTCCACGCGGGGTAGATGCACCCACAGTGCTGTTAGGAAGGGAGTTCCAGGATTTTGACCCAGTGACAGTGAAGGAACGGCGATATAGTTCCAAGTCAGGATGGTGTGCGAATTGAAGGGAAACTTGCAGGTGGTGGTGTTCCCATAGATGCTTCCTGTTTGTTTGCTCTCTCTCCCCCTCCTTTCTAGACCTACCTGTCCTCCTGCCCCTCTCTGTCATGAGAACCTAAGAACAGAAGAAATTGGGTGCAGGAACAGAGAGAGCTGGGATATCTGTGCACAAATTGAAGGTGGCAGGGTTCGTTGAGAAAGTGGTTAAAAGGCATATGAGATGCCTGGCTTCGTAAATCGAGGCTGACAGTTTAAAAGCAAGGAGGTTACGATGAAGCTTTATAAAACACTGCTTTATCCTCAACAAGCATTATGTCCAATTCTGGACACCGTACTTTTGGAAGGATGTGGGGGCAAGAGAGAGGGTGCAGAAACGATTCACGAGCAAGGTTCCAGGGTTGAGAGACTTCAGTTACGTGGATAAATTGGAGAAGCTGGTGTTGTTCTCCATAGAGAAGAGAAACTTGAGATTAGATTTGATGGAGGTGTTCAAAATCATGAGGGGTCCGGACAGGACAGATGTCGGAGTAGGAATGCAGCACATAGGACATTCGATACCCATTTCTGTTGAGTGTTTACTTCAACAAGTGAATTGACCATTTAATATTTTTAACCTACTTAACCCCTGTGTTCCCACAAAGATCAAGCTAGCAAATTCAACAGTGTCCACTTTGACTTCATCCCATCGTGTCTTACGTACATTCTCACAAGATAGGAGGTATAACTGTCGTCATAAGATACAGCTGAAAATTGATCAGTTACATTGTTATTTCAGTCCATATTTACAGTACATACGGTACCTTACTGTTGTAATAAAGTCATATAGTATCTATTCATCCCACTGGGGCAAAATTTCACTGGCTCAACATTCTCACCAAATACTAAAACATTCCACATTGCAAGACTCACAAATTCAACACAAGTTTCCTTTTCTGAGTCTTGCTGGTCTGTTCTGCTTCTCTGAGGGATTACTGATGCTTATCCTCCACATCAGCAGTCGTCCTAATCCCGTGTGCCTGTCCTGCTCCCAAACCCGGCATCCACTTACATTAAGGCAAGTGATACAGGAGCGTCTCAGTGACTGAGGCAGGTGAGTCTTGAGGCTGAACCAGGCACTGTGATTGACCCTGGTTAATGCGACACTCCAGGGAATGTTTAAACGGAGCTGTACTCTGTATCTAACCCGTGCTGTACCTTCTCTGAGTTGTTCGATGGGGCACTGCAGACGAGGAGAGTTATTCCTTACCCACATTAAATATGGAGAAGTTATTCCTTCAAATACATATCCAAGAGATTGTTTTAAATGTGATGAGGGTTTCTGCCTCTACCATCCTTTAGAGTCGCAGAGAGATACAGTACTGAAACAGGCCCTTCGGCCCTTCCAGTCTGTGCCAGCCATCAACCACATATTTTATACTAATCCTTTCAGGCAGTGAGTTCCAGACTCCTGCCAGCCACTGGGTGAAGAAACTATTGATGTGTTTCGTTCAGTTAAGTTTGATGTCAATGTTTCCCCAGGACGTTGATGCTGGGGGATTCAGCGATGGGATAATGCTTTGAATGCCAAGGGGAGGTGGTTGGATTCTCTCTTGTTGCAAATGGTCATTGCCTGGCACTTGTGTGACATGAATGTTACTTCCCACTGGTCGGCCCAAACCTGAATGTTGTCTGGGTCTTGGTGCATGTGGCTATGGATTGCTTCATTATCTGAGGCAACATACTGTGGATGCTGGAAATCTGGAAACCATCGAGCTGAATCACAAACTCTGTTTCTCTCTCCACAGATGCTGCCTGACCTGCTCAGTATTTCCAGCATTTCCTGCTGGGATTTCATGATCTGAGGAGGTGCGAATGGAACTGAACACTGTGCAATCATCAGTGAACATCCCTACTTCTGGCCTGACGATGGAGGGCAGCTCATTGAGGGAGCAGCTGAAGATGGTTAGGCCGAGGACAGTACCCTGATGAAGTCCCGCAGTGATGTCCTGGGACTGAGATGATTGACCTCCAACAACCACAACCATCTTCCGTTGTGCTCAGTATGACTCCAACCAGCGGATTCCTACTGACTTCAGTTTTACTCGGGATCCTCGATGTCACAATCGGTCAAACGCAGTCTTGATGTTAATGTCCGTCTCTCTTCCCAATAGCAGACAGGAGTGAATCGTTCCCTTTGACCCGTTGTGTACTGAACATGCTCTGCTTCTTCACAGCCTGATACAGGACTGTACACGGCCGATTAATGTAGCCCATCAAACACTCTGAGAGCAGGTTCAGCGCAGCTTAGGAACAGAGTACAGTTCCTTCAACATTCTCTCTCTGTCTTCCTCGCTCTGTCTCTCCCTCCTGCTATCTCTGACACTAGGAGAGAGACAGAGGGAGAGAGGGTTAGATATGCAGAAAGAGGGAGTGCTGTGGATTGGGACAAGGTTGGAGAGAGAGAGATTGATGGGATTGATTGAAAGGGAGAATGTAAGATATATTAATTTGACATAATTCTTCACTGCTGTGTGCACAGCCATATCAGAGATAGGTACGGAGAGAGAAACATCAGGAGAGATCCAGAGGAAATATCCTCCATTTTAAACATCCATTAAGTTATTACACCATCGTGATATTTGTTGTTGACATTTTGAAATCTATGACCCCGCTTATGGACCTCTGTGTTAAGGGAAATAGGTTCTTCCCATCCACTCTCCCGAGGCCCCTCATCATTTTATGCACCTCAACTCAATCTCCCCTCAGCCTCCTCTGTTACAAAGAAAACAACCCCAGCCTGTCAGTCATTCCTTTGGATTTCTTTGCAATTTTGGAACTCTCTTCTGCAAATAGGGATTCATATTGGCTTCATTGTTAATTTTTAAATCTGGGATTGATAGATTCTTTTTAACCAAAGGTATTAAGAGATAAGGGGCAAAGGTGGGATATATGGTGTTAGATAGATCATAGATCAGCCCTGACCTAACTGAATGCAGGAACAGGGTTGAGGGGTTGAATTGCCTCCTCCTCTTCCTATGTCCGATGTTAAATATCCTTCTTTCACTCTCAGTCACCCTCTCTTTCTGTGTGTCTCTATTTCTCTCTTTCCATCTCTCTCTCTCTGTCTGTTTCGGAGAGTGTAGAGCGAGATTCACTCTGTATCCACCCCATGATGTTCCTGCCCTGGGAGTTGTCTCTGCTTTTGCTGCATTTCACCCGCTCTCAGTTTGTACTGCACAAGACCATTTCTCTGTTTATAATACAATAGGTCCTGTGTTTACTCTGTATCTCACCCCATGCTGCTCCTGCCCTGGGCGTGTGTGATGGGACAGTGCAGAGGGAAATTTACTCTGTGTCTAACCCCACACTGTGCTTGGCTTGGGAGTGTTTAATGGGACAGTGTAGATGGAGCTTTACTCTGTATCCCTGGAATTTAGAAGGTTAAGGGGTGATTTGAACCCCTGTCCCCAGGCCATCAGGTTGGGCCTCTGGATTACGTGACCAGTGATATTGTCACTACCCAAGTGCCTCCCAAATGGATGCGGACACTGTCTGTCCCGTAATATCACTCACAGTAGTTTCTTGGCTGTAACCCTAAACATGGTCCCGAATCAGAAACTCAAAGTTCACATTTTAACTGGGAAAAGGCAGGGACAGAGTGAAACAGGATTGCTTTTGTCCCTGGATTCAGTGTCCACTGCAGACAGATCAGTTACATTTACAATAGAAATGCCAGGAGTGAACAAGGTCAATGCAATAATATGGAAAATGTAAATGACGCCTATCAGAATTGCCATCTATCCAGTATGAATACAGATTTCAGGTTTATTCCCGAGAGAGGTCTTACTCAGAAAATATCATTGACATTGAAATTATTGTTTTTTATCCACCACATTATTTACATCGAAGTCAAAACTGCTGATATAATGTGTTTGTTCTGTTGAGTGTCACTAATAGCAATGATCAGGGGTATAACCGTGTCAGTGGAGACTTATCCCCGATAGTGGGCATGATCAAAAAGATTGCAGGTGATACAAAAAAATGGCCGTGTGGTTGAGAGAGGCCAGTGTAGCTGTAGACTGCAGGAAGATGTTAATGGACTAATCAGGTGGGCTGACAAGTGGCAAATGGTATTCAACGCACAGAACTGTGAGGTGATGAATTTGGGGAGGTCGAGCTGGGCAAAGGAATGCACAATTAATGGGAGAATCCTTCCAGGTGTCGAAGAAGTGTGGGACCTTGGAGTGAATGTTCATTGATCCATGAAGATAGCAGGACATGTCGCTAAGTGAGTTAAGAAGACATAGGGAATACGTTTCCTTTATTAGCCGAGGTGTAGAATAGGAGAGAGGTTAAGCGCTAACTATATAAGTCATTGGTTGGGCCGAACCGTGAGTGGTTTGTGCAGTTCCGGTCACCACATTACAGAAAGGATTTAATTGCACGAGAGAGGGTACAGAGCACATTTACGAGGATGTTGCCAGGTCTGGAAAATAACTTTGCTGTGAGGAAATAGTGGATAGGCTGGGACTGTTGTGCTTGGAACAGAGATGTCTGAGGTGAGGTTAGATTGAAATGTCGTTCGTATTGAGGGGCCCGGATAGAGTGTACGTGATGGGCCTATTTACCTTCGCAGAGATGTCAGTGACAGGGGGGCATCGATGTAAAGTGAGATAAAAACAGGAAATTCAGGAAATACTGGCAGCATCTGTGGAGAGAGAAGCAGAGTTAACTTTGCATGACGGTGACCCCTCAACAGAACCTTCATCACTGACCTGAAACGTGAGACAGGGAAGGTTGTAGGGGTGGAGGAGGTTACAGAGATCGGGAAGGTTGGAGGGCTGAGGACGTTAGAGAGTTTTTTTCGTTTTTGTTTAGAGATACAGCACTGAAACAGGCCCTTCGGCAAACCGAGTCTGTGCCGACCATCAACCACTCATTTATACTAATACTGCACTAATCCCATATTCCTCCCACATCCCAATATTTCCCTGCCACCTACCTATACTAGAGGCAATTTATAATGGCCAATTAACCTATCAACCTGCAAGTCTTTGGCATGTGGGAGGAAACCGGAGCACCCGGAGGAAACCCACGCAGACACAGGGAGAACTTGCAAACTCCATCCAGGCAGTACCTAGAATCGAACCAGGGTCGCTGGAGCTGCGAGGCTGCGGTGCTAACCACTGCACCACTGTACCTTCATCACTGACCTGAACCATGAGACAGGGAAGGTTGTCGGGCCTGGAGGAGGTGATAGAGATAGGGAGGGTTGTCTTGGTGGAGGAGGCTACAGAGATCGAGAGGGCTGTCTTGGTGGAGAATGTTTCAGAGATAGGGAGGTTTGTAGGGGCTGGAGGACGTTGAAGAGATAGGGAAGGCTGTAGGTGCTGGAGGAAGTTAAATATTCGGAGGGTTGATGCTGTTGGAGCAGTTTACAGAGATATTGAGGGTTGTAGAGGCTGGAGGAGGTTAGAGAGACAGGAAGGAATATAGAGGCTGGAGGAGGTTACAGAGATATGGACGGTATTAGGGGCTGGTGGGGGTTGCAGAGCTAGGCAGGGTTGCAGGGGCTGAGGAGGTTACAAAGAGAGGGAAGGTTGTAGGAGCTGAGGAAGCAATAGCGATAGGGAGTGTTGCAGGGGCTGGAGGCTGTTACAGAGCTAGGGTGGGTTGTAGGGGCTGGAAGAGGTTACAGAGATGGGGAGGAGGTTACAGAAATACAGAGTGTTGCAGGGGATGAAGTAGGTGACAGAGGTAGGGAGGGTTGTCGTGGTGGAGGAGGTTACAGAGATCGGGAGGATTGTAGGGGCTGAAGGAGGCTGCAGACATGGCGGGGGGTGTGGTGTTCTAGGGGCTGCGTTGAATGAGAGAGATAGGCATCGATTTAGGGGCTGGAAGGGTTGACAGTTATACGGAGGACTGTAGGGGCTGGAGGAGGTTACCGAGATAGGGAGGGTTGTACGGGCTGGAGTAGGTTACAGAGCTCGGGAGGGTTGTACGGGCTGGAGGAGGTTACAGAGCTAGGGAGGATTGTACGGGCTGGAGAATGTTACAGAGATAGGGAGGGTTCTAGGGGCTGGAGGAGGTTACAGAGCTCGGGAGGGTTGCATGGGCTGGAGGAGGTTACAGAGATAGGGAGGGTTGTAGGGGCTGGAGGAGGTTACAGAGATAGGGAGGGTTGTAGGGGCTGGAGGAGGTTACAGTGAGAGGGAGAGTTATTGGCACTGGAGGCGGTGACAGATTTAGGGAAGCTTCTAGGGGATGGAGGAGGTTACAGAGACAGGGGCAGTTGTTGGGTTGGAGGAGGTTCCAGAGATATTGAGTGTTGTAGGGATGGTGGAGTTTGGAGAGTTAGGAAGGGATGTAGAGGCTGGAGGGTGTTACAGAGATAGGGAGGATTGTAGGGGCTGGAGGAGTTGGCAGAGTTAAGGAGGGTTGGAGCTCTGGAGGAGGTTACAGCGATAGGGAGCGTAGGCGGGGCTTGAATAGGTGCCAGAGATAGGGATGGTTGAAGGGGCTGGACGAGGTTACGCAGATACGGAGGATTGCAGGAGGCTGCACAGATCGGGAGGGCTGTAGGGGCTGGAGGAGATTACAGAGCTAGGGAAGGTTGTAAGGGCTTGCGGAAATGATAGAGATAGGGATTCTTCGAGGGGCTGGAAGACATAACAGAGTTAGGTAGTGTTGTAGTGGCTGAGTAGGTTACAGAGATAGGCAGGGTTATCAGGTTTGCAGGAGGTGACAGAGATTGGGAGAGTTGGAAGGGCTGGAGGATGTTACACAGATAAGCGGGAGGGGTGTTGTGCGCACTGGTGGAGGTCACAGAGATAGGGAGGGTTGTAGGGGCTGGAGGATGTGGCAAGATAGGGATAGTTGTGGGGACTGAAGGACATGGCAGAGATGGGGAGGTTTATGCAGTCTGGAGGAGGTTACAGAGTAGGGAGAATTTGGCTGCTGAGGTGGTAACAGAGCTAGGAGGGTTTTAGGAGCTGGAGGAGACCACAGTAATAGGGATTGTTCTGCGGCTGAGGAGTTAACAGAGATTGGGAGGGCTGTAGAGGATGGAGGCGGTTACAGAAGTAGGGAGGGTTTTAGGGGCTGGAGGAAGTTACCAGGGTTGGGAGGATTGTATGGGCTGGAGCAGGTTACAGAGATAGTAAGGGTTGTAGGGGCTGGCGGAGTTGACAGAGATGGGGAGTTTGGGTGCTCACTGGACACAGGTGTGGAACTGGAGTATTGGAGAACAGCTGACATTGTACCTCTGTTTAAAAAGGGAGCGAAGGATAGACCGATTAATTACAGGCCAGTCGGTATAATCTCAGTCGTGGGCAAATAATTGGAATATTTTCTGAGAGACTGGATAAACTGTCACTTAGAAAGGCATAGCTTAATCACGGATAGTCAGCATTGATTCATTAAGGGAAGATCTTGTTTGACCAACCTGATTGAATTTTTTGAAGAAATAACAAGAAAGATAGATGAGGGTAGTGCAGTTGATGTGGTCTACAAGAATTTTAGCAAGCCTTTTGATAAGGTTCCACAGGACAGACTGGTTAAAAAATTAAAACCCATGGGATCGAGGGAAATGCAGCAATGTGGATACAGAAGTGTCTCAGTGGCAGGACACAAAGGGTAATTGTTGACGGGTGTTTTAGTGAATGGAGGGATGTTTCCAGTGGCCTTCTGCAGGCCTCAGTACTGAGTCCCCTGCTTTTTGTGGTATATATTAAAGTTTTGGATGGAAATGTAGGGGGCATGATCAAGAAGTTTGCAGACAACACAAAGATTGGCATTGTAGTTGATAGCGAGCAGTAAAGTTGTAGGCTGCAGGAAGGTATTGATGATCTGGTAAGATGGGCAGAAAAGTGGCAAATGGAGTTCAACTCAGAGAATTATGATGCGATGCATTTCGGGAGGTCAAACAAGACAACTGAATGTACAATTATTGGGGAAATAATGAGAAGTACAGAGGGAGTTTGTGACCTTGGAGTGAATGTCCACAGATCCCTGAAGGTAGAAGGAGGACAGGTCGATAAAGTGGTTAAGAAGGCATATGGAATCCTTTCCTTTATTAACCAAGGTACAGAATATAAGAGCAGGGAGGTTATGTTGGAACTGTATAATTCATTAGTTAGGTCACAACTTGAGTACTGTGTGCAGTTCTGGTCACGTCACTAAGAAAGGATGTAACTGCACTGGAGAGGGTACAGAGGGAATTTACGAGGATGTTGCCAGGACAGGAAAAATGCAGCTATGAGGAAAGATTGGATAGGCTGGGTTTGTTCTCCTTGGAACAGATCTGATTGAAATGTACAGGATGTTGAGTGGAGGTGAAGGTTCAATTCTCCTCAGCAGAGAGTTCAGTGACTAGGGGTAATAGATGTAAAGTGATTTCCAAAATAATCAGAGGGGAGATGAGTCAAAATGTTTTCACCCAGAGGCTGATGTGGGCCTGGAACTCGCTGCCTGAAAAGATAGTTGAGGCAGATACCCTCAACTCATTCAAAAGGAGTCTGGATATGCATATCAAGTGATGTAAGCTGCAGGGTTACGAACCAAATGCTGGAAGGTGGGATTAGAATAGGTGGATCGTTTTTTGGGCTGGCACAGACACAATGGGTCAAGTGGCTTCTTTCTGTGCATTACACTTTCTCTGATTCTATTTCTATGATTCAACGTTTCAGATCAATTAGCCCAGAACTGACGATCTCTGATTAATATTTAGCCCTCCAGCCAGAATAATACCTTTGCTACAATAAACGGAGCATCGAATTCCAATGATCAGTTCCAGCTCCTCTCTCTGGTCCAGATAACAGATAGTTCCACAATTCGGGAATGAACAACTCAGAACTTCCCCATTTCCAATGATCAACTCCAGCTTCTCTCTATCTCTCTTGCCCAGTCACAGGGCAATTCTGCAATGTGGGAATGAACATATATCAAAACTCCATTTAACTATGCAACCTGCTCTCTCTGGCCCAGAAAACACGCAGTTCCAAAAGATAAATGACAAAAGTCTACAGTGTGTATTGTACAATGGGAGATCATCTCACTGGCCCAGATAAAAGGCAGAGCTACAATGTGACAATGTATGGATAACAAAAAAATGAGAGAGAGAGAGAGAGAAAGACAGACGGGGGGCCAGACAGTATGGACGAAGGAGACAGGTTGCCAGACCACATGAACGAAAGAGGCGAGGTTATAGAGAGTGAGTTAAAGGAAGCAGACAGATTGATATAGAAATACAGACAGGGAGTGAGAGAAAGGATTGAAGAAAAAGAGAGAGTCGAAAAGTACAGAGCACCAAACAGTGAGGGAGAGACGTTGGGGAGACAGTGGGGGGTGGGGGGGGGGGGCGCGGAGACGAGGAGGGGGAGAGACGGGAAGTGACAGTGAGTCAGACAGAGCAGAAAACCAAGAGATAGATAGAGAGAGAGAGGGAACAAAAGAGGGCGAACGAAGGTTGGACAGGTAGAGCATGAAATAAAGAGAAAGAGACTGACGTGGAATGAGAGAGTAAATCAGACACGGAGAGAGACAGACATAGAACGAGTGAGAGAGAGGGGGAGTGACAATGAGACAGACAGAGCATGGGAGAGAGACAGACAGACACAGAGAGAAAGTCAGACAGATGGATCTGAATTTGTTCAACATGAATTTTGAGCTGAGGTTGAAATTGACATGTGTCACTGCCTCCCGAACATTTTCCAATCCCTGTGTGGGGCCTGAAAGGGGGATCAGACAGTTTCAAACTGCAGTAATGTTCCCGACAAGGGCTTAGAGTTAAATGTTTTACATCAACAAAACAGGTCCCCTGGTCAAACTGGTTCTGTCCTCATTGTGCTGAATTAACATGTCAATGGACAGGACCCCGAGGAACATATTGAACAACATAACAACGAGTAACATTTTTAAAAATTCTTTCATAGGATGTGGGCGTCGCAGGCCAGGCCAGCATTTATTGCCCATCCCTAATTGCCCTTGAACTGAGTGGCTTGCGAGGCCATTTCGAGAGCATGTAAGAGTTAACCACATTGCTGTAGATCTGGAGTCACACGACGGCCAGACCAGAAAAAGGACAGCAGATTTCCTTCTCTAAAGGAATTTGTGAACCAGATGGGTTTTTACAACAATTAACAATGGTTTCATGGCCATAATTAGACTAGCTTTAAATTAAAACATATTCAGTGGTGAAGGAAACTGCTGAGCTGGGTTGTGTCTGGGTGGAAAGGAGTCCCAGTTCAAATCCCAAACCCTCTTCCTCCCTCTCTCTCCAAGGGAAGGGATATTTCTCTCAGTCTGGTGTATGTTTGTTGTGTGCTCGCATTGTGAGCTCAATCGATATCACTTTTGATCCTTTGCTTTCTAACCAGCATTTGTTTGAATTGGGATGTTACTGAGAGATTGTCAGTGCAACTGAGAGAAAACAGCTTTGGGATCTTGCTGCACCTATTCCTGAGAATCGTTTGCTTTGATTTATCCAATTTAATTTATTTTACTGCTCTGCTCCTGGGGGCATCTGTTTTACTTTGAAAACTATGACAATAAATGAAGAGAGTGAGAGTTTTGGGATGAGGTATGTTATTGGACAGGCTGTCCATCTGCCTAAGACAGTGTCCTTCACCCAGAGGCAGGATTCGATCTGTCTTCCTGCATTTGTGTCTGTCTTTTGATCTCTCATTTCAACATGCGCCTGTTGGGTGATGGTCCTTGTGTTTTAAAATGGATTAAAGTTTTGGTTAATTTAGGCCTAGCCCATCATTACGGCATGGACATGTCAATCCTCGATGCAGTCGTTTAGGAAGGATAGGCGGAGGGGAAAAGGAGGTGTGATAGTGCTGTTAATGAAGGACGAGACAGTACATTAGTGAGACAGCATCTTCGATCGATGGAACAAGGTGTCGAATCAGCTTGGGTGGAGCTAAGAAACAGCAAAGCGGCAGCAAACATTGGTGGGAGATGTTTTGTCGACCACCAAACTACAGTGGTAATGTTGAACACGGTAAACATCAGGAAATTACAGCTGCATGTTCTTTTTCTTTTCTTTTGGGCCTCCTTATCTCGAGAGACAATGGATACGCGCCTGGAGGTGGTCAGTGGTTTGTGAAGCAGCGCCTGGAGTGGCTATAAAGGCCAATTCTGGAGTGACAGGCTCTTCCACAGGTGCTGCAGAGTAATTTGTTTGTTGGGGCTGTTGCACAGTTGGCTCTCCCCTTGCGCCTCTGTCTTTTTTCCTGCCAACTACTAAGTCTCTTCGACTCGCCACAATTTAGCCCTGTCTTTATGGCTGCCCGCCAGCTCTGGCGAATGCTGGCAACTGACTCCCACGACTTGTGATCAATGTCACACGATTTCATGTCGCGTTTGCAGACGTCTTTATAACGGAGACATGGACGGCCGGTGGGTCTGATACCAGTGGCGAGCTCGCTGTACAATGTGTCTTTGGGGATCCTGCCATCTTCCATGCGGCTCACATGGCCAAGCCATCTCAAGCGCCGCTGACTCAGTAGTGTGTATAAGCTGGGGGTGTTGGCCGCTTCAAGGACTTCTGTGTTGGAGATATAGTCCTGCCACCTGATGCCAAGTATTCTCCGAAGGCAGCGAAGATGGAATGAATTGAGACGTCGCTCTTGGCTGGCATACGTTGTCCAGGCCTCGCTGCCGTAGAGCAAGGTACTGAGGACACAGGCCTGATACACTCGGACTTTTGTGTTCCGTGTCAGTGCGCCATTTTCCCACACTCTCTTGGCCAGTCTGAACATAGCAGTGGAAGCCTTACCCATGCGCTTGTTGATTTCTGCATCTAGAGACAGGTTACTGGTGATAGTTGAGCCTAGGTAGGTGAACTCTTGAACCACTTCCAGAGCGTGGTCGCCAATATTGATGGATGGAGCATTTCTGACATCCTGCCCCATGATGTTCGTTTTCTTGAGGCTGATGGTTAGGCCAAATTCATTGCAGGCAGACGCAAACCTGTCGATGAGACTCTGCAGGCATTCTTCAGTGTGAGATGTTAAAGCAGCATCGTCAGCAAAGAGGAGTTCTCTGATGAGGACTTTCCGTACTTTGGACTTCGCTCTTAGACGGGCAAGGTTGAACAACCTGCCCCCTGATCTTGTGTGGAGGAAAATTCCTTCTTCAGAGGATTTGAACGCATGTGAAAGCAGCAGGGAGAAGAAAATCCCAAAAAGTGTGGGTGCGAGAACACAGCCCTGTTTCACACCACTCAGGATAGGAAAGGGCTCTGATGAGGAGCCACCATGTTGAATTGTGCCTTTCATATTGTCATGGAATGAGGTGATGATACTTAGTAGCTTTGGTGGACATCCGATCTTTTCTAGTAGTCTGAAGAGACCGCGTCTGCTGACGAGGTCAAAGGCTTTGGTGAGATCAATGAAAGCAATGTAGAGGGGCATCTGTTGTTCACGGCATTTCTCCTGTATCTGACGAAGGGAGAACAGCATGTCAATAGTCGATCTCTCTGCACGAAAGCCACACTGTGCCTCAGGGTAGACGCGCTCGGCCAGCTTCTGGAGCCTGTTCAGAGCGACTCGAGCAAAGACTTTACAGCTGCATGTAACATGGGCAATACAGTAACAATGGACATCTTCAATTTACAGATAGATTGTCTCATCCTAATTAGCACTAATTCTGTGGAGGATGAATTCCCAGTATGTCTATGAGATGGATGACTGGAGCAGTATGTTGAAGAACCAACTAGGGATTGAACTATTTCAGATTTAGTACTTTGTAATGAGAAAGGGCGAATTAATAACCTTGCTGTAAAGGGGCCATTATGAAATCATGACCGCAATATGATCGAATTTTACATTTGAAAAAAATATTTTGTTCTTTCTGAAACTAGGCTTTTAAATCTGAACAAAGGAAACTATGAAGATATGAATGGCAAGTTGCCTATGGTGTATTGGGAAAATCCATTAAACGATTTGACAGTAGCCAGACAATGGCTAGCAGTTAAAGAAGTTATTTCACGCTTGACAGCAAATGTACATTCCTCGAAGAAACAAAAACCCAACAGAAAATGTGAATCAATCGTGGCGAACAAAATGAGTTAGTTATCATTAGGGGTAGAGTCAAATCACAGGCAAAACAAACACTTCACCTGCCTGCCCCGGAATGAATAGCAAAATGTGTGGATATTTTATGTCTGTATTCAGACAATATAGACAGCAAAGTATATTTTGTGGTGGGATGCTGCAGTCCGGTGGGAAAAGCAACTTAAAAACAATTATTCACAAGTCTAGTCCAACTTAACTACAGATTAGACCCCGAAAGGGAATAAATGCCAACACTCCTGAGTTTGTTGGAGTACCTTGAGCTTTACTCAGTATGGCTTTCAGAAATTAAATATTACACATGCACTACAAGATTAAAGGTTACACGTCGGTTAGGTCACATGGAATTCCAGGAAATTAGCACTAAAATCCCAGTGAATATTCGTGGAAAAATCAATGCTGCAAAGGTTCCCCACAGACTCTCACCTCGTCTGTGTCTTCAATTTCACCAAGGCTCACTGACCAATGATCAGTCGTTCAGGAGGGATCTTCTTCCAATAGCTGGCCCGGCTATCTGGACTGCAGTGACAGATAAAGGAAAGGGACCCCTTATATCCAGGACTGACCTTCACTCTCCCCTCGTGCACCATGTCACTTGGCTCAGTGTTAGGGTCTTTCCCTGCATGATCAATCCCCGTGTGTGATCAATATCTTTTCCTATACTGCCTGGACCACCCCAAACACACATTGCATTTGCTTCTACATTCCAAACCTCACCAGTACCTGATTTCTTGTCATTAAAAGACTCCAGTTTATTCTCCATACCCTGCCTTCTTGTAATTCCAGGCCTTTGGTCATTCACTGTCCATATCTTGTCTTAGGAATGCAGCACATAGGACATTCCAAACCCATTTCTGTTGAGTGGTTACTTGTACAAGTGAATTGCCCATTTAATATTTTTAACTTACTTAACCCTTGTGTTCCCACAAAGATCAAGCTCGCAAATTCAACAGTGTCCACTATGACTTCATCCCATCGTGTCTTTTGCACATTCTCACAGGATAGCAGGTATAACTGACCAGTGGTGTACTGCAGGGATCGGTGCTGGGACCCTTGCTGTTTGTAGTGTACATTAATGATTCGATGTGAATATAGGAGGCATGATCATTAATTTTGCAGATAGAACATAGAAAATACAGCACAGAACAGGCCCTTCGGCCCACGATGTTGTGCCGATCCTTTGTCCTCTGTCAAGGACAATTTAATCTATACCCCATCATTCTCCTTTATCCATATACCTATCTAAAAGCCGTTTGAAAGTCCCTAAAGTTTCTGACTCAACAACTTCCCCAGGCAAGGCATTCCATGCCTCGACCACTCTCTGGGTAAAGAACCTTCCCCTGACATCCCCCTTATATCTCCCACCCTTCACCTTAAATTTATGACCCCTTGTAACGCTTTGCTCCACCCGGGGAAAAAGTTTCTGACTGTCTACCCTATCTATTCCCCTGATCATCTTATAAACCTCTATCATGTCACCCCTCATCCTTCTCCGTTCTAATGAGAAGAGGCCTAGAATGTTCAGCCTTTCCTCGTAAGACTTATTCTCCATTCCAGGCAACATCCTGGTAAATCTCCTCTGCACCCTCTCCAAGGCTTCCACATCCTTCCTAAAATGAGGCGACCAGAACTGCACACAGTACTCCAAATGAGGCCTTACCAAGGTCCTGTACAGCTGCATCATCACCTCACGGCTCTTAAATTCAATCCCTCTGCTAATGAACGCTAACACCCCATATGCCTTCTTCACAGCCCTATCCACTTGAGTTGCAACTTTCAACGATCTATGCACATAGACCCCAAGGTCTCTCTGCTCCTCCACATGCCCAAGAACCCTACCGTTAACCCAGTATTTTGCATTCGTGTTTGTCCTTCCAAAATGGACGACCTCACACTTTTCAGGGTTAAACTCCATCTGCCACTTTTCAGCCCAGCACTGCAACCTATCCAAGTCCCTTTGCAGACGACAATAGCCCTCCTCGGTATCCACAACTCCACCAACCTTTGTATCATCTGCAAATTTACTGACCCACCCTTCGACTTCCTCATCCAAGTCGTTAATAAAAATCACAAACAGGAGAGGACCCAGAACTGATCCCTGTGGCACGCCACTGGTAACTGGGCTCCAGGCTGAGTATTTACCATCTAAGACCACTCTCTGCCTTCTATCAGTTAGCCAATTCTTAATCCAACTGGCCACATTCCCCACTATCCCATGCCTCCTGACTTTCTCCATAAGTCTACCATGGGGGACCTTATCAAATGCCTTACTAAAATCCATGTACACCACATCCACTGGTTTACCCTCATCCACTTGCTTGGTCACCTGCTCAAAGAATTCAATCAGGCTTGTGAGGCAAGACCTACCCCTCACAAAACCGTGCTGACTGTCCCGAATCAAGCAGTGTCTTTCCAGATGCTCAGAAATCCTATCCCTCAGCACCTTTTCCATCAACTTGCCTACCACCGAAGTAAGACTAACTGGCCTGTAATTCCCAGGGTTGTTCCTATTCCCTTTCTTGAACAGGGGCACAACATTTGCCACCCTCCAATCACCTGGTACCACCCCCGTCAACAGAGAAGATGAAAAGATCATTGCCAGCGGCTCTGCAATTTCATCCCTTGCTTCCCATAACATCCTTGGATATACCCCGTCAGGCCCGGGAGACTTGTCTATCTTCAAGTTATTCAAAAACCCCAACACATCTTCCCTCCTAACGAGCACTTCCTCGAGCTTACCAGTCTGTTTCACACCGTCCTCTTCAGTAATACACCCCTTCTCATTCGTAAATACCGAAGAGAAGTACTCATTCAAAACCTCACTTATCTCTTCCGGCTCAACACACAGTCTCCCGCTATTGTCCTTGACCGGACCTACGGTCCCCCTAGTCATCCTCATATTTCTGACATACGCGTAAAAGGCCTTGGGGTTTTCTTTTATCCTACCCGCCAAGCATTTTTCATGCCCTCTCTTAGCTCTCCTAATCCCTTTCTTCAGATCCTTCCTGGCCATCTTGTATCCCTCCAGAGCTATGCCTGTGCCCTTTTTCCTCAACCTTATATACGCATCCTTCTTCTTCCTAACAAGACTCTCAACCTCTCTTGTCAACCACGGTTCCCTCACATGACCATCCCTTCCCTGTCTGACAGGGACATGCTTATCAATGGCCCCTACTATCTGCTCCTTGAAAAAGTTCCACATTTCGACCGTGCCCTTCCCTGCCAGCATATGCTCCCAACTTATGCTCCTCAGTTCCTGCCTGACAGCATCATATCTACCCTTCCCCAATTGTAAACCTTGCCCTGTTGCACATACCTATCCCTCTCCATTACCACAGTGAATGCTACAGAATTGTGATCACTATCTCCAAAGTGCTCGCCCACCAACAGCTCTATCACTTGCCCTGGTTCATTACCTAGTACCAAATCCAATATTGCCTCCCCTCTGGTCGGGCAGTCTACATACTGAGTCAGAAAAGCTTCCTGGACATACTGCACAAACACTACCCCATCCAAACTATTCGATCTAAAGAGTTGCCAATCAATATTTGGGAAGTTGAAATCCCCCATAATTACTACCCTGTGACTTCTGCTCCTTTCCAAAATCTGTTTCCCAATCTGCTCTTCCACCTCCCTGCTGCTATTGGGGGGCCGATAGAAAACTCCCATCAAGGTGACTGCTCCTTTCCTGTTCCTGACCTCAACCCACAGTGCCTCAGTCGGCAGATCCTCCTCGAAAATTCTTTCAGCAGTTGTTACACTATTTCTAACTAACAATGCCACCCCCCCACCTCTTTTACCACCATTCCTAATCTTATGAAAACATCTATAACCAGGTACCTCCAAGAACCATTCCTCCCCCTCACCTATCCACGTTTCAGTGATGGCCACAACATCGTAGTCCCAAGTGCCCATCCACGCCTTCAATTCACTCACCTTATTCCTGATGCTTCTTGCGTTGAAGTATACGCACTTCAACCCTTCTCCGTGCCCATCTGTCCTCTGCGACAGTGCTACCTTCCCCAATACCTCACTACACTCTTTGTCTTTCTGAGTGGACCCACTGGTCCCTGGACTACAAGTCCGGTTCCCATCCCCCTCCCAAACTAGTTTAAACCCTCCCGAACAGTACTAGCAAACCTCCCTCCCAGGATATTGGTGCCCCTCTGGTTCAGATGCAGCCCGTCCTGTTTGAACAGGTCCCATCTTCCCCAGAATGCAGTCCAATTATCCAAGAACTGGAAGCCCTCCCTCCTACACCATTCCTGCAGCCACGTGTTCAGCTGTGCTCTCTCCCTATTCCTAGCCTCACTATCACGTGGCGCCGGCAACAAACCAGAGATAACAACTCTGTCCGTCCGAGCTTTCAGCTTCCAGCCTAACTCCCTAAACTCACTTCTAACATCTGTGCCACCCTTCCTTCCTACGTCGTTGGTGCCAATGTGCACCACGACCTCTGGCTGCTCCCCCTCCCCTTTAAGGATCCTGAAGACGCGATCACAAACATCACGGACCCTGGCACCAGGGAGGCAACAAACCATCCGTGCGTCTCGCTTGCTCCCACAGAACCGCCTGTCGGTACTCCTCACCATCGAGTCCCCGATGACTAGTGCTCTCCCGTTCTCCCTCCTTCCCTTCTGAGCCACAGTGCAGGACCCCGTGCCAGAGGCCCGTTCACTGCAGCCTGCCCCCGATAGGCCGCCCCCCCCAACAGTATCTAAAACTGTATACTTGTTGTTGAGGGGAACGACCACAGGAGATCCCTGCACTGACCTCTTCCCACCTCTAACTGTTACCCAGCTGCCTTTGTTTTGTGGAGTAACGACATCCCTGTAGCTTCTATCTATCACCCCCTCAGCTTCCCGAATGATCCTCAGTTCATCCAGCTCCAGCTCCAGTTCCCTAACACGGTCTGATAGGAGCTGGAGACGGATGCACTTCCAGCAGGTAAAGTCGGCAGGGTCCCCGGAGGTTCCCCTCACCTCGAACATACTGCAGGAGGAGCACTGCACTCCCCTGGCTGCCATTTCTTTTACTCAATTCTGCTCCGCACCTTTAAAGAAAATACCTACCCAGGAGTCCTTGCTGCCGTCCAGCTTCCAAAAGTAACTTGAACACAAGGAAAACAGTAAGTACAACTTTTAAAACACAGCTCCTGGTGCCTTCACTTACCCACCGAAGAGTCGCTACCTTCTCCTGCTGCTCCGCCGGGAAATGAGGCCGAGTCCACGGAGCTCCGCACCTTTAAAGAAAATACCTACCCAGGAGTCCTTGCTGCCGTCCAGCTTCCGGTTCCTCCCGCGCCAAAAGTAACTTGAACACAAGGAAAACAGTAAGTACAACTTTTAAAACACAGCTCCTGGTGCCTTCACTTACCCATCGAAGAGTCGCTACCTTCTCCTGCTGCTCCGCCGGGAAATGAGATGTCACGAAAATTGGTGGCATTGTAAATAGTGAGGAGGAAAGCTTTCGATTGCAGGATGATATAGATGGGCTGGTAGGATGGGCGGAGCAGTGGCAAATGGAACTTAATTCTTAGAAGTGTGAGGTGGTGCACTTTGGAAGGACTAACAAGGCAAGGGAATATATAATGGATGGTAGGACCATAGGAAGTACAGAGTGACAGAAGGACCTTGGTGTACTTGTCCATAGATCACTGAAGGCAGCAGCACAGGTAGATAAGGTGGTTAGGAAGGCATATGGGATACTTGCCTTTATTAGCCGAGGTATAGAGTATAAGAGCAGGGAGGTTATGATGGAGCTGTATAAAACACTGGTTAGGCCACAGCTGGAGTACTGTGTACAGTTCTAGGCGCCACTCTATAGGAAGGATGTGATTGCACTGGAGAGGGTGCAGAGGAGATTCACCAGGATGTTGCACGGGCTGCAGCATTTCAGCTATGACGAGAGGCTGAATAAGCTGGGGTTGTTTTCCTTGGAGCAGAGAAGGCTGAGGGGGGAAATGATTGAGGTATACATAATTATGAGAGGAATTGATATGTGAGATAGCAAGAAACTTTATCCGTTAGCGGAGGGGTCTATCACAAGTGGGCATAGATTTAAGGGCAGGAGGTTTAGAGGGGATTTGAGGAAAATATTTTTAACCCAGAGGTTGGTTGGAATCTGGAACACTCTGCCTGAAGGGATGGTAGAGGCAGGAACCCTCACAACATTTAAGAAGTATTTAGATGAGCACTTGAAATGCCGTAGCATACAAGGCTACGGGCCAAGTGCTGGAAAATGGGACTAGAATAGTTAGGTGCTTGATGGTGGGCAAAGACACGATGGGCCGAAGGGCATGTTTCTGTGCTGTATAACTCTATGACTCTAACTGTCATCATAGAATTCAGCAGAAAATTGATCAGTTACATTGTTATTTCAGTCCATATTTACAGTACACACGGTACCTTCTTTTGGGCCTCCTTATCTCGAGAGACAATGGATACGCGCCTGGAGGTGGTCACTACACACGGTACCTTACTGTTGTAATAAAGTCATATAGTATCTATTCATAGAACTGGTCTTTAGCTTCAGGTGGGGAGCAGAGGGTTGGAGCATAGATGCTGAGTAGGTGTACTGGACCAGAGGTGGTGAGCTGTCGGATGGACAGTATGCGTTCCGAGCCATTTGAGGGAGGCTCTATCATGCTGAGCAAGGAGTTTCTGATGGCGAAGCCCACTCCATGCTGTCTTGGTTCTTCAGGATCCCTGCCCTGCCAGAAGAATTTGTTGTCTTGCTCTGCTAGAGAGCCACTCGTGGGGAGGCGTGTCTCCTGAAGTGCTGCAATGTCCACATTGAATCTGCTGAGCTCGTTGTTAATGATGGCGGTCTTCCGAGAATCGTTGATTTGTGTAAGGTCTTCCGACAGGCCAGGACACATAGTTCTGACGTTCCAGCTTGCAAAACGAAGGGCTGGTACCTTCTTTCCTTTTTTCATGTTGTTTGAGGCGGTGTATCAGTCCACCTTTCGGGCAATGACCCTGAGCTCCAAGCACCCATTGAAGCAGGCAGACTGTGGCGGGACAGAACCTTACTGACCGGGGGCTGCTCGGTTTGAGGCGGGCGGTAGCTGTCCAGTGAGGTGCAATGACCTCTCCCACCAACAAAGGCAACCCGTGGCGCCCAGTTTCTACGCCAATTTATCTGGACTTATAACAAGTAACTGCTGCCTTCCGTGTTTTTTTAGTCGCTGTGAGGCAACTATGGAGTGATCTCTCCATGGCACATGCCTGGGCAAATTTATGGAGGTTGAGAGTTGCCCAGTCGACAAAACCCCCATCTCGGCCTTTCTGGTGGGTTCCAAAGGAGTGCAGGACACGACGTTTGGCACCAGTACATCTGCAGGAACTGCCGGAAACATGCCAAAGGTGACACATGACCGCCTACGGGGTTCCGCTCTGGATTTTCTGTTAGGGTTTACTCCCTTAGCCTTGTTCTCTCCCGAGACGCCCATAAGGCAGTGGGGTTGTTGGGGCCCCTACACAGGTGTAGGATGGTGCCGGTGGGAGGAGGGGATGCATGGGGGAGGGGTAGAAGGAGGGGGTGGGGGGAGTTGCTGGGGAAGGGGGTGTGGGGTGAAGATGGTGCGACGGGGGGCTGGCTGGGACGGGGTTGTGAGGGGGTGAGCTGAGAGGGTGGAGCAGGGAAGGGGACGGGGGTGGGGGGTGGAAGGTGGATAAAGGGGGGAGGGGGGAAGCTGGTGCAGGTAATAAGCCATTTCCTCAGTGCCCACCATCGACGTCCGGAAAGCTCATCCACGCCCTTCGGGAGGTGTAGCATCTTTTGGCAGACTTAGAGGTGATTACATTTGCTAAGGTTTTTTTTTTTTGCAGTGGTTTAAATAAAGGCATGCAGCATTGGCGACAGTGCGCTGCAGATGCTCTCCGAGCCATCTCCCGCGGGCGCTTTGAAGTTGCGGCCGGGGGGGCCGTTCGTGGATTTTTTGGGTGTTCGGGGCACCTTTTCTCAGGACTTCTCTCGGGGCCCGCAGCTCCTTCTTCACCTCAATGGACTAACCGCATGCCACGGCTGCAGACACTCTGGCGGTGAAGACAGCAGGATCGGAGATTGAAGTATCGGCAGCTGTGTTCGTCAGTTTCATCCGGATCAACTTCATTGAGATTATAAATAGAGACATTGAATACAAAAGCAAGAAAATATGACCTTTGTAAAACGCTGGTTTGCCTTCAACTGGAGCATTGTCCAATTCTGGACACCGTACTTTGGTAAGAATGTGGCGGCATTCGAGAGGGTGCAGAAAAGATTCACGAGAATGGTTCCAGGGATGAGTGACTTCAGTTACGTGGATAGTTTGGAGAAGGTGGGATTGTTCTCTGTGTCTCTCTCTGTCTTCCTCTCTCTATCTGCCCCTCCTGCCATCTCTGAAACTAAGAGGGAGACAGAGGGAGAGAGGCTTAGATATGCAGATAGAGAGAGTGCTGTTGAGAGGGACAAGGTTGGGAACAGAGAGATTGTTGGGGTGGATTGAAAGGGAGAATGTAAGATATAAAAAGAATAAAGAACAAAGATAATGACAGCACAGGAACAGGCCCTTCGGTCCTCCAAGCCTGCGCCGATCCAGATCCTCTCTCTAAACATGTCCCCTATTTTCAAAGTTTCTGTATCTCTTTTCTTCCTGCCCATTCATGTATCTGTCTAGATACATCTTAAAAGACTCCATCGTGCCCGCATCTACCACCTCCGCTGGCAATGCGTTCCAGGTGACCACCACCCTCTGCGTAAAGAACTTTCCACGCATATCCCCCCTAAACTTTTCCCCTTTCACTTTGAACTCGTGTCCTCTAGTAATTGAAACCCCCACTCTGGGAAAAAGCCTCTTGCTATCCACCCTGTCTATACTTCTCATGATTTTGTACACCTCAATCAGGTCCCCCCTCAACCTCCGTCTTTCTAATGAAAGTAATCCTAATCTACTCAACCTCTCTTCATAGCTAGCGCCCTCCATACCAGGCAACATCCTGGTGAACCTCCTCTGCACCCTCTCCAAAGCATCCACATCCTTTTGATAATGTGGCGACCAGAACTGTACGCAGTATTCCAAATGTGGCCGAACCAAAGTCCTATACAACTGTAACATGACCTGCCAACTCTTGTACTCAATGCCCCGTCCGATGAAGGAAAGCATGCCGTATGCCTTCTTGACCACTCTATTTACCTGCGTTGCCACCTTCAGGGAACAGTGGACCTGAACACCCAAATCTCTCTGGACATCAATTTTCCCCAGGACTTTTCCATTTACTGTATAGTTCACTCTTGAATTGGATCTTCCAAAATGCATCACCTCGCATTTGCCCTGATTGAACTCCATCTGCCATTTCTCTGCCCAACTCTCCAATCTATCTATATTCTGCTGTATTCTCTGACAGTCCCCTTCACTATCTGCTACTCCACCAATCTTAGTGTCGTCTGCAAACTTGCTAATCAGTCAACCTATACTTTCCTCCAAATCATTAATGTATATCACAAACAACAGTGGTCCCAGCACGGATCCCTGTGGAACACCACTGGTCACACGTCTCCATTTTGAGAAACTCCCTTCTACTGCTACTCTCTGTCTCCTGTTGCCCAGCCAGTTCTTTATCCATCTCGCTAGTACACCTTGGACCCCAAGCGCCTTCACTTTCTCCATCAGCCTGCCATGGGGAACCTTATCAAACGCCTTACTGAAGTCCATGTATATGACATCGACAGCCCTTCCCTCATCAATCAACTTTGTCACTTCCTCAAAGAATTCTATTAAGTTGGTAAGACATGACCTTCCCTGCACAAAACCATGTTGCCTATCACTGATGAGCCCATTTTCTTCCAAATGGGAATAGATCCTATCCCTCAGTATCTTCTCCAGCAGCTTCCCTACCACTGACGTCAGGCTCACCGGTCTATAATTACCTGGATTATCCCTCCTACCCTTCTTAAACAAGGGGACAATATTAGCAATTCTCCAGTCCTCCGGGACCTCACCCGTGTTTAAGGATGCTGCAAAGATATCTGTTAAGGCCCCAGCTATTTCCTCTCTCGCTTCCCTCAGTAACCTGGGATAGATCCCATCCGGTCCTGGGGACTTGTCCACCTTAATGCCCTTTAGAATACCCAACACTTCCTCCCTCCTTATGCCGACTTGACCTAGAGTAATCAAACATCTGTTCCTAACCTCAACATCTGTCATGTCCCTCTCCTCGGTGAATACCGATGCAAAGTACTCGTTTAGAATCTCACCCATTTTCTCTGAGTCCAAGCATAACATTCCTCCTTTGTCCTTTAGTGGGCCAATCCTTTCTCTAGTTACCCTCTTTCTCCTTATATATGAATAAAAGCTTTGGGATTTTCCTTAACCCTGTTTGCTAAAGATATTTCATGACCCCTTTTAGCCCTCTTAATTCCTCGTTTCAGATTGGTCCTACATTCCCGATAATCTTTCAAAGCTTCGTCTTTCATCAGCCGCCTACACCTTATGTATGCTTCCTTTTTCCTCTTAGCTAGTCTCACAATTTCACCTGTCATCCATGGTTCCCTAATCTTGCCATTTCTATCCCTCATTTTCACAGGAACATGTCTCTCCTGCACGCTAATCAACCTCTCTTTCAAAGCCTCCCACATATCACATGTGGATTTACCTTCAAACAGCTGCTCCCAATCTACATTTCCCAGCTCCTGCCGAATTTTGGTATAGTTGGCCTTCCCCGAATTTAGCACTCTTCCTTTAGGACCACTCTCGTCTTTGTCCATGAGTATTTTAAAGCTTACGGAATTGTGATCACTATTCCCAAAGTAGTCCCCTACTGAAACTTCAGCAACCTGGCCGGGCTCATTCCCCAACACCAGGTCCAGTATGGCCCCTTCCCGAGTTGGACTATTTACATACTGCTCCAGAAAACCCTCCTGGATGCTCCTTACAAATTCTGCTCCATCTGGACCTCGAACACTAAGCGAATCCCAGTCAATGTTGGGAAAATTAAAATCTCCTATGACCACCACCCTGTTGCTCCTACAACTTTCCATAATCTGTTTACATATTTGTACCTCTATCTCACGCTCGCTGTTGGGAGGCCTGTAGTACAGCCCCAACATTGTTACCGCACCCTTCCTATTTCTGAGTTCTGTCCATATTGCCTCACTGCTCGAGTCCTCCATAGTGCCCTCCTTCAGCACAGCTGTGATATCCTCTTTGACCAGTAATGCAACTCCTCCACCCCTTTTACCTCCCTCTCTATCCCGCCTGAAGCATCGATATCCTGGGATATTTAGTTGCCAATCATGCCCTTCCCTCAACCAAGTCTCAGTAATAGCAATAACATCATACTCCCAGGTACTAATCCAAGCCCTAAGTTCATCTGCCTTACCTACTACACTTCTTGCATTAAAACAAATGCACCTCAGACCACCAGTCCCTTTATATCATCATCTGCTCCCTGCCTGCTCTTCCCCTTAGTCACACTGAATTCATTATCTAGTTCCTTACAGGCTTTTGTTACTACCTCCTTAATGTCAACTGACCTCAATTGGTTCCCATCCCCCTGCCACATTAGTTTAAACCCTCCCCAACAGCGTTAGCAAAAGCACCTCCAAGGACATTGGTTCCAGTCCGGCCCAGGTGTAGACCGTCCAATTTGTAATAGTCCCACCTCCCCCAGAACCGGTCCCAATGTCCCAAAAATCTGAACCCCTCCTTCCTGCACCATCTCTCAAGCCACGCATTCATCCTGACTATTCTTTCATTTTTACTCTGACTATCACGTGGCACTGGTAGTAATCCTGAGATTACTACCTCTGAGGTCCTACTTTTTAACTTGGCTCCTAACTCCCTAAACTCTGCTTGTAGGACCTCATCCCGTTTTTTACCTATATCATTAGTGCCTATGTGCACAATGACAACTGGCTGTTCACCCTTCCCCTTTAGAATGCTCTGCAGCCGATCTGATACATCCCTGACCCGTGCACCTGGGAGGCAACATACCATTCGGGAGCCTCGTTTTCGACCACAGAACCGCCTATCTACTCCCCTTACAATCGAATCCCCTACGACTATAGCCCTTCCACTCCTTTTCCCGCCCTTCTGAACAGCACAGCCAGCCACGGTGCCATGGACCTGGCTACTGCTGCCTTCCCCCGGTGAGCCATCTCCCACAACAGTATCCAAAATGGTATACTTGTTTTGGAGGTAGATGACCGCAGGGGACTCCTGCGCTGCCTTCCTGCTCTTTCTCTGCCTTTTGGTCACCCATTCCCTTTCTCCCTCAGCAATCCTAATCTGCGGTGTGACCAATTCACTAAACGTGCTATCCACGACCTCCTCAGCATCGCGCATGCTCCAAAGTGAGTCCATCCGCAGCTCGAGAGCCGTCATGCGGTCTAACAAGAGCTGCAGTTGGACACACTTCCTGCACGTGAAGGAGTCAGGGACATCAGCCATGTCCCTGAGCTCCCACATTGAGCAAGAGGAGCATGACACTGGTCTGAGATCTCCTGCCATTTTTAATCTTAAGCTTAACTTAGTTAAATGGAAAAAGGAACGAAAAGTTTTTACCAATCACAATAAAACCAGAGAAATCGAAAAAGCCTTACCTTATAAACACCCCACCGAGTCCTTTTTTTTTGGTTAGAGGAGGAGGGCGGGTGGGAGACACGACAAGTGTGGTGTCTCGGGTTCAGAAACCGCCCAAATAAATAGTGTTTTACTTACCCAGCAGCCCCCTGGCCTCCGCCAAAAAACAAAAGGAAATTAAATTTACTTTCAAACTGACCTTCCCAGCTGCTCACTCGCTCACACTCTGCTCCCGACAAAGCTGCTGCAATGAAAGGAAAGTTATTTTAAACCGCCCAAATATATAGTGTTTTACTTACCCAGCAGCCCCCTGGCCTCCGCCGAAAAACAAAAGGAAATTAAATTTACTTTCAAACTGACCTTTCCAGCTGCTCACTCGCTCACACTCTGCTCCCGAAAAATCTGCTGCAATCATTTGATGTAATCCTTTATTGCTGTGTACGCAAACAGAGCAGGATAGGTATGTAGAGTGAAATATTGGTCGAGTGGGAGAAATGTGGATGAAGTTGGGGCCCAGGCGGCCAGTTTTGATGATCAGGAAGGAAAACGCTCCATTGTAAACATCCAGCAAGGTATTCCACCATGGAAGCCATCACACCCTCATGATATTGGTGTGGAAATCTTGTAATCTATGCCCATGGTTATTGACCCCTCTGTTAAGGGAAATTGGTCCTTCATATCCACTCTATCTAGGCCCGTCATTATTTTATACACCTCAATTAAACCTTCCCTTCAACCTTCTCTGTTCCAAAGAAAACAATTCCAGCCTATCCAATCTTTACTCATAGTTAAAATTCTCCATTCCTGACAACATCCTCTGTAAATCCCCTCTGTACCCTCTCCAGTGTGATCACATCCTTCCTGGAATGTGGTGACCAGAACTGTGCACAGTACTCTAGCTGTGGTCTAACTAGTGTTTTATACAGTTCTGGCATAACCTCCCTGCTCTTATATTCTCTACATCGGCCAATAAAGGAAAGTATTCCATAAGCCTTCTTAACCACCTTATCCACCAATCCTGTTACCCTCAGGAATCAGTGGTCATGCACTCCAAGACCCCTCTGTTCACAGTCTGAGTTAGATTGAAAGAGCAAATGTAAACCATAATAATTTGATTTAACCCTTCACTGCAGTATACACAGACATACGAGCGAGATGCATGGAGTTTGAAACATCGGGGTAGAGGGAGAAAAATAGATGGAGATGGTCACAAATTGGAAAGGAGTGATAGGGACTGAGAGAGAGGTAATCTCTGGTAAACTCTCTTGCTGGTAATCTCTCTCCATCTCTATCTCTCTCTTCCCCTCTCTTCTACTCTCTGAAACCCTATTTCTTCTCTTTGTTACTCACTTTCCAAGTCTATCTCTCAACTTTTCTCCCTCTATCTCTGTCTCCATCTGGACACTCTCTCAATCTCTCCCTCTTGCTTTCGGGATGGGAAGAGGGAGAAAGAGAGGCTGAGAAAGGGTGTTGCAGGCAGTGAGAGATGAGGAGAAAGAGACAGAGGAACAGTGAGTCTGGCATTGATAGATAGATCTTTACCCTGTATCTGACCCCGTGCGTACTGCCCTGTGAGTATTCGATGGGGACAGTCTCAGACGGGGGAGACTGTCGAAAAATCCAAAATTATTCGAAAGCCCTTTCAAAGATGAAATTCAGAAACACTTCTGCATACAAAGGGGGAGTAGAAGTTTGGAACTGTCTTCCACAAATGACCCCTCCCTATCTCAGCAATCTCCCCCTGCTCCGCAACCCACCAATATCTGCGATCCTCTAATTCTGGCCTCTTGAGCCTCCCCAATTTGAATGGTCCCACCATTGGTGGCCGTGCCTTCAAGCTGCCAGGACCTAACTCTGAAATTCCTTTCCTAAACCTCTCCGTCTCACTAACTCTCTTTCCTCTTTGAAGACGCTCCCTCAGACCAACCTCTTTGACCAGGTTTTTGTTCGTCTAGTGTAATATCCCCTTAAGTGACTCGATGACAACTTTTTATTTGCCTTATTTATTTGTTGGATGTGTGCATCACTGGCCAGGCCAGCATTTATTGCCCATTCCTAATTGCCCTTGAGAAGGTGATGTTGAGCCTCCTTCTTGAACCGCTGCAGTCCATGTGGGGTAGGTACACCCACAGTGCTGCTGGGAAGGGAGTCCCAGGATTTTGACCCAGTAACTGTGAAGGAATGGCGATATAGTTGCAAGTTAGGATGGTGTGTGACGTTAGTTGTTGTGTGGACAGTATTTTCAGTGCGCAGTCCATTAAAATTTTTAATTATTTATTTTTTTCATTTGGTTACAGGTAAAGTTCCTCCGACAATCTGACTGCCTCCCCGTATCTCCTCACTCTTTCTGCCCGACTCTCGTCCTTCTCCAAATCCACTGCTTTACTCTGTATCTAAACTCACACTGTACCTGCCCTGGGAGGTCTCTTTATGGCGCTTAAGCAATGAGTTATACACTTCCAGCATAACCTCCCTGCTCTTGTATACTTTAACAGCTTTGTTGGGAATGTCACTGCAGTTTGAAAATATGAAACACTGATCCAACATTCACCCCTAAAACACTCACACTAACTTCCAAAAACAGGACTGGGCCGATAATGCGGATTGTTAATGATTGTTACAACTTGTCTCAGCCTCTCTCTGTCTCTCTCTCTCATGTCAGTTTCTTCCCATCTTTCTCTCTCTCTCTCTCCCTCATCCTCTCCCTCTTTCTCTGCCTCTTGCCATGACTCTGTCTCCTACACCATCTCTCTCTCCTTGGACAGAAATGTTTTTATCCATTTCTTGGTTAATTGTGAAACTGTAAATCTTGCCCTTGCTGGGAACGTCACTGCAGTTTGAAAATATCAAACACTGATCAACACTCGCCCCCTAAACTCTCACACTAAACCCCCAATACAGGACTGTGCAGATAATGGGGATTGTTACTGAAGTTCTGTCAAAGTCCCCTCACACACTGTTTCCCATTTCCCCTGCTTCTAAAGTTTTTCCGTGTTTAATATTATTTTTTGGAATTATTTTAAATTTCACTTCAGTTTGAAAATATCAATCACTGAGCCAACACATTCCCCCAAAACACTCACACTAAACCCCTGATCTCTCCTTTCAAAATTAGTTCCTGTACACGGCCAGTTTTATTTTTTAATTCTATCTTTTTTCAACATTATTCGATGTAAAGTTTTTCCTATAATCTCGCCCTCCCTCTCTCCCTCTCTCTCTGTCTGTCTGTCCCTCTGTCTCTGTTTCTCCCTCTGTTTGTCTCTCTCCCTCTCTCTCTCTCTGTCCATTTCTCCCTCTGCATTTGTCTCTCTCCCTCTGCATCTGCCTGCCTCTCTTTCTGCCTCTCTCATTCTGCATTTGCCTGCCTCCCTTTCTGTCTCTCTCCCTCTGTCTCTGTTTCTCCTTTTTTCTCTATCATTCTAGCTCTGTCTCTCTCTCTCTCCCTCTGTCTCTGTCCCACTCTGTCTGTCTCTCCCTCCGGCTGTGTCTCACTCCCTCCATCTCTCCGTCCCTCGGTACATGGACAGCAATGCTTTGAGCCATTTGTTTGGTTAATTTTGAATCTTTAACTCTTGTTTTTGTTGGGAATGGCAATATAGGTTGAAAATATCAAACACTCATCTAACACTCATCCCTAAAACCCTCACATTCAACCCCAAATACCGGACTGGGCAAACAATGGGGATTGTTACTGGAGTTCCGTTAAGGTCTCATTTCGCTTTGTCTTCTGTCTCTCACTGTCTTCCATTTTGTCCCTCTCTCTCCATTTCCCCAATTGTTTCCGTTTCCCTCTTCACCTCTTTCCTTCATCGCCCCCAACTTTATAAATAAAGAGGGAGCTCCCTCCACTTTATACATAGTGAGGGAGCTCCCTCTGTTTTATATCGCTGCCGTGGTGGGATTTGAACCCCTGTCCGCAGGCCATCAGGCTGGGCCTCTGGATTAAATGACCAGTGATATTATCACTACCCAACTGCCTCCCAAATGGATGCGTACAGTGTCTGTCCCATAATATCATTCACAGTACTTTCTGGACTGTAACCCTGAACATGGTCCCGAATCAGAGACTCAAAGTTTACATTTTAACTGGGAAAAGGCAGGAACAAGGTGAAACTGGTTTGCTTTTGTCCTTGGATTCAGTGTCCACTGCAGACAGATCAGTTACATTTCCAATAGAAATGCCAGGAGTGAACAAGGTCAATGCAATAATATGGAAAATGTAAATGACGCCTCTCAAAATTGCCATCCATCCAGTATGAGTACAGATTTCAGGTTTATTTCAGAGAGAGGTCTTACTCAGAAAATATCATTGACATTGAATTGATTGTGTTTTATCCACCACATTATTTACATCAGAGTCAAAGCTGCTGATGTAATGTGTTTGTTCAGGTGAGTGTAACTAACAGCAATGATCAGGGATTTAACCGTGTTAGTGGAGACTTGTCCCCTGTATCAATCAGGACCCATTGGAATGGATCAGCTCAGTGTGCCTGGTGGAGCTGTGGATTCCAGGCTAATAGAAGTCCCTGCTTCTCACAGAAATGGGATATCCAGTACTGCATCAGATAGAAGACATTTATTATCCTGTACTTGCAGCAATTGGAGTTGCTGGTAAGCCAGTATCTCAGCTGTTAATGGTCTAAATCGATGTTAAGTGTGCTGCGATACTCGGTATTATTTCTCAATGTGTGTGTTACACAGCCACCTGTTCTTTTCCAGCAATTTACTGATGGAATCTCCTCATTTTCTGCTCTTTCACTCTTGCAGGAACAGTATTATGTATTTAATGGTATTGTTTTAAGTTACTGTGGCATTATTACTGGATCATTCTGTGTATGGAATGTATTGGAATGAGATGTTTCAGCTAGGATCAATAAACAGACCATCAGGAGCTTTTAACATTTTCATGATGTGGATCGAACCGGTCCTGGAATATTTTTATGATTTTTTTCAGTGATTGATAATGAGACATCTCACGGTCTCAGTGTTACAAAGGGACAGAACAATGTCCTCCCTCCCCAATAACATGGCTCAGTTTAACTGGGATTCCAATGTATTTATTGATTATCACTGTTATCAAACATTATTTCACTCTGTGTGTGTCTGATGCTGCTTCAGAGGTCCGGCTACAGAACTGAGTTCGCTGCGGCACTTTTACTTCTCCTTCTCTGCTTCACTGTGGACCTTCACTGTCACTGGACTACATTGTTAAATAGCAAGTATTGATGTGATGTTTTACTGGTTTTCACTCTATCAGTTGGAAACAAGAGTCTTTCCATTTATCTGTAGATTATCAGCTGCAGTGCTGATGTGGGTGTTTTATTAATTAAACAATCCCACAATCTAACAGGTTACTTTATAATTCCAGGAGAAGGAATTTCAATGATTGTGAGGTTTGCCTGGAAGTAGCTTTCGATCCTGTTTATTCCATGTATTGTAGATGAAGTGAAGAGTGCAGGTGAACAGGTGGAGACTTGAGTGTTCTGTAGATGCATTAAATTATTCACAGAGGTTTCACCATTGAACAAACTGACTCTGAGAATAAAATCATTGAACCTGGGGCAGGTGAACAGAACACACACGCAGAATGTTAGGAATAAATCATATGTGAAAAGCAGCAATAAGTAACAATTTACAGTGTGTGAGTACTCCGGAGAGATAGGGAAGGTGAAAAGGAGCAGGGAGAACGAAACCGAGGGAAAGAGATAAGCAGAAGTCAAGAGAAAGAGAAAGAAGCAGCAGTGTAAATAATTCATTATCGTAAAGTGCTGGAATGCCCAGAACAATTAGTGAGAGAAACTGTGAGTTGAAATTGTCTGTTGTCAGATTGTGTTCATTTTCCTGTTGGACTTGATCCTCTGTGTTGATTTCTGTCAGGCCCCACTTTGTTTTGTAGAAAGTTCCTATTCCTTCCTTAGTGACTGAATAAACAGAATAGAATCAGTTCTTCACTGATGGTAATTCATTATTTAAATACTACACTTTAAAATCTCTGTGACTGCTGAATTCAATAAAGAGCGAGGCTGATATCAGAAATATATTTACATTTATATTTAATAGCCTGTACAAACTAAATATATTGACTATATTGTAGAAACAATGAACTGTTCTCCAACACCAATAACCACAGGTATTATTGTTTGAATGTATGAATTGAGTTGTATTACTGGGATCGACAGATTAGATTTCCTCTAACACTCTGCTGCAATCTCTCCCTGTGAATCTCAGCCTCTCCTCTCACTGTATTGCATCCTCAGTCTCCTCATCCATTGCTTCAGTTTATCCACTTTCCCAAACCATCTGCTCCAGTCTCCCCTCCTGCTCCAACATGTCCTTTCCCTGGAATTTGGAAGTTTATGGGGTGATTTGATGAATGTTTTCAAGATAATAAGGGAAACTGAACGGGTGGACAGAGAGTAACAATTCCCACTGGCTGCCGAGTCAGGAACTTGGAGGCATATTCACGGTGAATTCATGTATTCACCGAGGAGAGGGACATGACGGATGTTGAGGTGAGGAACAGATGTTTGATTACTCTAGGTCAAGTCGGCATAAGGAGGGAGGAAGTGTTGGGTATTCTAAAGGGCATTAAGGTGGACAAGTCCCCAGGTCCGGATGGGATCTATCCCAGGTTACTGAGGGAAGCGAGAGAGGAAATAGCTGGGGCCTTAACAGATATCTTTGCAGCATCCTTAAACACGGGTGAGGTCCCGGAGGACTGGAGAATTGCTAATGTTGTCCCCTTGTTTAAGAAGGGTAGCAGGGATAATCCAGGTAATTATAGACCAGTGAGCCTGACGTCAGTGGTAGGGAAGCTGCTGGAGAAGATACTGAGGGATAGGATCTATTCCCATTTGGAAGAAAATGGGCTCATTAGTGATAGGAAACATGGTTTTGTGCAGGGAAGGTCATGTCTTACCAACTTCATAGAATTCTTTGAGGAAGTGACAAAGTTGATTGATGAGGGAAGGGCTGTCGATGTCATATACATGGACTTCAGTAAGGCGTTTGATAAGGTTCCCCATGGCAGGCTGATGGAGAAAGTGAAGGCGCTTGGGGTCCAAGGTGTACTAGCTAGATGGATAAAGAACTGGCTGGGCAACAGGAGACAGAGAGTAGCAGTAGAAGGGAGTTTCTCAAAATGGAGACGTGTGACCAGTGGTGTTCCACAGGGATCCGTGCTGGGACCACTGTTGTTTGTGATATACATTAATGATTTGGAGGAAAGTATAGGTGGACTGATTAGCAAGTTTTCAGACGACACTAAGATTGGTGGAGTAGCAGATAGTGAAGGGGACTGTCAGAGAATACAGCAGAATATAGATAGATTGGAGAGTTGGGCAGAGAAATGGCAGATGGAGTTCAATCAGGGCAAATGCGAGGTGATGCATTTTGGAAGATCCAATTCAAGAGTGAACTATACAGTAAATGGAAAAGTCCTGGGGAAAATTGATGTTCAGAGAGATTTGGGTGTTCAGGTCCACTGTTCCCTGAAGGTGGCAACGCAGGTAAATAGAGTGGTCAAGAAGGCATACGGCATGCTTTCCTTCATCAGACGGGGCATTGAGTACAAGAGTTGGCAGGTCATGTTACAGTTGTATAGGACTTTGGTTCGGCCACATTTGGAATACTGCGTACAGTTCTGGTCGCCACATTATCAAAAGGATGTGGATGCTTTGGAGAGGGTGCAGAGGAGGTTCACCAGGATGTTGCCTGGTATGGAGGGCGCTAGCTATGAAGAGAGGTTGAGTAGATTAGGATTTTTTTTTTTAGATTAGAGATACAGCACTGAAACTGGCCCTTCGGCCCACCGAGTCTGTGCCGAACATCAACCACCCATTTTATACTAATCCTACACTAATCCCATATTCCCAAACATCCCCACCTGTCCCTATGTTTCCCTAGCACCTACCTATGCTAGTGACAATTTATAATGGCCAATTTACCTATCAACCTGCAAGTCTTTTGGCTTGTGGGAGGAAACCGGAGCACCCGGAGAAAACCCACGCAGACACAGGGAGAACTTGCAAACTCCACACAGGCATGTTTCAATATTTCAAGCCCCTCCTCATTGACTATAATGTCTGTGTCTTCCCCTCTTTTGTGGGGACATTCGATATGTATTCATTAGAAAGACGGAGGTTGAGGGGGGACCTGATTGAGGTGTACAAAATCATGAGAGGTATAGACAGGGTGGATAGCAAGAGGCTTTTTCCCAGAGTGGGGGTTTCAATTACTAGAGGACACGAGTTCAAAGTGAAAGGGGAAAAGTTTAGGGGGATATGCGTGGAAAGTTCTTTACGCAGAGGGTGGTGGGCACCTGGAACGCATTGCCAGCGGAGGTGGTAGATGCGGGCGCGATGGAGTTATTTTAAGATGTATCTCGACAGATCCATGAATGGGCAGGAAGAAAAGAGATACAGAACCTTAGAAAATAGGCGACATGTTTAGAGAGAGGATCTGGTTCGGCGCAGGCTTGGAGGGCCGAAGGGCCTGTTCCTGTGCTGTAATTATCTTTGTTCTTTGTTCTTTTGTTCATAGTCTAAAAATATAAACGCAGTCGAAAAACCTTTCAGGAGTGAATTGAAGAAACACTTCAAAACACCAGGTGTGGTATCAGTTTGGAACGCGCTTCCATAAACAGCAATTGATGCTGAGACACTTGTTAGTTTTTAAATCTGAGATTGATAGATTTTTGTTAACCAGAGGTATTAAGGGGCAAAGATAGGTACATGGAGTTAGATCACACATCAGCCATGAGCTCATTGAATGACAGAAGAGGGTTGAGGGGCCAAATGGCCTCCTCCTCTTCCTCTGTCCAATGACAAATATCCTGCTATCACTCTCTGTGTCTTGGTCTGTGTCTCTCTCCTTGTCTCGCTTTCTGACTGTCTGTCTGTCTCTCTCTCCTCTCTCAAATATCTGTGGAAATCCACAAACATTAGTCAGCCATTTTAGGCTTTTTCGCGGTGGCCATTTTATGTTACCACAACACTGGGACATTTATTCCAGAGACGGACTCCTCACCAATGTAAGGGTAGTAATCAAATTGTGACAGAGGCACAGACATGGAGACACTGAGAGACACAGTACTAGAAAGGAATTAATCATTCCATTGTGCCCAATAAATTGCCCTCCACTGTAATTAGGCTGGGTGGCCTGTAATTTCTCAGTCTATTATTTTCTCCCTTGTTAATCAACAGTACAACATATGCAGTCATCCAGTCCTCTGGCAGCATGACTATAACCAGAGAAGATCGGAAAATGATGGTTAGAGCCACTGATACTTCCTCCCTTGGACCTCTTAACAGCCTGAGCCTGGTGAATTATCTGCTTTCAAAGATGCTAAACCCTTGAATATTTCCTCTCTCACTGTTTATCCCATTCAATATTTCAAGCCCCTCCTCATTGACTATAATGTCTGTGTCGTCCCCTCTTTTGTGGGGACATTCGATATGTATTCATTAAGAACCATGCCCGCATTTTCCACCTCCACGGTTAGGAGAAAGGAGGAGAGATGATATAAAGTAAAGGATCGAATTCTAAAGGAGGTGCAGGAACAGAAACATCTGGGGGGTATTTGTGCACCAATCACTGAAGGTGGCAGGGCAGGTTCAGAAAGTGGTTAAACGGCAAAAGGGGTCCTGAGATTATAAATGGAGACATTGAATACAAAAGCAAGGAAATGATGACCTTTGTAAAACGCTGGTTTGCCTTCAACTGGAGCATTGTCCAATTCTGGACACCGTACTTTATGAAGAATGTGGGGGCATTAGTGAGGGTGCAGAAAAGATTCACAAGAGTGGTTCCAGAGATGAGGGACTTCAGTTACGTGGATAGATTGGAGAAGCTGGGGTTGTTCTCTGTGTCTCTCTCTGTCTCTCCCTCCTGCTATCTCTGACACCAAGAGGGAGACAGAGAGAGAGAGGCTTAGATATGCAGATAGAGAGAGTGCTGTTGAGAGGGACAAGGTTGGAGAGAGAGAGATTGTTGGGGTGGATTGAAAGGCACAATGTCAGATCTATTTATTCAATGTATTCACTGTTGTGTACTCAAACAGAGAAAGATAGTTATGTCGAGTGAAATATTGGTAGAGTGGGAGATATGTAGATGAAGTTGGGGCCCAGGCGGACAGTTCTAATGATCAGGAAGGAAATCGCTCCATTGTAAACATCCAGCCAGGTATTCCACCATTTGAGCCATCACACCCTCATGATATTGGTGCGGAAATCTTGGAATCCATGCCCATGGTTATTGACCCCTCTGTTAAGGGAAATGGGTCCTTCCTATCCACTCTATCTTGGCCCGTCATTATTTTATACACCTCAATTAAATCTTCCCTTCAACCTTCTTTGTTCCAAAAAAAACAATTCCAGCCTATGCAATCTTTACTCATAGTTAAAATTCTCCATTCCTGACAACATCCTCTGTAAATCTCCTCTGTACCCTCTCTAGTATGATCACATCCTTCCTGTAATGTGGTGACCAGAACTCTACACAGTACTCTAGCTGTGGTCTAGCTAGTCTTTTATGAAGTTCTAGCAGAACCGCCCTGCTCTTATATTCTCTACATCAGCTAATAAAGGAAAGAGTTCCGAAGAAGGGTCACTGACCCGAAACGTTAACTCTGCTTCTCTTTTCACAGATGCAGCCAGACCTGCTGAGTGGTTCCAGCATTTCTTGTTTTTATTTTAAAGTACTCTGTCAGACTTCTTAACCACCTTATCCACCTGTCCTGTTACCCTCAGGAATCAGTGGACTTTCACTCCAAGACCCTCTGTTCACAGTCGAAGAGATTGTTCAGTTAGATTGAAAGAGCAAATGTAAAACATAAGAATTTGATGCAATCCTTCACTGCAGTATACACAGACATACGACCGAGAGGCATGGAGTGTGAAACATCGGGGTAGAGGGAAAAAAATAGATGGAGGTGGTAACAACTTGGAAAGGAGTGATCGGCACAGACAGAGAGGTAAGCTCTGGTAAACTCTCTTGCTGGTAATCTCTCTCCAAGTCTATCTCTCTCTTCCCCTCTCTTCGACACTCTGAAACCCTATTTCTTCTCAGAGAGTCAGAGAGTGTCTGAGAGTGTCTGAGAGTGTCTGAGAGTGTCAGAGAGTTTCTGAGAGTCTCTGAGAGTGTCCAAGTCTATCTCTCTACTTTTCGCTCTCTGTCTCCCTCTGCACACTATCTCAATCTCCCCCTCTTGCTCTCAGGATGGGAAGAGGGAGAAGGAGAGGCAGAGAAAGGGTATCGCAGGCAGTGAGAGATGAGGAGAAAGAGACAGAGGAACAGCGAGTCTGGCATTGGTAGATGGATCTTTACTCTGTATCTAACCCCGTGCGTACCTGCCCTGTGAGTATTCGATGGGGACAGTCTCGGACGGGGAGGAATGTCTAAAAATCAAAAATTAGTCGAAAGCCCTTTCAAAGATGAAATTTAGAAACACTTCTACATACAAAGTGTGGTAGAAGCTTGGAAATGTCTTCCACAAATGACCCCTCCCTATCTCTGCAATCTCCTCCAGCTCCACAATTCCCCAATATCTGCGATCCTCTAATTCTGGCCTCTTGACCATCCCCAATGAGAATTGTGCCACTATTGGTGGCCGTGCCTTCAAGCTGCCAAGACACTAACTCTGGAATTCCTTTCCTAAACCTCTCCGTCTCACTAACTCTCTTTCCTCTTTGAAGACGCTCCCTCAAACCAACCTCTTTGACCAATTTTTTGTTCGTCTCGTCTAATAGCTCCTTAAGTGACTCGGTGTCAACTTTTTATTTGCCTTATTTATTTGTTGGATGTGTGCATTACTGGCCAGCCCAGCATTTATTACCCATTCCTCATTGCCCTTGAGAAGGTGGTGTTGAGACTCCTTCTTGAACCGCTGCAGTCCATGTGGGGTAGGTATACCCACAGTGCTGTTAGGAAGGGAGTTCCAGGATTTTGACCCAGTAACAGTGACGGAATGGTGATATAATTTCAAGTTAGGATGGTGTGTGACTTTTGTTGTTGTGTGCGGACAGTATCTTCAGTGCGCAGTCCATTTATATTTTTAATGATATATTTTTTTCACGTGGTTAGATGTAAAGTTTCTCCTACAATCTGCCTGCTTCCCCGTATCTCCTCACTCTTTCTGCCCGTCTCTCCCTCCTTCTCTAAATCCACTGCTTTACTCTGTATCGAAACTCACACTGCACCTGCCCTGTGAGGTCTCATTATGGTGCTTAAACAATGAGTTATACACTTCCAGCATTACCTCCCTGCTCTTATATACTTTAACAGCCTTGTTGGGAATGGCACTGCAGTTTGAAAATATGAAACACTGATCCAACATTCACCCCTAAAACACTCAC